>NW_023270513.1:15701892-15727716 GCF_011800145.1 Mirounga leonina
CACTGGGTGTTATGCACAAACAATGAATCATGGAACACTACATCTAAAACTAATGATGTAATGTATGGGGATTAACATAAGAATAAAAAAAAAGAAAAAATAAATATAAGAGGTGATTCTTTGAAAAGATAAACATAATTGATAAACCTTTAACAAGACTAATCAGGAAGAAAAAAAAGAAGGCTCAAATAAATAAAATCAGAAATCAGAAGAGAAGGTACATTTTTCACATTACTGAAACAAAAAGGTTTATAAAAAATACTGTGAATAATTATATGCGAACAAATTGGACAACTTAGAAGAAATGGATAAATTCCTAGGAACACATAATCTTCCAAAACTGAATCAAGAAGAAATAGATCAGAACAGACTGATTATTAATAATGGAATTAAATCAACTCCCAACAAACGAAAGTCAAGGACCAGAGAACTTCACAGATGAATCCTACCAAATATTTAAAGAATTAATACCTATTCTTCTCAAATCATTCCAGAAAACTGAAGAGGGAAGATTGCTTCCAAGCTCATTCTATGAGGCTAACATTACCCTGATATCTAATCCGGACAAAGACACTATTAAAAAAAAGAAAATTATAAGACAATATCCCTGACGAACACAGATATAAAAATCTCCAACAAAATATTAAGTAACCAAATTCAACAATAGATTTTAAGGGTAATATATATGATCAAGTAGGATTTATTTTGGGAATGCAAGGATGGCTCAACATCCACAAATTAACTAATGTAATACACCACAGTAACAAAACAAAGAATAAAAAATCATATGACCATCTCTATAGATGCAGAAAAAGCATTTCACAAAATTCAACGAACATTTATGGCAAAGACTCTCAACAAAGTGGGAATAAAGAGACATATTTTAACATAATAAAGGTCATACGTAACAAGCTCACAACTAACATTATATTCAATAGTGAAAAGTTGGAAGTTTTTCCTCTAAGATCAGGAGGAAGACAAGGATGCCCACTCTCACCAAGAAATACCAAGTGTTGGTAAGAATGTGGAGAAAAGGGAACATTTGTGCACTGTTGGTGTGAACGTAAACTGGTGCACCTGCTATGGAAAACAGTAGGGAGGTTCCTCAAAAAGTTAAAAGTAAAACTACCCTACAATATGGC
This sequence comes from Mirounga leonina, assembly GCF_011800145.1. Lineage (NCBI taxonomy): Eukaryota > Metazoa > Chordata > Mammalia > Carnivora > Phocidae > Mirounga > Mirounga leonina. The sequence continues at coordinate 15,703,035 of NW_023270513.1, forward strand.
AATTTTATTTCCTGGTATTTATCTAAAGAAAATGAAAACATGAATTCAAAGAGATATATGCACCTCTATGTTCACCATAGCATTATTTATAATAGGTAAGATAAGGAAGCAATCTAAATACCCATTGATAGATGAATGGATAAAGATGTGGCATGCTGAAATCTTACCATTTGCAACAGCATAGATGGACCTAGAGGGTATTATACTAAGTCAAATAAGTCAGACACAGAAAGGCAAATACCATATGATTTCACTTATATGTGGAATCTAAAAAAACAGATGAACAAAACAAAGCAGAAACAGAATCACACACACACAAACAAACTGATGGTTGCCAGAGGGGTGGGAGGTGGGAAGATGGACAAAATAGATGAAAGGAATTAGATGTTACAATCTTCCAGTTCTAAAATAAATAAGACATAGGGATACAATGTACCGCCTAGGGAATATAGTCAATAATATTGTAACAAGTTTATATGTGACAGATGGTAACAAGACATTGTGATAAACACTTTGTAATGTATATAAATATCAAATCACTATGTGTATACTTGAAAGTAATACAATATTATATGCAAATTATTCAATTAAAAAAAACCCTAAAACAGAGAATCTCACAGAGACAAAATACATAATATATTGGTTGCATAAATTCATAAATGAAAGAAGTGAATGAATAGATAAACTATGCCCAAACCTATGGAAGGGTTATCCCATAATCCCATTATCTTGTTCTGTATTTTTTCTTAGTAAAAATCAATAGATAATCATCTCAGCAATGTGCTCCAGTCCATTTTCATTTGCAAAACAACTTGGTGAACAAAAACTTGTGAATTCTTAACGATTTTTCAAATTATCTTGCCTGCATCTTTATAGTTGTCCTATATTCACCAGGCCTTGTAGAATTAACCCAAATTCAGTGGTTTAGAGGATTTGTGCTTCAAAATTGGTTTCCTAGTTTAACTATGCAATGAAAACTTTTTTTTTTGAGAGGCTAAGGGTGACACCTAAATCTACAATTGAAATCAGTTATTCCTCTTAATGGTAAAACCATGTGGCACTGTGGGAGATAAAAATAATTTTATTTCTTACAGGTCAGAATACTTAAAGTAGTGTAACTAATGATATACATGAAATGTAATTTTAAGTGATCCTATTTCTGAATGAATCAATTATATTTCTAATTATCATCAGTGTTGACAAGGTGGATTTCTAGAAATCTTTTTCAAAAATTTTTAATAACTCATGGAGCACCTGGGTGGCTGTTGCTTAAGCATCTATGTTAATTTCAGCTCAAGTCATGATCTCAGGGTCATGAGATTGAGCCCTGTATTGGGCTCCATGCCCAACCTGCTTAAGATTCTCTTTCTCCATCTCCCTCTGCCCCTCCCCTGCTCTATATCTCTAAAAAAAAAAGTAATAACTTATAAATGTGTTACATCATGCTGTGACTTGTCAATATGAGCAGTGTAAGTGTGTACAAATTTAAAAACTGGTTTAGTTGGGTGTGTCTGACATTCATGAAAACTTAATTTTACTGACATGCTGAGCACTAAAATTTAGATGCTTATTCCAAATATCTTGTGATAGGAATGGGTACTGGGAATTAGGTTTTTGTAAAGATTCTTCATTATAAATAAAAATCTTCGGGCGCCTGGGTGGCTCAGATGGTTAAGCGTCTGCCTTCGGCTCAGGTCATGATCCCAGGGTCCTGGGATCGAGTCCCACATCGGGCTCCCTGCTCCTTGGGAGCCTGCTTCTCCCTCTGCCTCTCTCTCTCTCTCTCTCTGTCTCTCATGAATGAATAAATAAAATCTTTAAAATAAATAAATAAATAAATAAATAAATAAATAAAAATCTTCTTTTACAAATAATCATTTAATTTTTTTTCTAATATAAGAAGAAAACTATGGATGTGACTTGTGAAATATCTGATGATTTACAGAAATTCAACCTTTACCTCATCATCTAATCCAAAAATAACATGTCAAATCTATTTTAATATTTTATAGAATTCACGATTTTCTACTTTTGACATTGCTAAATCTGAACACCAGTGGAATTTAGTCAAGGCATTATAAACCAAGTCATTGACCTAAAATTTGTATTTTAACCCCTGAACCCAATGGAAAAGATTTAAAATCCTAATTTATAAAGTGTAATACATAATAAGAATAAAATAGCATAATAAGAGTCAATAAACTTTTAATATATAATATTGGTAGTCTATACTATTTGTTTAGTATATAATTCTCTTGTAACATTAATTAGAGCCATTAAATTGCTTTAAAAAATGTAAATCCTGCTGAAGGGATAAGTGGCAGAGTAGTAGGAGGACCTTAGTTTTGCCTCATTCCTCAAACACAGCTAGATAAATATCAAATTACACTGAATACCCAATAAATCAATCTGAGGACTGACAGAACAAAATGCACAACTAAAGGGAGAGAAGAAGCCACATAGTAGAAGGTAGGAGGTGCAGAGATGTGATTTGGGGGAGAAAAGGATTGTCCCCAGAGGAGGGATTCCTGGTCACAGAGAAAGGAGAAGAGAGAGAGAGAGAGATGATAGATAGATGATAGATAGATAGATAGATAGATAGATAGATAGATAGATAGATAGATAAATGATAGATAGATGATAGAGATAGATAGATAGATGATGATAGATAGATAGATAGATAGATAGATAGATAGATAGATAGATAGATATAGATGATAGATGATAGAGAGGTGCACAGGGGATCACACAAATAAAACACTTCATCAAAGATATTGACTGGGAATATGTGAAGGGCTGATTTTCATGAGCTTTTGCAACCAGCAGGGCTCAAAGACTGGAGTTTTAGAGGTTCACAGCCTAGCCAGTGTGGAGCCTGGTGGGTGCTGCAGTGCTCCTGTGCAGAAGGAGGCCATATAGCCTGGTAGAGGATGGCATGATATAAGGATCTCCTAGGATGCACTGGGAGAGATTGTTCCCCCTTCTTGGAGTGCATCTAGGAGAGGTGGCATTGCCTCTCTGTGGACAAAAGAGCCAGCAGGTGACATTAACATCTCCTGCTCCTCAACAAAGGTGCAGAGACATCTGCTGAGAATGGCTAACCTGGACACTGGCTCTTTGCTCTGCTTTGCTCCAAAATCCACCCCCTTGTGCTTTGGTGTTACTGTTCTTCTGAAATAAACTTGCTTGAGTACCAGTTCAGTGAGACCCTACCCAGAGGACTAGTGTGGGTCACCACCATGCTAGATCCCTAAAGTTTGGACTTTGAAAATGCAGCTGGCCTGCCTGGGACAGAAAACAGGTGCACCATGTTGCCAGTGAACAGATGACCTGGACACAGTCAGGATGAAGTCAGGAATCTGAGGGAAGACTGGGATATATAAGGGGAGATTGGTCACTCTTCTGGGAGGACTTTCCAGGCAGGGGTGGGCCCAAAGCCCCTTCTCTGGGAAAAGGTAGGGGGATGGCACCATTTCTCTCCCCTGCTCCTCAGCAAAATTGAACTTCTGTAAACAGCACAGCACCAACTCGTGGCCCAAAACATTACATCAAGCTCTACTCCCCTGCACTCTGCAGGTACTGTTTTTCTAGGTCAAGTTTGCCTGAGAACAAGAACATCAGGCCCCTCTCCCAGAAGACCACCACAGACCTGCCCACCCCACCTCCCCCCCACACACCATATCTAATGACAATAGAGTTCTGCAAAGCTTCAGCTCTACTAGAAATAGTATCAGGACTCTTTTAACAAGCAGACCAGAACACACTTAATTAAAACTAACCACACTCTGACCAAGGTCCAAACAATCCCAACTGCAGGCAAGGAGAAACTCTGCAGGGGACTGACCTGAGGAAAGAGCATCTAAACACAGCAGCAGAGTGCACACAGCTTACACCACAGACACTTCCTGAAATACCAGGCCCAGGACCTCTTCTTTATAAAGCCATTACTTTCAGGAGCAGGAAACATAATAAGCTTTCCTAACAAAAAGAAGACAGAGACCTAGACAGAATGCCAAGATGGGGGGAATTTACCCCCCAAAAAAAGAACAAGAAAAGGTCATAGCCAAAGATATAATCAAAACAGATATAAGTAATATGCTTGATATAGAATTAAAAGCAGCAATCATAAGGATACCAGCTGGGCTTTAAAAAGGCCTGGAAGACACCAGGTTGTCCCTATGGCAGAGATAAAAGAGCTAAAAACCAATTAGGGCAAAATGAAAAATGCTATAACCAAGATGTGAGACCAACTGGATGTAATGACTATAAGGATGAAAGAAGCAGAGGAAAGAATAAGTGATATACAAGATAAAATTATGGAAAATAATGAAGCTGAAAATAAAAGGGAAAGAAAATTATTGGATCACAAAGTGGACTCAGGGAACACAGAGATACAATAAAACATAATAACATTAGTATCATAAGAGTCCCAGAAAAAGAAGAGAGGAAAAAAGGAAGTAAAAGTCATATTTCAGGAAATTATAGCTGAAAACTTCCCTAATATGGGAAAGGAAACAGAAATCCATATCAAGGAGGCACAGAGAACTCCCACCAAAATCAACAAAAGCAGGGACACCTGGGTGTTTCAGTCAGTTAAGCATCTGCCTTTAGCTTAGGTCATGCTCCAGGGTCCTGGGATCGAGTCCCACACTGGACTCTTTGCTCAGTGGGAAGCCTGCTTCTCCCTCTGCCTGCCACTCCCTCTCCTTGTATTCTCACTCTCTCTCTGACAAAATAAATAAATAAAATATTTAAAAAATCAACAAGAGTGGGCTAACACCAAGACATATCATATTTAATTGGCAAAATATAGAGATAAAAAAAATCCTAAAAGCAGCAAGACAAAAGAAGTCCCTAACTTTCAAGGGAAGACAAATAACATTAGCAGTGGATCTTTAGATAGAAACTTGGCAGGGTAGAGGGGAGTTACATAATATATTCAATGTGATGAATGGGAAAAATCTGTAGCCAAGAATACTCTATCCAGCAAGGAGTAATTCAAAATAGAAGGACACATAAAGAGTTTCCCAGACAAACAAAACTAAAGGAGTTTGTGAACACTAAACCAACCATGAAAGAAAAATACAGGGGACTCTTTGAGTGGGACAGAAAGACAAAAAGTTAAAAAGACAAGAAAGGAACAGAGAAAATCTCCAGAAACAATGCCATAACACATAATACAATGACAGTAAATTCATATCTATCAATAATCACTCTAAATGTAAATGGACTAAATGCTCCAATTGAAAGACATAGGGTATCAAAATGGATTAAAAAAAAAAGACCCATCTGTATACTGCCTACAGGAGACTCAATTAGACCTAAAGACACCTGCAGATTGAAAGTGAGGGGATGGAGGGCACCTGGGTGGCTCAGATGGTTAAGCATCTGCCTTCGGCTCAGGTCATGATCTCAGGGTCCTGGGATCGAGTCCCGCATCGGGCTCCCTGCTCCTTGGGAGCCTGCTTCTCCCTCTGCCCCTCTCTCTCTCTCTCTCTCTCTGTCTGTCATGAATAAATAAATTTAAAAATCTTAAAAAAAAAAAAAAGAAAGTGAGGGGATGGAGAAATATTTATCATGCTAATGGAAATGAAAAGAAAGCCAGAATAGTCATACTTACATCAGACAAACAAGATTTTTATTTTATTTTATTTAAATTCAATTTAATTAACATATAGTATATTATCAGTTTCAGGGTTAGAATATAGTGATTCATCAGTTGCATATAACACCAAGTGCTCATTTCATCAAGTGCCCTCCTTAATACCCACCACACAATTACCCCATTCCCCACCCACTGTCCCTCCAGCAACCTTCAGTTTGTTTCCTATAGTTAAGAGTCTCTCATGGTTTGCCTTCTTCTCTGTTTTTATCATATTTTACAGACAAACTAGATTTTAAACCAAAGAGTGTAACAAGAGATGAAGAAGGGCACTATATTATAAAAAAGGGGATAATCCAAAAAAATTCTAACAATTGTAAATATTTATGCCCCAACTTGGTAGCACACAAATATAAAAAATATATCATTACAAACATAAAGGAACTTGTTGATAATAACACAATAACAGCAGGGGACTTTAACAGCCCACTTACATCAATAGACAGATCATCTAGACAGCAAATCAACAAGAAAACAATGGCTTTGAATGACACACTGGACCAGCTGGACTTAACAGATATAGTCAGAACATTTCATCCTAAAGTAGCAGAATACATACTCTTTTCAAGTGCACATGGGACAGTCTCCAGAATAGATTACATACTAGGCAACAAACCAGACCTGAAGAAGTACAAAAAGATTGAGATCATACCATGCAAACTTTCTGACCACAATGCTATGATACTTGAAGTTAACCACAAGAAAATATTTGGAAAGACCACAGGTTAAAGAACATGCTACAAAGAATGAATGGGACAACCAGGAAATTAAAGAAGAAATAAAAAAAAATACATGGAAACAAATGAAAATGAAAACACAATATTGCAATACCTTTGGGATGGACCAAAAGTGGTCCTAAGAGGGAATTATATAGCAATACAGGCCTACATCAAGAAGCAACAAAAATTTCAAATATGCTATCTAATCTTACACCTAAAGGAGCTAGAAAAAGAACAGAGCAAATAAAGCCAAAGCCAGCAGAAGAAGGGAAATGATAAAGATTAGAACAGAAATAAATGAGGTAGAAACAAGTAAACAAAACCACCAAGAGATCAGATCATGAAACCAGGAGATGGTTCTTCAAAAAATTAATAAAATTGAGAAACACTGGATCAGGACCCAAATAATTAAAATAATGATGAGAGAAGAGAGATCACAACCAACACCACAGAAATACAAACAGTTATAAGAAAATATTATGAGAAATTATATGCCAACAAATTAGGCAACCTGGAAGAAAAGGATAAATCCCTACAAATGTATAAAATACCAAAACTTAAACAGAAAGAAATAGAAAATTAGAAGAGACCCATAGCCAGCAAAGAAATTGAATCAATAATAAAAAGTCTCCAACAAACAAAAGTCCAGGGTCAGATGGCTTCCCAGGGGAATTCTACAAGATATTTATAGAAGATTTTAATATCCATTCTTCTCAAACTGTCCCAAAAAATAGAATTGGAAGTAAAATTTCCAAACTCATTCTAGGATGCCAGCATTACCTTGATTCCAAAACCAAAGACCCCAATAAAAAAGAGAACTAGAGGCCAATACTCTGATGAACATGGATGTAAACATTGTCAACAAAAGACTAACAACTCAAATCCAACAGTATATTAAAAGAATCATTCACCACGATCTAGTAGGATTTATTCCAGGGCTGCAAGTGTGGTTCAATATTTGCAAATAAATCAATGTGATACACCATATTTGCAAAAGAAAGGATAAAAAGCATATGATTCTCTCGATAGATTCAGATAAAGCTTTTGACTAAGTACAACATCCATTCTTGATAAAAACACTCAACAAAGTAGGGATAGAGAAAACATATTTCAACATCATAAAGGTCATATATGAAAGACCCACAGCTGATATCATCCACAATAAGCAAAAACTCAGAGCTTTTCTTTTACTGTTAGAAAAAGACAAGGATTTCCACTCTAACCATTATTGAATATAGTCCTGGATATCCTACCCTCAGCAATCAGACAACACAAAGGAATAAAAGGCATCCAAATCCACAAGGAAGAAGTCAAACTTTCAAAATTTGCAGACAACGTGATACTGTTTGTAGAAAACCCAAAGACTCAACCAAAAATCCTAGAACTGATGCACGAATTCAGTAAAGTCACAGGTTACAAAATCAATATACAGAAATCTGGTGCATTTCTATACATCAATAATGAAGCAGCAGAAAAAGAAATCAAGGAATCAATCCCATTTACAATTGCACCAAAAATCATAAGATAGCTAGATATAAAACTATCCAGAGAGGTAAAATATCTGTACTCTGAAAGCTGTAGAACACTTATAAAAGAAATTGAAGAAGACACAAAGAAATGGGAAAAAAAAATCTCATGCTCATAGATTGGAAGAACAAACATTGTTAAAATGACTATACCACCAAAATCCCCCTACACATTTAATGCAATCCCTATCAAAATACCACTAGCATTTTTTACAGAGCTAGAACAAACTATCCTAAAATTTGTATGGAACCACAAAAGAATCTGAGTAGCTAAAGCAATCTCAAAAAAGAAAAGCAAGAAGATATGGTTCATATATACAATGGAATATTACTCAGCCATCAGAAAGGATGAATACCTACCATTTGCATCGACATGGATGGAACTGGAGGGGATTATGCTAAGTGAAATAAGTCAAGCAGAGAAAGACAATTATCATATGGTTTCACTCACATGTGGAACATAAGGAATAGCATGGAAAACCACAAGGGAAGAGAGGAAAAACTGAATGGAAAGAAATCAGAGAGGGAGACAAACCATGAAAGACTCTGAACTCTGGGAAACAAACTGAGGTTTACAGAAAGGAGGGGAGTCTGGGGATAGGGTAAATGGGTGATGGGTATTAAGGAGGGCATGTTTTGATGAGCACTGGGTGTTATATGCAACTAGTGAATCGTTGAACACTACATCAAAAACTAATGATGTACTATATGTTGGCTAACTGAACATTAAATAAATAAATAAATAAATAAATAAATAAATAAATAAATAAAAATATAAATATAAAATAAAAAAACTTACCAGGGAAAAAAAAAAGGAAAAGCTGGAGTCATCACAATTCTGAACTTCAAGGTATATTACAAAGCTGTTGTGATGAAGACAGTATGGTACTGGCACAAAAACAGACACATAGACCAATGGATCAGAGTAGGAAACTCAGAAATGGACCCACAACTATATAGTCAAGTAATCTCTGACGAAGCAGGAAAGAATATCCAGTGGAAAAAAAGACAGTCTCTTCAACAAATTGTGTTGTGAAAACTGGATAGCAACATGCCAAAGAATGAAACTGGACCATTTTCTTGCAGCACACAGAAAAATAAATTCAAAATGGATGAGGAAACAAAATGTGAAACAGGAAACCATCAAAATCCTAGAGGAGAACACAGGCAGCAACTTTCTTGAAATCAGCCATAACAACTTCTTACTAGACTCATCTCCTGAGGCAAAGGAAACAAAAGCAAAAATGAACTATTGGGACTTCATCAAGATAAAAAGCTTCTTGCACAGTGAAGGAAACAAACAACAAAACTAAAAGACAACCTTCAGAATGAGAGAAGATATTTGCAAATGACATATCTGATAAAAGGTTAGTATTCAAAATATATAAAGAACTTATAAAACTCGAGAGAGGGGAAAGATGGCGGAGGAATAGGGGACCCTATTTCAACTGGTTCCCGGAATTGAGCTGGATAACTACCAGACCACTCTGAGCACCCACGAAACCAGCCTGAGATGTAAGAAGATCTGGATCTCTACAAACAGGATATCGCAGGCAGTTGGTTTTGAGGTACAAAGCGGAGAGCCGTGATTCTGTGGGCAGATATCGGAGGATAAACGGCAGCGGGAGGGTTCCTGGCCGTGGGGATCCTACAACGCCAGTGAGTGACAACCTCGCGTGCTGCGGACGGGCACAGACTCGCAGACCGGTAGCGTCAGGAAAGGACTTTAGGGCAGCCCCCGGGGTAGAAAACCAGACCGGCGGGTTCTCGCGCACGCGAACTGCAGCCTCCAAGACGGAAACCCAGTGCGCTGGGGTCGTGCAGGTGAACTGCAACCCCTGGAAACCCCAAGCGGCGGAGTCGTGCGTGCGCGAATTGGGAGCGGCTGGCGGTTTTAGAAGCACAAAGGGCAGAGATGTGCCCCGACCTGGAGGCAGGACTGGGAGCGCTGCAGAGGGGCACACAATCCAGGACGCTGAAGTTTGTAGCAGCATGGACAGAAACGGAGACAGTGTGGCCTGGAGAGCTCACTGAAGAACAGACTGAGGTCTCTCTGCTCTGACGCAGAGGGTTGGAAACGGCCTCTTCTGCTCTGATTTGCGGAAGAGACGTGGAAAGCCACCAGGGAAAGGCGCCAGAGAACAAAAGACCAAAAGACTGATTCCCACTGAGCCGATCCCCCGCCACAGGGGCGCAGGGCAACTCCGCCCAAACAGGGTTGCCTGAGTAACAGTGAGGCAGGCCCCTCCCGCAGAAGACAAGCTGGGAAAACAAGAGGCCAGCAACCCTAAGGTCCCAAGAAAACAGGTGCATCTTGCTTGGGTTCTGGTCAATAATTTGGACTCTATACATTCCCTCAAACACACATTAACAGAATGACTAGGAGGAGGAGCCCCCAAAACAGAAAAGACTCAGAGATTATGACTTATGCTGCAGATTTACAAATGCATGCAGACATAACCAAGATGTCAGAGATGGAATTCAGGCTAGCAATTGTGAAGACAATGGCTAGAATGGAGAAATCAATTAATGGCAACATAGAGTCTCTAAGGGCAGAAATAAAAGGTGAATTGGCAGAACTTAACAATGCTATCAATGATATCCAATCCAATCTAGATAATCTAACAGCTAGGGTAACTGAGACAGAAGAGAGAATAAGTGATCTGGAAGACAGTATAATAGATAAAAAAGGAAAAGAGGAGGCCAGGGAAAAACAACTCAGAATCCATGAAAATAGAATCAGAGAAATAAGTGACACCATGAGGCGTTCCAATGTCAGAATAATTGGAATCCCGGAGGGAGTGGAGAGAGAGACAGGGCTAGAAGATGTATTTGAGCAAATCATAGCTGAGAACGTCCCTAATCTGGGGAATGAATCAAACATTCAAGTCCTAGAGGCAGAGAGGACCCCTCCTAAGATCAAGGAAAACAGGTCAACACCCCGGCATGTAATAGTAAAACTTGCAAATCTTAGAACCAAGGAAACCATCTTAAGGGCAGTTAGGGGGAAAAGATTCCTTACGTACAGAGGGAGGAACATCAGAATAACGTCAGACCTATCCACAGAGACCTGGCAAGCCAGAAAGGCCTGGCAAGACATATTCAGAGTACTAAATGAGAAGAACATGCAGCCAAGAATACTTTATCCAGCAAGGTTTCATTTAGAATGGATGGAGAGATGCAGAGCTTCCACGACCGGCAGAAGTTGAAAGAATATGTGACCACTAAGCCGGCCCTGCAAGAAATATTAAGGGGGGTTCTATAAAAGGAGAAAGACCCCAAGAGTGATCTACAACAGAAATTTACAGGGACAATCTATAAAAACAACCTCTTCACAGGCAACATGATGACAATTAATTCATATCTTTCAATAATCACTGTCAATGTGAATGGCCTAAACGCTCCCATAAAATGGCACAGGGTTGCAGATTGGATAAAAAGACAGGACCCATCCATATGCTGTCTACAAGAGACTCATTTTGAACCTAAAGATACATCCAGACTGAAAATGAAGGGATGGAGATCTATCTTCCATGACAGCGGACCTCAAAAGAAAGCTGGGGTAGCAATTCTTATATCAGACAAATTAGATTTTAAACTGAAGTCTGTAATAAGAGACACAGAAGGACACTATATCATTCTTAAAGGGTTTATCCAACAAGAAGATCTAACAATTGTAAATATCTATGCCCCCAACATGGGAGCAGCCATATACATAAGCCAACTGTTAACCAAAATAAAGAGTCATATTGATAACAATACGTTAATTGTAGGAGACCTCAATACTCCACTCTCAGCAATGGACAGATCATCTAAGCAGAAAATCAACACAGAAACAAGAGCTTTGAATGATACATTGGACCAGATGGACCTCATAGATATTTATGCAACATTCCACCCTAAAACAACAGAATACTCATTCTTCTCGAGCGCACATGGAACTTTCTCCAGAATAGACTACATACTGGGTCACAAATCAGGTCTCAACCAATACCAAAGATTGAGATTATTCCCTGCATATTCCCAGACCACAGTGCTCTAAAACTGGAGCTCAATCACAAGAAAAAATTTGGCAGAAATTCAAACACTTGGAAGCTAAAGACCACTCTGCTCAAGAATGTTTGGGTCAACCAAGAAATCAAAGGAGAACTTAAACAATTCATGGAAATCAATGAGAACGAAAACACATGGGTCCAAAACCTATGGGATACTGCAAAGGTGGTCCTAAGGGAGGAATACATGGCCATCCAAGCCTCACTGAAAACAATAGAAAAATCCCGAATTAAACAACTAACTCTACACCATAAAGAACTAGAGAAAAAGCAACAAACGACGCCTAAGCCATGCATTAGAAGAGAAATAATTAAAATTAGAGCAGAAATCAATGAATTAGAAACCAGAAACACAGTAGATCAGATCAATGAAACTAGAAGCTGGTTCTTTGAAAGAATTAATAAGATTGATAAACCACTGGCCAGACTTATCCAAAAGAAGAGAGAAAGGACCCAAATTAAAAAAAAAAATTATGAATGAAAGGGGAGAGATCACGACTAACACCAAGGAAATAGAAACAATTATTAGAAATTATTATCAACTATATGCCAATAAACTGAGTAATCTGGATGAAATGGAGACCTTCGTGGAAACCTATAGGCTGCCAAGACTGAAACAGGAAGAAATTGACAACCTGAATAGGCCAATAACCTGTAACGAGATTGAAGCAGGGATCAAAAACCTCCCAAAAAACAAGAGTCCAGGGCCTGATGGATTCCCTGGGGAATTCTACCAAACATTCAAAGAAGAAATAATACCTATTCTACTGAAGCTGTTTCAAAAAATAGAAACAGAAGGAAAACTTCCAAACTCATTCTATGAGGCCAGCATTACCTTAATCCCCAAACCAGGCAAAGACCCCATCAAAAAGGAGAATTTCAGACTGATATCCCTGATGAACATGGATTCCAAAATCCTCAACAAAATCCTGGCTAATAGGATCCAACAATACATTAAAAGGATCATCCACCACGACCAAGTGGGATTTATCCCCAGGATGCAAGGGTGGTTCAACATTCGCAAATCAATCAGTGTGATAGAACACATTAATAAGAGGGGGGAGAAGAACCATATGGTCCTCTCAATTGATGCAGAAAAAGCATTTGACAAAATACAACATCCTTTCCTGATTAAAACTCTCCAGAGTATAGGGATAGAGGGAACATTCCTCAAGCTCATAAAATCCATCTATGAAAAACCCACAGCGAATATCATCCTCAATGGGGAAAAGCTGAGAGCCTTTCCCTTAAGATCAGGAACACGTCAAGGGTGCCCACTCTCACCGCTGTTGTTCAACATAGTACTAGAAGTCCTATCAACAGCAATCAGACAACAAAAAGAAATAAAAGGTATTCAAATTGGCAAAGAAGAAGTCAAACTCTCTCTTTTTGCAGACGACATGATACTTTATTTGGAAAACCTAAAAGACTCCACCCCCAAATTACTAGAACTCATCCAGCAATTCAGTAATGTGGCAGGATACAAAATCAATGCACAGAAATCAGTTGCTTTCTTATACACTAATAACGCAACTGTAGAAAGAGAAATTAAAGAAACGATTCCACTTACAATAGCACCAAAAAAGCATAAGATACCTCGGAATAAACCTAAACAAAGAGGTAAAGGATCTATACTCTAGGAACTACAGAACACTCATAAAATAAACTGAAGAAGACACAAAAAGATGGAAAAATATTCCATGCTCATGGATCAGAAGAATAAACATTATTAAAATGTCTATGCTACCCAGAGCAATCTATACCTTCAATGTCATCCCGATCAAAATTCCAATGACATTTTTCAAAGTGCTGGAACAAACAATCCTAAAATTTGTATGGAATCAGAAAAGACCCCGAATCACCAAGGAGATGTTGAAAAAGAAAAACAAAGCTGGGGGCATCATGTTGCCTGATTTCAAGCTATATTACAAATCAGTGATCACCAAGACAGCATGGTACTGGCACAAAAACAGACATATAGACCAATGGAACAGAATAGAGAACCCAGATATGGACCCTCAACTCTATGGTCAAATAATCTTTGACAAAGCAGGAAAAAACATGCAATGGAAAAAAGACAGTCTCTTCAATAAATGGTGCTGGGAAAATTGGACAGCCACATGCAGAAGAATGAAACTCAACTATTCTCTTACACCATTCACAAAGATAAACTCAAAGTGGATGAAAGGCCTCAATGTGAGACAGGAATCCATCAAAATCCTAGAGGAGAACATAGGCAATAACCTCTTTGACATTGGCCACAACAACTTTTTTCAAGATACATCTCCAAAAGCTAGTGAAACAAAAGCAAAAATGAACTTTTGGGACTTCATCAAGATAAAAAGCTTCTGCAGAGCAAAGGAAACAGTCAACAAAAGAAAGAGTCAACCCACAGAATGGGAGAAGACATTTGCAAATGACACTACAGATAAAGGGCTGGTATCCAAAATCTATAAAGAACTTCTCAAACTCAACACCCAAAAAACAAATAATCAAATCAAAAAGTGGGCAGAAGAGATGAACAGACACTTCTCTGAAGAAGACATACAAATGGCTAACAGACACATGAAAAAATGTTCATCATCATTAGCCATCAGGGAAATCCAAATCAAAACCACACTGAGATACCACCTTACACCAGTTAGAATGGCAAAAATGGATAGGGAAAGAAACAACAAATGTTGGAGAGGTTGTGGAGAAAGGGGAACCCTCTTACACTGTTGGTGGGAATGTAAGTTGGTATAGCCACTTTGGAAAACAGTGTGGAAGTTCCTCAAAAATTTAAAAATAGAGCTACCCTATGACCCATCAATTGCACTACTGGGTATTTACCCCAAAGACACAGATGTATTGAAAAGAAGGGCCATATGCACCCCAATGTTCATAGCAGCAATGTCCGCAATAGCGAAACTGTGGAAAGAGCCGAGATGCCCTTCAACAGATGAATGGATAAAGAAGATGTGGTCCATATATACAATGGAATATTACTCAGCCATCAGAAAAGATGAATATTCATCATAAGTGAAATATGGTTTCCCTTATTTGTAGAACATAAGGAATAACATGGCGGACATTAGGAGAAGGAAGGGAAAAATGGGGGGGGGAATTGGAGGGAGAGATGAACCATGAGAGACTATGGACTCTGAGAAACAAACAGGGTTTTAGAGGGGAGAGGGTAGGGGGGATTGGTTAGCCCGTGATGGGTATTAAGGAGGGCACGTACTGCATGGAGCACTGGGTGTTATACGAAAACAATGGATCGTGGATCACTACATCAAAAACTAATGATGTATTGTATGGTGACTAACATAATATAATAAAATTAAAAACTACAAAAAAAAGAACTTATAAAACTCAACCCCTCAAAAACAAATAATCCAATTAACAAGTTGTCAGAAGACATGAATAGACATTTTTCCAAAGAAGACATAGGGATGTCTAATAGACACATGAAAAGCAGCTCAACATCGCTCATTATCATGGAAATACAAATCAAAACTAAAACGAGATATCACCTCACACTTGTCAGAGTGGTTAAAATTAACAACACAGGAAACAACCCGTGCTGGGGTGGATGCAGAGAAAGAAGAACCCTCTTATACTGTTAGTGGGAATTCAAACTGGTGCAACCACTCTGGAAAATAGTATGGAGGTTCCTTAAAAAGTTAAATATAGAACTACCCTACTATCTGGCAATTGCACTAGTATGTATTTACCTAAAGGATACAACAATACTGATTCAAAGGGGCACATGAACCCTGATGGTAATGGCAGCATTATCAATAATAGCCAAATTATGGAAAAAGCCCAAATGTCCATCAACTGATGAATGTGATGAATGAATAAAGATGTGGTATACATAACCCATGGAGTATTACTCAGCCATCAAAAAGAATGAAATCTTGCCACTTTCAACAACATGGATGGAGCTAGAGTGTATTATGCTAAGCAAAATAAGTCAGTCAGAGAATGAGAAATACCATATGATTTTACTCATATGTAGAATTTAAGAAGGGAAACAAAGGAACATGGGGGGGGGAAAGAGAGAGGCAAACTGTAAAACAGACTCTTAACTACTTAATTATAGAGAAGAAACTGAAGGTTCCTATAAGAGGAGTTAGCAGGCTGATAGATTAAATGGGTGATGGATATATTTTTTTAGTTTCTTCTTTAATTTCCTGGTTAACCCATTCATTCTCCAGTAGGATGTTCTTTAACCTCCATGTATTTGTGGTCTTTCTAAATTTTTTCTTATGCTTAAGTTCAAGTTTCATAGTGTTATGATCTGAAAATATGCATGGTATGATCTCAATCTTTCTGTACTGGTTGAGGCCTGATCTGTTACTCAGTATGTGACCTATTCTTGGGAATGTTCCATGTGCACTCGAAAAGAATGTGTATTTTGCTGCTTCAGGATGAAATGTTCTGAATATATCTGTGAAGTCCATCTGGTCCAGTGTGTCATTCAAAGCCCTTGTTTCCTTGTTGGTCTTCTGCTTAGATTATCTGTTCATTGCTGTGAGTGGGGTATTAAAGCCCCCTACTATTATTGTATTTTTATCAATCAGTTTTTTTAATTTTGTTTTTAATTGGTTTATATATTTGGTTGCTCCCAAGTTGGGGACATAAATATTTACAATTGTTAGATCCTCTTATTGGATTGACCCCTTAATTATGATATAGTACCCTTCTTCATTCTTCTCTTGTCACACTCTTTGGTTTAAAATCTAGTTTGTCTGATGTATATATGGCTACTCCAGCTTTCTTTTGATGTCCATTAGCATGATAAATCGTTCTCCACCCCCTCACTTTCAATCTGGAGATGCGTTTGTGTCTAAAATGAGTCTTATAAGCAGCATATGGGTGGGTCTTTTTTTTTTATCCATTCTGATGCCCTGTATCTTTCAGTTACAGCATTCTGTCAATTTACATTCAGAGTAATTATTGAAAGATATGAATTTAGTGCCATTGTATTACCTGTAAAGTTTTTGTTTCTGTGGATTATTTCTGTTCCTTTCTAGTCTTTGTTAATTTTGTCTTGCTCTCCTTCTAAGAATACATTTTAATAGTTACTGTAGAGCTAGTTTTAGTGTTCACGAACTCCTTAATTTTTGCTTTCTTGGAAACTTTTTATGTCTCCTATTCTAAATGACAGCCTTTCTGGATAAAATTTTCTTGGCTGCATATTTTTCCCATTTAGCATATTATACCACTTTTCTTCTGGCCTGCCAGGGGTTAATGGACAGGTCTGCTGCTAACCTTATTTGTCTACCTTTATAGGTTAAGGACATTTTGCTTCTAGTTGCTTTCAGAATTCTCTATCTTTGTATTTTGTAAGTTTCACTATGATATGTCATGGTGCTGACTTGTTTTTGTTGATTTTGAGAGGAGTTCTCTGTGCCTCTTAGACTTGAATGCCTGTTTCCTTCCCCAGATTAGGGAAGTTCTCAGCTATAATTTGTTCAGATGAACATTCTGCCCCTTTTACTGTTCTTCTTCTGGAACTCCTCTGATATTGATATTATTGTGCTTTATGGAATTGCTGAGTTCTGTAAGTCTATATTCATGACCTAATAGTTTTCTTTCCCTCTCCTTTTCAGCTTCATTATTTTCCATAATTTTATCTTCTATATCACCTATTCTCTCCTCTGCTTCTTCCATCCTTATTGTGATTACATCCAGTCAGTTTTGCATCTCAGTTGTAGCATTTTTAATTTCATCCTGACTAGTTTTTAGGTCTTTTATCTCTGCAGCAAGGGTTTCTCTGGTGTCTTCTATGCTTTTTTCAAACCCAGCTAGTATTCTTATTACTTGTAAATTCTTGTTCAGATATATTGCTTATATCTGTATTGAGCAAGTCCCTGGCTGTGATTTCTTCTTGGTCTTTCTTTTGGGGAGAATACTTCCATCTTGTCATTTTGGCTAAGTTTCTGTCTTTTGTGTGTTATGAAAGTTTGTTGTTTCCTGCTTCTGAGACTAATGCTATATTAAAAAAAGGTTATACACTGGTGCTTCAGGAAGTGTTTCTGGTGTATGCTGTGTGCATTCCGCTGTTGTGTTTTGGCTGCTCTTTCCAAGAGTTCATTCCTCTGCAGAGTTCTTCCTTGCTTGCTGTGGGGAGTGTTTGGGCCTTTAACTAGGTGTGCTTTGATTTGTTTGTTAAGATAAGCCTGATTTAAAAAAAAACTGTTCCAAAAAAAGAGAAAAGGAACAAAAAAAGCAAAACAGACAAACAAAAAACTATAAGCCTGACTCCAAAGAAAAAGAGAGAACAAAGAAGAAAGAAAGAAAGAGAAAAAAGAAAGAAAGAAAGAAAGAGAGAAAGAAAGAAAGAGAGAAAGGAAGAAAGAAAGAAAGAAGAGAAAAGAAAAGAAAAAGGGAAGGAAAGGAAAGGAAAAGAAAAGAAAAGAAAAAAGAAAAGAAAAGAAAAAGGGTGGGGGAGCCTGATCTTTTCCCACCAGAACTGAAGCTGACACTTTGGAGCACTCTATCATCAGTAGACTTGGTACATGCAGGGGGCCTGTGCTGTTCCTCTGGGGGAGAGGCCTGCCACATTGGATCACAGTCAGACCTGCCCTAATAAAGATGCCCCTGCAGGGTGCATGGGGCCGGGGTTTGATGTAAGTGGTTCCAGTCTCCACTAGAGGCACTGTGCTGTTCAGTGAAGTTGGACTATGCTGTTGGATGGGAGAAGATGAGTTCACCCCACCCTCTTGCCCTGGGAGGGGAACTGGTGGCCACCACTGTTTAGGAAACCCTCACAGAAAAGTGAACAATCTCCCCTCCTGTAGCCCAGGCTTCTGGGTCATCAGCACAGCCAGTGCCACAGTTCTCTGTGTTTTCTATCTGGCACACAGCTAGGATTCAAAACTCCTAATCTTAAAGGACCCAGCAAGCTGCAGACCCGCTCCCCTCCCCCCAGAGGAGAGCCTCACAGTGCTGTGCCCAGAGCCTTTCTGTCCCAGAAAAGCAATTGCACAGCTGTGCAGGTGCCTGGAGTCTATGGTGAAGCACAGTGAAAGCTGTGACCAGGTTATCTGCCCTCTGTGCATGCCTCTGTCCCCTGCTGTTGAATGGCCACTCAGTGGCACCTGCTACATTCATTGTCCTTGGAGAGGCAATATACCCTCATCCAAATGTACTCCAGGAAGGGGAATGATCCCTCCCAGTGCAATCCAGGGGATCCCCACATTGTGCTGTCCACTGTCCACTTCCTGGCTTTGTCTTCTCTTTCCCCAGGAGCACTGCTGCCCACCCATCTTGACTCTGGTGAATGGCATGGATTTCTAAAACCTCAGAAATTGAGCTCCACTGTTTGGAAAAGAAAAAAGAAAAACTTGCCACAGTCAGTTCCTCTCGATTCCCAAGTCAATGGTCTTGGGGGAGTGTTTTTCTTGCACAAATCCAACACACTGTTCACTCTCCCCCTCTCTCCCTGTCTTCTCTCCATGGAAAGAGCTCCCACCCCTCCATGACAGTGCAGATTTTCTCTCCCCCATTCATGTCTCTGAACCTCACAGCCACCATGTTCTCACCCTCTAATTGTGCAGATTGTTCTCTTAATCTTCAGATAGATTTCCTAGTTGTTCAAAATGTTTTGGTGTTGATTTAGCTGTATTCAAGGGATGAGGCAAGCCTAGGGCCCTCCTACTATTCTGCCATCTTAACTCCTCCTCAAATGGGTGATGGGTATTAAGGTGGGCACTTGTGATGAGCACTGAGTGTGTATATAAGTGACGAATCACTAAACTCTACTCATGAAACAATATTACACTATATGTTAACTAAATATAATTTAAATTAAAAACTTGCAATAAAAAAGGAAACTAAAAATGTAAATCCTTCCAGAGAATTTGTGTCTTCATCATGTAAATTAAAACAATGATTTCTAAAAAGTTGTAATTTGTATTTAATTTTATGATTTATATGTCTAGAGAGTAATATGTGGGACAAACTCAGGAAGTAATGAATGAACTTACTAACAAGTTATATGCCTCTATATCTCTGTCTCTCTATATCTATCTATCTATCTGTCCATCTATCATCTATCTATCTATCTATCTATCTATCTATCTATCTATCTATCTATGGAGAGAGAGAAAGTGGGGGGAGTCTTGAAGCAATACAATTCTTTTAAATTTGATTTTTTCTAATGTAATAGATATGTACATACATAGAGCAAAAGCATCTTGACATTTCTAATAAGCCAAACATATTAAATGTATTGCTGTGGTCTTTCTTTATTTTTCATTATTATGCAGGGCTGTGTTGACCCACAAAAGTGGCAATCTTGTGATGAACTATTTTGAAGTGTTTTCATGTGTGGGGTTTCCTTATATTTTTGGTAACATTTCTGCAGACAGTTTAGGGATCATGATTGGTGCTTTGTTCAATGATTCAGCTTCTCTATTTAGAATATTTCTTTTTTGACCCTGAGTAAAGAAGAATATTTTGGTCTTAAGTAATTTATTTGTCTATGTAAATATCAGTAAAGCCTTGTGGATCGTAGATGGCTTCATAGAAATAACTATAATATTTCATATTTCCCTCAAATATTTGCTTATATGAAACACCACCTAAAAACAACTGGCTAAAGCTCCCATTAGTATAAGTGGATATTGCTCAAAATCTGGTTGCCGGGCGCCTGGGTGGCTCAGTCATTAAGCATCTGCCTTCGGGTCAGGTCATGATCTCAGGGTCCTGGGATCGAGCCCTGCATCGGGCTCCCTGCTCCACGGGAAGCCTGCTTCTCACTCTCCCCCCTGCTTGTGTTTCCTCTCTCGCTGTCTCTCTCTCTCTCTCTCTCTCAAATCAATAAATAAAATCTTTAAAAAAAAATCTGGTTGCCATTTGATGAAAATTTTACAATCTAGAAACTTCCAAGAAAAATCCTTCTGTTTTCTTCTGGTAAGCCAAATGAAACATTGTGACTGAAATGAATAAATAAATGGATAGATGATTGAATGGAGTGGAGGAAGAAAGACTGTTTTCTTCAAGTAAGATGTATGTCAGGAGCAGCTACTAGATTTATGTTGGAAGGTTTTGTCACACATTTTATCTTAACTATTAAGAGTGCACAGTAAATATCAAAGAGGTTCAAGAAGGGAGTATAAACTGTCAGTATAAACTGTCAGTATAAAACTGTCATGAAATCTTAATCTTTAAAAGTTCACACACCTAATATTTTCCCCAAATAGTCCTTTAAGATCTGGAAGAAAGAAACTTTGTCTTTATGTATGAAACTATAAAATACCATGTAGATATTGCATGACACAATAAAAATAATTATCAGTGGGGCGCCTGGGTGGCTCAGTCATTAAGCATCTGCCTTTGGCCCAGGTCATGATCCCAGGGTCCTGGGATCGAGCCCTGCATCGGGCTCCCTGCTCCACGGGAAGCCTGCTTCTCCCTATCCCGCTCCCCCTGCTTGTGTTCCCTCTCTCGCTGTGTCTCTCTCTGTCAAATAAATAAAATCTTTAAAAAATAAATAAATAAAAATAAAAAATAATAATTATCAGTAATAACAACAATGTAATGACAGAGCCAGCTCCACCTCAGCTGAAACCAACCCTAACCAGTTGGGGAGGTTCTAAGAGAATGATCTTTGTTACAAAAGGTTTATTTCAGTGTTATTTGTGCTGCTACATAATTCCTGCTATGATTGAGGGAACCTCCCTGTTTCTCTCAATTTTTACTCTGGTAATAGACAATTGCAATTTAGCTCCAAACTCCTTTGTCTTTGTTAGTCCTATAAAATAGGAAATTTTTTAGACATTAGGAAAAGGGATGAAAAGATTATTACCAATTCAAAGAAAAAATAAAGGCTGAAAAACTTAAAACATCCAATTCAAGCATTGTAAAATATTTTGATACAGTAGGATATTTGTTCTACACTAATCTCAGAGAAAAGTGGAACCTTTACTTCCAGTCATAATCATAGTAACTCACACCACAACATGTATCCAGAAACACAGTAGTTGTGAAATTTCCAGTAGTATGTACTATAACAGACCTTTAAAATATAGCAGGGAGTATAGCAAAAACATTTATAGAACCTGGAAGGACACACTTTTGTAAAATCTTATTTGAAACCTTGATTTAACCTTACTCATTTTTTAGATGTTTAAAATTCACAGCTCTGGACTAAGCTATGTAGGTAGAAATCAGTAGTTATATTCAGAAGTCAATTTTTTTCAATGGTATGTGTGGCCAAGTACTCATCACCATTCCCATATATCACTATAAAAGTTTATAATTGTTTTAGTGAGGTGTTATCTTTATGTTTTCTGTGAATACTATTTGGAACACTACAACTTTGAGATTCCAAATTCTCACCAATTTAAAGTATGTTTTTGAAATACTTTTATTTAGGATCAAGGCAATGCTGGCTTCAAAGAATGAGTTTGGAAGTTTTCCTTCTGTTTCTATTTTTTTAAACAGCTTCAAGACAATAAGTATTATTTCCTCTTTGAATGTTTGGTAGAATTCCCGTGGGAATCCATCAGGCCCTGGACTCTTGTTTTTTGGGAGGTTTTTGATCATTGATTTGATTTCATTACTGGTTACTAGTCTCTTCAGATTGTCAATTTCTAAGGCATCCATTTCTTCCAAGTTGCTTAATTTATTAGCATATAGTTGTTGATAATGATTGATCTCAAAACCAGGCAAAGATCCTATCAAAAAGGAGAATGACAGACTGATATCCCTGATGAATATGGATGACAAAATTCTCAGCAAGATCCTAGCCAATAGGATCCAACCGCACATTAAAAGGGTTATCCGTCATGACCAGGTGGGATTTATTCCTGGGATACAAGGGTGGTTCAACATTCACAAATCAATCAGTGTGATAGAACACATTAAGAAGAGAAGAGACAAGAACAATATGATCCTCTCAATTGATGCAGAAAAAGCATTTGACAAAATACAGCATGCTTTGCTGATTAAAACTCTTCAAATTATAGGGATAGAGGAAACATTCTTCAAATTCATAAAAACCATCTACAAAAAGCCCACAGTGAATATCATTCTCAATGGGGAAAAGCTGAGAGCCTTTCCCTTAAGATCAGGAACACGACAAGTATGCCCACTCTTGCCACTGTTGTTCAACATACTACTAGATGTCCTAGCAACAGCAATCAGACAACAAAAAGAAATAAAATGTATTCATATTGGCAAAGAAGAAGTCAAACTCTCTCTCTTCGCAGGTGACATGATACTTTATGTGGAAAACCCAAAGGACTCCACCCCCAAATTACTAGAACTCATCCAGCAATTCAGTAATGTGGCAGGATACAAAATCAATGCACAGAAATCAGTTGCTTTCTTATACACTAACAGTGTAACTGTAGAAAGAGAAATTAGGGAATCGATTCCATTTATAATAGCACCAAAAACCATAAGATACCTCAGAATAAACCTAACTAAAGAGGTAAAGGATCTATACTCTAGAAACTACAGAACAGGGCGCCTGGGTGGCTCAGTTGGTTAAGTGACTGCCTTTGGCTCAGGTCATGATCCTGGAGTCCCGGGATCGAGTCCCACATTGGGCTCTCTGCTCAGCAGGGGGTCTGCTTCTCCCTCTGCCCTCTTCCCTCTCGTGCTCTCTGTCTCTCATTCTCTCTCTCTCAAATAAATAAATAAAATCTTAAAAAAAAAAAAAAAACTACAGAACACTTATGAAAGAAATTGAAGACACAAAAAGATGGAAAAATATTCCATGTTCATGGATCAGAAGAATAAACATTATTAAAATGTCTAGAGCAATCTATACCTTCAATGCCATCCCAATCAAAATTCTAGTGACATTTTTCAAAGTGCTGGAACAAACAATCCTAAAATTTGTATGGAACTAGAAAAGACCCCGAATCACTAAGGAAATGTTGAAAAAGAAAAACAAAGCTGGGAACATCATGTTGCCTGACTTCAAGCTATATGACAAAGCTGTGATCACCAAGACAGCATGGTACCCGCACAAAAACAGACACATAGACCAATGGAACAGAATAGAGAACCCAGATATGGACCCTCAACTCTATAGTCAAATAATCTTTGACAAAGCAGGAAAAAATATGCAATGGAAAAAGAGTCTCTTCAATAAATGGTGCAGAAAAATTGGAGAGCTATATACAGAATGAAACTTGACCATTCTCTAACACCATACACAAAGATAAACTCAAAATGGATGAAAGACCTCAATGTGAGACAAGAGTCCATCAAAATCCTAGAGGAGAACATAGGCAGTAACCTCTTTGACATTGGCTACAGCAACTTCTTTCATGACACGTCTCCAAAGCCAAGGGAACCAAAAGCAAAAATGGACTACTGGGACTTCATCAAGATAAAAAGCTTCTGTACAGCAAAGGAAACAGTCAAAAAAAACAAAGTGGCAACCCACAGAATGGGAGAAGATATTTGCAAATGACACTATGTACAAAGCGTTGATTTCAAAGATCACTAAAGAACTTCTCAAAGTCAACATCCAAAAAACAAATAATCAAGTCAAAGAATGGACAGAAGACATGAACAGACACTTCTCCAAAGAAGATATACAAATGGCTAACAGACACATGTAAAAATGTTCGTCATCATTAGCCATCAGGGAAATTCAAATCAAAACCACATTGAGATACCACCTTACACCAGGTAGAATGGCAAAAATGGACACGGCAAGAATCAACAAATGTTGGAGAGGTTGTGGAGAAAGGGGAACCCTCTTACACT
>NW_023270513.1:15727816-15747516 GCF_011800145.1 Mirounga leonina
GACAAGGCAAGAATCAACAAATGTTGGAGAGGTTGTGGAGAAAGGGGAACCCTCTTACACTGTTGGTGGGAATGCAAGTTGGTACAGCCACTTTGGAAAACAGTGGAGGTTCCTCAAAAAATTAAAAATAGAGCTACCCTACTAGCCAGCAATTGCACTATTGGGTATGTACCCCAAAGACACAGATGTAGTGAAAAGAAGGGCCCTATGCACCCCAATGTTCCTAGCAGCAATGTCTGCAATAGCAAACTGTGGAAAGAGCCAAGATGCCCTTCAACAGATGAATGGATAAAGAAGATGTGGTCCATATATACAATGGACTATTACTCAGCCATCAGAAAGTATGAATACCCAACTTTTACATCACCATGGATGGGACTGGAGGAGATTATGCTGAGTGAAACAAGTCAAGCAGAGAAAGTCAATTATATGGTTTCCCTTATTTGTGGAACATAAGGAATAGCATGGAGGACATTAGGAGAAGGAACGGAAAAATGAAAGGGGGGAAATCGGAGGGGGAGAAGAACCATGAGATGCTATGGACTTCAAGAAACAAACTGAGGGTTTTAGAGGGGAGGGTGTGGGGAATGGCTTAGCCTGGTGATGGGTATTCAAGAGGTTCACATACTGAATGGAGCAGTGGGTGTTATATGCAAACAATGAATCATGGAACACTACATCAAAAACTAATGATGTGATGTATGGTGATTAACATAACATAATAAAAAAACTAATGATGTATGGTGACTAACAACATAATGAAATAAAATTAAATTTAAAAAAATAAAAAGCTTCTGTACAACAAAAGAAACAGTCAACAAAACAAAGAGGCAACACATGCAATAGGAGAAGATATTTGCAAATAACACTACAGATAAAGGGCTGGTATCCAAGATCTATAAAGAACATCTCAAATTCAACACCCAAAAAACAAATAATCAAGTCAAAAAATGGGCAGAAGACATGAACAGACACTTCTCCAAAGAAGACATATGAATGGCTAACACACACATGAAAAAATGTTCAACATCATTAGCCATCAGGAAAATTCAAATCAAGACCACATTGAGATTCCACCTTACACCAGTTAGAATGGCAAAAATTGACAAGGCCAAGAGGCAACAAATGTTGGAGAGGATGTGGAGAAAGGGGGACACTCTTACCCTGTTGGTGGGAATGCAAGTTGGTACAGCCACTTTGGAAAACAGTGTGGAATTTCCTCAAAAATTTAAAAATAGAGCTACCCTATGACCCAGCAATTTCACTACTGGGTGAATATTTACCCTAAAGATACAGATGTAGTGAAAAGAAGGTCCATATGCACCCCAATGTTCATAGCAGCAATGTCCACAATAGCCAAACTGTGGAAGGAGCCGAGATGCCTTTCAAAAGATGAATGGATAAAGAAGATGTGGTCCATATATACAGTGGAATATTACTCAGTCATCAGAAAGGATGAATACCCACCATTTGCACTGACATGGTTGGAACTGGAGGAGATTATGCTAAGTGAAATTAGTCAGGCAGAGAAAGACAATCATCATATGGTTTCACTTATTTGTGGAACATAAGGAATAGAATGGAGGACAGTAGGAGAAGGAAAGGAAAAGTGTAGGGGGGGAATCAGAGGGGGAGATGAACCATGAGAGACTATGGATTATGGGAAACAAACTGAGGGTTTCAGAGGGGAGGGGGTGGGGGGATGGGTTAGCCTAGGGTTAGATATTAAGGAGGGCACATATTGTATGGAGCACTGGGTGTTATATGCAAACAATGAATCATGGAACACTACATCAAAACCTAATGATGTACTGTATAGTGACTAACATAATGTAATAAATAAATAAATACTTTTATTTAAATTAATTTTTTAATTTATAATTTATTTTTGTTTAATTGAAGCATAAGTAACACACAGGTTATATTAATTTCAGGTGTACAACATAATGATTCAACAATTCTATACATTACTCAATACTCACCATGATAAATGTAGTCACCATCTGTCACCAAACAATGTTATTACAATCTTATTGACTATATTCCTTATGCTGTTCTTTTCATCTTTATGATTTATTTATTTTATAACTGAAAGGTTGTACCTCTTAATCCCCTTTATCTATTTCACCCTCTGGAACCCTCTGGAACCACTCTGGAACCACTAGTTTGTACCCTGTATTTAAGAGTCTGTTTGTTTGTTTGTGGCCATAAAAAAGAATGAGATCTTGCCATTTGCAACAACATGGATGAACATAGAGGGTGTCATGCTAAGTGAAATATGTCAAAGAAAAAAATACCGTATGATTTCACTCATATGTGGAATTTAAGAAATGAAACAAAAAGAGATAAACAGAAAACCACAGACTCTTAAATACAGTGAAATTCTTTAGAACTGCTCTTAGGTTTTGAAAAATGACAGTGAAATAACTGATGGATTTGGGGGAGAAAGTTGATTCATCAAGAAAAATCTAATCGTTCAAATAGATATGTTAGTGTTTATTAACAGAACACACTGGTCTATTGGCCAAATTTAAAATGTTTCTATTATACTTGCAATAGATGCACAAATTTTGTATTTCTAAATGCAGTATGATTTTCCTGGTATGATTCCAGGAACCCAAAACTATAGATTTACTTTCATTTTTTTCATTCATTTATTTGTTCTTTACAAAAGTATTTGTTGAATACCTACTATATGCAAAGCACTGTGGTGAATGTTGTGATTCTCTATCCTCACTGAGAATATATTCTAGTAGGAGAGATAAAACTTGTTCAAACATAATTACAATACAAGCAGTATGAGATAACTGCCCTAAAATTGTACTAACAAAGGTCACAAAATGAGAGATGATTTTTGTCTGACTTCTGTCAGATAGGTTTTACAGATGGTTGATTCAAATCTTTTTTTAAAATAAATTTTATTTATTTATTTGACAGACAGAGCGAGAGAGGGAACACAAGCAGGGGGAGCGGAAGAGGGAGAAGCAGGCTTCCTGCTGAGCAGGGAGCCCGATGCGGGGCTCGATCCCAGGACCCTGGGATTGTGACCTGAGCCAAAGGCAGATGCTTAATAACTGAGCCACCCAGGCGCCCTGATTGATTTAAATTTTAAAGGGCAAACTGAATTTCAACAGAAGAAGGGGAAAAACTTTCCTAAGGGAAGGAATGGTATGAACAAAGATAAAAAGTACTAAAAATGACCAATGAAAAGGTAAGTGGAGAAGTTTGGCTGAAGCATTGAGCATGTATGAAAGTAGGGAAACAGAAATCTAGAAAGCATGTCAGGCCTATATAAGAGAAGAACGTTTGTAGTGAACATCTACTGTGTAGGGCTGTCCAGAAAACATTCTGTCTTTCAGAAATTCTATGGTGGAATTAATTTGCTTCTAGCATGGATAGTCTTGATAAATATGTAAATCAGTGACCTGACCTCCACAGCCAAAATGTGGACATGTAAACCAAGCTAGGTCCATTCAATATTCTCCTGGACTTTGTGTTTTGAGCAGAGTAAAATAATGAAAGAAAAAGAGTTGCTTGGTTCACCTATTTTCTTCTCCTACTTGGAGTTTTGGATCTTTCCTAGTTTATGTTCCTTCTAAGCCTGGCTCTCTTCGACTGGTCCTTCAATTATGTGAGCTATCCCATGTCCTTTCAGTAAGGATTTCCTTTTTTCTTTCTTTTTTTTTTATTCAGTTAACCAGTCAATTTTGCTGCTTACATCAAAGAACCTGATAAGAACTTGAAGGCAAACCAGTTTTACACTGAAGGAATACCTGAAGGCAAAGTTAAGGAGGGGAGGTTGTCTAATCAAACTGTTATTAGAAACAGTATTCTGGAAACTTTGTGTTGAATAGATTGGAAGGGAGAGACACTGAAGTGAAGGATACCAGTTAGGAAGCTGTTGTAGTAGTTTCAGATCCAGGCACTGAGGATCTGGACTAAGGCAGTGGCAGTTGTAATGAGAAGTAAGAGATATATATGAGAGACATTACTCATAAGAAAAAAATAGCAGGTCTTGGAAACTGATTTGGCATTGGTTTTACAGGAGATGGAAAAGTAAAAGATCACTCTGAGGTTCCAAAACTGAAGAATGGGATGATGCATGAGAAGTCTATGTAAGAGACAGAGAAGGAAAAACTAGAGAAATTTGATGAGAATCAGAGAGTTGAAATATGTAGGCTAGCGGAGGAGAGATAGACAAGTTAAGGGGTTAATAATGTTAGAGGCTATGGAAGATAAAGTTCTAGAAATAAGAAATGAATAAATTCTCATCATTCTTCAATTTAGCTGAAATCTCAAAAGGAAAAGAATAGTTCTCATTATTGAGTGGAGAAAAAGCCATTGCATGTAGCACAATTTGTTACCCTTTAGATCAGTGGTTCTTTTTTTATTTTTTATTTTATTATGTGATGTTAGTCACCATACAATACATCATTAGTTTTTGATGTGGTGATCCACGATCCACTGTTTTCGTATAACATGCAGTGCTCCATGCAGTACGTGCCCTCCTTAATACCCATCACCAGGCTAGCCTATCCCCTCACCCCCCTCCCTTCTAAAACCCTGTTTGTTTCTCAGAGTCCATAGTCTCTCATGGTTCATCTCTCCCTCTGATTTCCCCCCCTTCATTTTTCCCTTCCTTCTCCTAATGTCCTCCATGCTATTCCTTATGTTCCACAAATAAGTGAAACCATATGATAATTGATTTCTCTGCTTGACTTATTTCACCTAGCATAATCTCCTCCAGTCCCATCCATGTTGACGTAAAAGTTGTGTATTCATCCTTTCTGATAGCTGAGTAATATTCCATTGTATATATGGACCACATCTTCTTAGATCAATGGATCTTAATCCCTGTCTGTTTCATGGGCCCTTTGGCAGTCTGATAAGTCCTATGGATCCCTTCTTAGAATAATACATTTATTTTATTTTTTAAGATAAATTATTTAAAAAATAGATGATGAACATTTCAGAGGAGATATGAAGGCAAGTAAACCTATAGAAAAGATGCTAAAACTCATTTTATTATGTCAATTTGTTATATTATGTATATATCATAACAATACATAATTGATCATGATGAAATATTATTTTACACCAAGTAGTTTGGTACAATCAAGCTTTGCAGCCCAAAATGTTGATAAGTATATGGAGGAATAAGAGCTTTTATAGAGAGCTGATGGGAGTGTAAATCAATATGCTCCCATTGGAAAAAAACTTTTAGATTCAAAATTGAACATATGCATATCCAACAGCCCACCTATTCCATCTAGGCATATGTTTTAGATAAGCTCTTGCCTAAGTATACTAGCATACATGGACAAAAATATTTATGTAACATTGTTTGTAACAACAAAAAACCTAAAATAAGCCTCTTGTTATTTGAGAGGAGAATGGATTAAGAAATTGTTGTAGTGACACAGGAAGGATGAATGTAATACAACTTCACATAATAATATGGATGGATCTTGTAACACTGATGTTGAATGAAGAAATCAAGTCAGAGAAGACTACTACAGTATGATACCATTTTAAAATAATACTTTCAAAAAGGCAAAACTAAAGAATAGATGGTTCAAGGATTTATATAAATGTGGGCAAAACTTTTATTTTTTTCACTTAAAGGCACCCTTTATTTACTTTTTATCAATATTTTAAATTTAAATTCTAGTTATTTAACATATAGTATACTGGTTTCAAGAATAAAATTTAGTGATTCATCACCTACATATTATACCCAGTGCTCAAAACAACAACTGTCCTACTTAATACCCATCACCCATTTAGCCCATCCCCAGTCCACTTCCCCTCCATCAACCCTCTATAACTCTCTATAGTTAAGAGTCTCTTATGGTTTGCTTCCCTCTCTTTTTTTTTCCCCTTCCTCCATGATCATGGTATTTGTCTTTCTCTGACTTATTATTCATAACACTGTATTCTCTAGCTGCATCCATGTCATTGCAAATGGCAAGATTTCATTCTTTTTGATGGTTGACTAATATTCCACACACACATATATATACACACACACATATAAATATATACACACACATATATATAGACACACACACACACACACCACCTCTTTACCCATTCATCTGTCAATGGACATTTGGGCTCTTACCATAATTTGGCCATTGTTGATAATGTTGCTATAAACATCAGAGTGCATGTACCCCTTCAAATCAGTATTTTTGTATCTTTGGGCAAATACCTGTAGTGCAATTGCTGTGTCATAGGGTAGGTCCATTTTTAACTTTTTGAGGAACCTCCATACTGTTTTCCACAGTGGCTGCCCCACTTCGCATTTCCACCAATAGTGCAAGAGTGTTCCCCTTTCTCTACAACATCATTAACACTTGTGTCTTCTGTTGTTGATTTTAGCCATTCTGACAGGTGCGAGGAGATATCTCACTGTAGTTTTGATTTGTACTTTCCTGATGATTGTGATGCTGAGCATCTTTTCATATGTCTGTTGGCCATCTCTATGTCTTCTCTGGAAAAATGTCTATTCATATCTACTGCCCATTTGTTAATGTCTTTCACACATTTCTTAGCTGGAATATTTGGGGGGTTTTTTTGGTGTTGAGTTTGATAAGTTCTTTATAGCTTTTAGATACTAATCCTTTATCAGATATGTCATTTGCAAATATCTTTTCCCATTCCATAGATTGGCTTTCAGTTTTGTTGAATGCTTCCTTTGCTGTCCAGAAGCTTTTTATCTTGATGAAGTCTCAGTAGTTCATTTTTGCTTTTGTTACCCTTGCCTCAGGAGATATGTCTAGTAAGAAGTTGCTGAGGCATCTGGGTGGCTCAGTCAGTTAAGTGTCTGAGTCTTGATTTCAGCTCAGGCTGTGATCTCAGGGTCATGAGATTGAGCCCTGTGTTGGGCTCCATGCTGGGAATGGAGCCTTATCAAAGATTCTCTCTCTCCTTCTTCCTCTGCCCCCCAGCTCTCTTTCTCAAAAAAAAAAAAAAGGGTGCTGCCTGTACTCTCCTCTATGATTTTGATGGTTTCCTCTCTTAGAATTAGGTCTTTCATCCATTTTCAATTTATCTCTGTCCAGTGTCATTCTTCTGCGTGTTGCTGTCCAGTATTCACAACACCATTTGTTGAAGGGACTGTCTTTTCCATTGGATATTCTTTCCTGCTTTGTCAAAAATTAATTGACCATATACTTATGGGTCCATTTCTGTGTTTTCTATTTTATTCCATTGTGTCTGTTTTTGTGCCAGTACCATACTGTCTTGATGATTACAGCTTTGTAATACAGCTTGAAATCAAGAATTGTGATGCCTCCAGCTTTGCTTTGCTTTGCTTTTGCAAAGGTGGCTTTGGTATTTGACATCTTCTGTTGTTCCATACAAATTTTAGCATGGTTTGTTCTAGCTCTGTGAAAAATGCTGGTGGTATTTTGATAAGGATTGCATTAAATGTGAAGATTGCTTTGGGTAGTATAGATATTTTGTGAATATTTGTCCTTCTAATCCATGAGCATTAGAATGTTTTTCTGTTTCTTTTGGTCATCTTCAATTTCCTTCATAAGTGTTCTATAATTTTCAGAGTACAGATCTTTTACCTCTTTGGTTAGGTTAATTCCTAGGTCTTATACTTTCTGGTACAATTGTAAATGGGATCAATTCCTTGATTTCTCTTTCTGCTATTTCATTATTGGTTTATAGAAATGCACAAGATTTCTCTATGTTGATTTTGTATACTGTGAATTTACTGAATTTTTATCAGTTGTAACAATTCTTTGGTGGAGTCTTTTGTTTTTTTTTATATAGACTGTCGTATCATCTGCAAATAGTGAAAGCTTGACTCTTTCCTTGCCGATTTGGATTCCTTTTATTTCTTTGTTGTCTGCTGAGGCTAGGACTTCCAGTACTCTGTTAGATAACAATGCTGAGAATGAACATCCCTGTCCTGTTCCTGTCAATATGACTCAGCAAATTGCACTACTAGTTATTTACCCAAAGAATACCAAAATACTGATTCAAAGGGGCAATGGACCCCAATGTTTATAGCAGCAGCATCAACAATAACCATATTATGGAAAGCTTATATGTCCATCAATTGGTGAATGGGTAAAGAAAATGTGGTGTGTGTGTGTGTGTGTGTGTGTGTGTGTGTGTAGTTGAATATTGCTCAGCCATCTAAAAGAATGAAATCTTTCCATTTTCCAAGACAGAGATGAAGCTAGGGAGTATTATGCTAAGAAAAATAAGTGAGTCAGAGTAAGAGAAATACCATCTGATTTTAGTCATATGTGGAATTTAAGAAATAAAACAAATGAACATGGGGGAAAAAGAGAGTGGCAAACCAAAAACAGATTTTTTGGTCATTTTTTATAAACTTTATTTGTATTTGACTATTCCTTATTTTATATATTTTTAGTATTTTTCCAAATTTTTATTTAAATTTTACTTCATTGATGTATAGTTTAATAATGGTTTCAGGAATAGAATTCAGTGATTTATCACTTACCTATAACACACAGTGCTCATCATAACAAGTGCCCTCCTTAATACCCATCATCCATTTAGCACATCCCCCACCCACCTTCCTCCATCAACCCTGTTTGCTCTTGATCACTAAGAGTCTTTTATGGTTGTTTCCCCGTCTTTTTTTTTTTTTTTTTCCATTCCCATATGTTCATCTATTTTGTTTCCTAAATTCCACATATAAGTGAAATCATGTTTTTTTTTCCTCTGACTTATTTCACTTAGCATAATACACTCTAGTTCTACCCATGTCATTGCAAATGGTGAGATTTCATTCTTTCTCATGGCTGAATAATATTCCATTATACACACACACACACACACACACACACCACTTCTTTTTCCATTCATCAGTCACTGGACACCTGGGCACTTTATATAGTTTGACTATTGTTGATAATGCTGCTATAAACATCCAGGTGCATGTACTCTTTCAGATCTGCATTCTTGTATCCTTTGGATGAGTATCTACTAGCACAATTGCTGGATCATAGGGAAGTTCTATTTGTAACTTGTTGAGGAACCTCCATACTGTTTTAACTTGTTGAGGAAATGCCATACAGAGTGGCTGCACCAGTTTCCATTCCCAGAAACAGTGTAAGTCAGTTCCCCTTACTCAGCATCCTCACCAGCAGCTGATGCTTCCTGTGTTGTTAATTTTAGCCATTCTGACAGGTGTGAAGTGATATCTCATTTTGGTTTTGATTTGTATTTCCCTGTTGATGAGTGATGTTGAGCATCTTTCATACTTCTATTGGCCATCAAGATGTCTTGTTTGGAAAAATGTCTATTCATGTATTCTGTCCATTTCTTAACTGGTTATTTGTGTTTTGGATGTTGAGTTTGATGAATTCTTTATAGATTTTGGATACAAACGTTTCACCAGATATGTCATTTTCAAATATGTTTTACCATTCCATAGGTTGCATTTTAGTTTTGTTCATTGTTTCCTTCCCTGTGTAGAAGCTGTTTATCTTGATAAAGTCCTAATAGTTCATTTTTGCTTTTGTTTCTCTTGCCTCTGACAATGTGTCTAGTAAGAGGTTGCTAAGGCTGAGGTCAAACAGGTTGGTGCCTGTGCTTTCCTCTAGGATTTTGATGGTTTCCTGTCCTATATTTAGGTCTTTCATCCATTTGAATTTATTTTTGTGTATGCTTCAAGAAAGTGGTCCAGTATTCTTCTGCATTTTGCTGTCCAGTATTCCCAACACCATTTACTGAAGAGACTTTTCCCCATTGAATATTTTTCCTGCTTTTTCAAAGACCATATAGTAGTGGGTCCATTACTGGGTTTTCTATTTTGTTCCATTCAACTATGTGTCTGTTTTTGTGCCAGTACCATACTTTCTTGATGACTACAGCTTTGTAATATAGCTTGATGTCTGGAACGGTGATGTCTCCAGTTTCCTTTGTGGTTCCATACAAATGTTATGTTTGTTTGTTCTAGCTCTGTGAAAAATGCTGTCATTATTTTTTTAAGATATATTTACTTATGAGAGAGAGAATGAGCAGGAAGGGCAAAGAGAGAGAAAACCAGACGTGGACTCCACACTGAGTGCAGAGCCTGATGCAGGGCTTGATCCCCACAACCTGGGATCACAACCTGAGCCAAAAGCAAGAGTCAAACACTTAACCAACTGAACTATCCAAGTGTCCCAACTGCTGTTGGTATTTTGATAGGAAATGCATTAAATGTGTAGATTGCTTTGGGTAGTATAGACATTTGAACAATATTTCTTCTTCCAATCCATGAGCATTGAATTTTTTCCCATTTCCTTGTCTCCTCTTCAATTTCCTTCATAAATGTTCTATAGTTTTCAGAGTACAGACCTTTTACCTCTTTGGTTAGGCTTATTCCTAAATATCTTATGATTTTTGATGCTATTGTAAATGGGATTAGTTCTTTCATCTTTTTTCTGTTGCTTCATTATTAGTGTATAGAAATGTAATAGATTTCTCTACATTGATGTTATATCCTGTGACTTTGCTGAACTCATGTATTAATTGTAGCAATTTTTTGGTGGAATCTTTCAGTTTTTCTACATAGAGTATCATGTCATCTGCAAATAATGAAAGTTTGACTTCTTCCTTGCCAATCCAAATGTCTTTTATTTCTTTATGTTGTCTGATTGCTGAGGCTAGGACTTCCAGTACTATGTTGAACAACAGTAGTGAGAGTGGACATCCCTATCTTGTTCATGACCTTAGAGGAAAAAAATCTCAGTTTTTCCCCATTGAAGATGGTATGAGCTGTGGGTCTTTCCTATGGCCTTTATGATGTTGAGGTATATTCCCTCTAACCCTACTTTGTTGAGGGTTTTTATCAGGAATGGATGCTGTATTTTGTCAAATGTTTTTTCTGCATCTATTGAAAGGAGCAAATGGTTCTTATCCTTTCTTTTATTAATGTAGTGTATCACATTGATTGATTTGTGAATATTGAACCAACCTTGCAGCCCAGGAATAAATCCCACTTGATCATGGTGAATAATTATTTAACGTACTATTGGATTCACTTTTCTAGTATCATGTTGAGAATTTTTTCATCCATGTTCCTCAGGGATATTGGCTTGTATTTCTCCTTTTCATTAGGGTCTTTTTTTTTTTTTTTTTGGAATCAAGGTAATGCTGGCCTCATAGAATGAGTTTGGAAGTTTTCATTGCATTTCTATTTTTTGGAACAGTTTGAGAAGAGTAGAATAGACTTTAAATATCTGGTAGAATTCAACTGGAAAATTGTCTGCCTTGGACTTCTCTGTTTATTGGGAGATTTTTGATTACTGATTCAATTTCCTTGCTAGTTATGGGTCTGTTCAAATTTTCTATTTTTTTTTTCCTGTTTCAGGTTACTAAGAATTTGTGCATTTCTTCCAGATTGCCCAGTTTGTTGGCATATAATTTTTCATATTATTCGCTTATACTTGTTTGTATTACTGTGGTGTTGGTTGTGATCTCTCCTCTTTCATTCATGATTTTATTTATTCGAGTCCTTTCTCTTTTCTTTTTGATAAGTCTGGCTGGGGGTTTACCAATTTTATTAATTCTTTCAAAGAACCAGCTCTTAGTTTCCTTAATTACTGTTTTTGTTTTGTTTTGTTTCTATATCATTTATTTATGCTTTAATCTTTATTATTTCCCTTCTTTTTTAAGATTTTATTAATTTACTTGAAAGAGAGAGAATGAGAAAGTGCATGAGACAGGAGAAGGTCAGAGGGAGAAGCAGGCTCCCTGTTGAGCTGGGAGCCCAATGCAGGACTTGATCCTGGGGCCTCCGGGATCATGACCTGAGCTGACGGCAGTTGTTCAACCAACTGAGCCACGCAGGTGCCCCTATTTCCCTTCTTCTGCTGGCTTCAGGATTTATGTGCTCTTCCTTTTCTAGCTCCTTTAGGTGTTAAGTTTAGGTTGTGTATTTGAGAGTTTTCTTGCTTCTTGAATTAGGCCTGTATTGCAACATACTTGCCACATAGGACTGCCTTTGTTGCATCCCAAAGGTTTTGGACTGTCATGTTTTCATTTTCATTTGATTCCAAGTATTTTTTTAAATATTTCTTTTTTAATTTCCTAAATTTCCTAAAATTTATTTAACCCATTCATTCTTTAGTAGGTTGTTCTTTAATTTCCATATATTTGTGGTCCTTCCAAATTTTTTCTTGTGGTTGACTTCAAGTTTCTTAGCATTGTGGTTAGAAAATGTGCATGGGGGGGTGCCTGGGTGGCTCAGATTGTTAAGCATCTGCCTTCGGCCCAGGTCATGATCCCTGGGTCTTGGCATCGAGCCCCACATCAGGCTCCTGGCTCAGCGGGGAGCCTGCTTCTCTTTCTCCCTCTGCCTCTCTCCCTGCTCATGCCCTCTCTCTGTGTATCTCTGTGTCTCAAATGAATAAATAAAATCTTAAAAAAAAAAGAAAGAAAATGTGCATGGTATCATCTCAATATTTTTGTACTTGTTGAGGGCTAATGTGTAACCCTATATGTGATCTATTCTGGAGACTATTCCTTGTGCACTTGAAAAGAATGTGTATTCCCCTGCTTTAAGGTGAAATGTTCTGAAGTTAAGTCCATCTGTTAAGTCTATCTCATCCAGTGTGATATTGAAAGCCTTTGTTTCCTTGTTAATTTTCTGCTTAGATGATTTGTCCATTGATGTAAGTGGGGTCCCCTCTTATGATTATATAATTATCAATGTGTTCCTTTATGTTTGTTATTAACTGACATTATATTTGGGTGCTCCCAAGTTGCAAGCATAAATATCCCTCAGATTCCTGACTTCCCATGCCTGTGTCCAGGCCACCTGCCCACCTGACAGCACAGTGCCCTTGTGTTTTATCTGAGGTGCATTGGCTGAATTTCAGAACTCCAAAATTTAGTGTCCTGTTGTGGTGCAGACCTGTGCTGGTCCTTTGGGGGAGGGTCTTGCCATGCTGGGGTTGGTGCCTGTTAGTTCCAAAAGGAAGTCACACCAATGCACTGGAGCTTGGAGTTTAGAGAATGCACAGAAAAAGCCTGAGTCCATGTTAACTGTCCTCAGCAGATGTCTCTGCCCTGATGCTTAAGGGGTGGGGGAGCACAATGGTATGTGTTGGCTCTTTTTTCCTTTGAAAGGCAATGCCACTTCTCCCAGATGCACTCCAAGTAGGGGGAAACATCTCTCCCACTATGTCCAGGTGATCCACAGATCCACAGATCTCGCCATCCACTCCTGGGCCTCTGTCCTCCATCTCCACAAGATTACAGCACACCTGCCAGTCTCCACACAGCCCACAGTGGGTGCAGACTTCTAAAACCAGTATTTAAGCTCAGCTGGTTGTGAAAACTCAAGGTAATCAGCCCCTCTCATTTTTCCAGTCAATTGTTTTAGGAAATTGTTTTTCTTATGTGATCCCCTGTGCACTGCTTTCTTTATTCTTCTTTCTCACCACTGTTGGAAGACTTCCAGTGCTATGTTAAATAACAGTGGTGAGAGTGGACATCCCTGCCTTGTTCCTGACTGCAGAGGAAAAGCTCTCAGTTTTTCCCCATCGAGGATGATGTTAGCTCTGGGTTCTTCAAATATGGCCTTTATTATGGTGAGGTATGTTCCCCTAAACCTATTTTGTTGAGGATTTTATCATAAATGGATGTCATAATTTGTCAAATGTTTTTTCTGCAACTATTGAGAGGATCATATGGTTCTTACCTTTCTTTTATTAATGTGGTGTATCACATTTATTTGCAAATATTGAACCAACTTTGCAGCCCAAGAATAAACCATGATGAATGAATCTTTTGATGTACTGTTGTATTTGATTTGCTAATATTTTATTGAGAAGTTTTGCATTCATGTTCCTCAGGTATATTGGCATATAATTTTCTTTTTTAGTGGTGTCTTTATCTGGTTTTAGTATCATGGAAATCCTGGCCTCATAGAATTTAATTGATAGTTTTCCTTCCATTCCTATTTTTAGGAAGAATTTGAGAAGAATAGGTGTAAACTCTTCTTTAAATATTTGATAAAATTTGCCTGTGAGACCATCTAGCCCCGGACTTTTGTTTGTTGGGAGATTTTTGATTATTGATTCAATTTCTTTGCTGGTTATCAGTCTTTTCAAGGTTTCTATTTCTTCCTGTTTCAGTTTTTGTAGTTTATATTTCTAGGAGTTTAACCATTTCTTCCAGGTTGTGTATTTGGTTGGTCTACATATTTGGATAATATTCTCTTATAAATGTTTTTATTTGTGTGGTGTTGGTTGTTATTTCTCCTATCTCATTTGTGATTTTATTTATTTGGGTCCTTTATCTTTTCTTTTTGATAAGTCTGATTAAGGGTTTGCCAATTTTATTAACTTTTTCTAGAACCAGCTTCTGGTTTCATTGATCTCTTTACTTTTTTTTTTTTGTCTATATCATTTATTTCTGCTCTAATCTCTATTATTGCTTTCCCTCTGCTGACTTTAGGCCTCATTTGTTGTTCTTTTTCTAGCTCCTTTCATCTTCCTTTCTGGATTCCTTTAGGTGTAATGTTAGGTTATTTGAGATTTTTCTTGCTTCCTGAGGTTTCCCTGTATTGTTATATACTTCCCTCTTAGAGCTGCTTTTGCTGCATTGCACAGGTTTAGGGTGTTGTGTTTTCATTTTTATTTGTTTCCACGTACCTTTTTATTTCTTCTTTGATTTCCTGGTTGACCCATTCATTGTTTAGTAGCATTTTGTTTAACCTCCATGTATTTGTACACATTCCAAACTTTTTCTTGTGCTTGACTTCAAGTTTCATAGTTCTGTGGTCTGTAAATATGCATGGTATGATCCTGATCTTTTTGTACTTGTTTAGGGCTGATTTATGACCCAGTACATGATCTATTCTGGAGAATGTCCCATGTGCACTTGAAAAGATTGTGTATTCTGCTGCTTTAGGATGAAATGTTCCGAATATATCTCTTAAGTCCATATGGTCCAGTGTGTCATTCAAAACCATTTTTTCCTTGTTGATTTTCTACTTAGATGATCTGTCCATTGATCTAAGTGGTATGTTAACGTCCCATACTATTGAATTATTATCAGTGAGTTCTTTTATGTTTTTTATTAATTGTTTTGTATATTTGGATGCTCCCTAGTGGCAGGCATAAATATTTACAATTGTTAGATCATCTTGTTGGCTAGACCTGTTTATTATGATATAGTGCCCTTCTTCATCTCTTTTATTGTCTTTGTTTTAAAGTCCAGTTTGTTCAATATAAGTTTGCTACTCTGGCTTTCTTTTGATGTCCATTAGCATGCTAAATGTTTCCAACCCCTCACTTTCAATCTGCAGGTGTCTTTAGGTCTAAAATGAGTGTCTTGTAGGCAGCATACACATGGGTCTTTTTTTTTTTTTTTAATCCATTCTGACACCCTATGTCTTTTGATTGGAGCATTTAGTCCATTTGTATTCAGATTAATTATTGACAGGTCTGTATTTTTTGCCATTTTATTACTTGTTTTGTTGTTGTTTCTGGACATTTTCTCTGTTCCTTTCTTGTCTTTGTCACTTTTCATCTTTTCTTTCCACTCAAATAGCCCCCTTTAATATTTCTTGTGGGTCTGGTTTAATGTTTTTTAACTCCTTTAGTTTTTGTTTGTATGGGAAACTTTTATCTCTCCTTCTATCTGAATGATATTCTTTCTGGATAGAGCATTCTTGGCTGTAGATTTTTCCCATTCAGCACTTCAAATATATCATGCCACTCGCTGCTGGCTTGCCATGTTTCTGTTAAGAAATCTGCACCTAGCCTTATGTGGTCTTCTCTTGTATGTTTTGTTTTGTTTTGTTTTGTTTAAAGATTTTATTTTATTTATTTGAGAGAGAGAGAATGAGAGACAGAGAGCATGAGAGGGAGGAGGGTCAGGGGGAGAAGCAGACTCCCTGCCGAGCAGGGAGCCCAATGCGGGACTCAATCCCGGGACTCCAGGATCATGACCTGAGCCGAAGGCAGTCGCTTAACCAACTGAGCCACCCAGGCGCCCCTCTTCTCTTGTATGTTAAGGACTTCTTTTCTCTTGCTGCTTTTAAGATGTTTCTTTATCACTATATTTTGCAAATGTAATTACAATATGTCTTGGTGTTGGCCTGCTTTTGTTGATTTTGGTGGGAATTCTCTGTGCCTTCTGGATCTGGATGTCTGTTTCCTTCCCCAGATTGGGGAAATTTTCAGCTATTATTTCTTCAAATACATTTTCTGTCCTCTTTTCTCTCTCTTCTTCTCTTGAGACTTTTATGAATGGTATTATCTTTGATGGAGTCATTGAGTTCCATAAGTCTATTCTTGTGTTCTATAATTCTTCCTTCTCTCTTTTTTTCAATGTCATTATTTCCCATTATTTTGTCTTCTATATCACTTATTCTTTCCTCTGCTTCTTCCAGCTTGTGTACCTTGCATCAAGCCTTTGTCTAATCTCACTTATTTCACTCATCATCTCTGACTGATTTTGTAACCCTTTTTTCTCTGTGATAAGAGTCTCCCTATAGTCTTCCATTCTTTTTTCAAGCCCAGCTGGTATCCTTATGATTGTTGCTTTAAATTCTCCATTAGGCTTGTTACTTATATCTTTTTCACTTAGATTTCTGGCCATGACCTTATCTTGTTTCATTTGGAATGAATTTCTCCACCTTTGCATTTGTCTAAGTCTCTACCTTCTTCTCTGTTAGAAAAGCCCATAATGTTCCCTGCTTCTGTGAATAATGGTTTTATGAAGAAGAGATCATATATTGTCCAGGGCCTGGGACTTCAGGAAGTGTCTCTGATGTGTGTTGCATGTGCTCTGCTGTTGTGTTTTGTCTGCTCTATGTTTTAGGTTAGTTTTCTGCAGAGGCTCTCCTTGCCTGCTGTAGGCAGGGTTTGGTCCTAGGCCAGAATGCCATGAGTTTTTTTTGTTTTTTGTTTCGGCTTTTTTTTTTTTTAATGTAAGCAATCTCTACACCCAATGTCAGTCTCTAACTGACGATCCCAAGATCAAGAGCCACATGGTCTACTGACTGAGTCAGCCAGGCACCCCTGTGGTGAGTTTTAAGTAGGTGTGCTTCAGTGTGCTTGTTAAATGAGTCCTAATAGTACTTGCACTAGAACTAAAGCCCTTCAGAACTCTTTGGTTTAGAGACATGGTGTAGGCATGGTTTTCTCCTGGCCTTCTGTTGAAGGGGCCCACTGCAATGGTACTGAGGCAAGCATGACCAAGAAGGGCAGTCCTGCCAGAGCACAAGGATGTGGGACTTGGTATAAGCAGGTTAGACAGCCAATGTCTGGGCTGAACTGCTTCCTGCACGTGGTTCTGTGTTTATGCTGAGGGCTAGGGGAGAGAAATGGCACCAGGCAGCTACTTTGTCCCTGGAGAGGTGTGTCTGTGTATGCTGCCTCTCAGGAAAGCACCCATGGAGAGCAAATAATCTCACCCCACCCCCCTACCTGTGTTCCCCAGGTGTTCTTCAGATTGCTGTTTCCATGCCCCCTGGGTAATTTGCCTGCCTTCTCTCCAAGAATAGGTCAGTGCCCTCAGGGGTCTATCGGAGCCAAGCCCCTTGACCTTTAAAACTCCAGCCTTTAACCCTGCTGATGGCAAGAACTCTCAAAAATCAGCCCTTCTCCTTTCCCCCAGCCAATGGCTTTGGGGAAATGTTCTCCTTGTGTATTTCCCTTGTGTGCTCCTCTCTCAATCTCTCTCTCTCTCCTTTCCCTCCAACCTCCCCTCCACAGCATCTGTGAGCCATTTCTTCCTTAAACTCCATATCTGCACTTTCTATCAATGTGGCTTCTTCTCTCCCTTTAGTTGTGGAGTTTGTTCTGTCAGTCTTCAGGTTGATATTGAGGCATTTAGAATGATTTGATAGTTATCTAGATGTGTTCATTGGACAAGATGAGCCTAGGGTCCTCCTATTTCTCCTCCATTTTCTCTCCCTCCTCCACTGCATATTCTTGATTCCTTTGTCAAATATTAGTTCACTGTAAATTCATGGGCTCATTGCTGGGTTCTTTATTCTGTTCCATTGATCTATGTGTTTGTCTTTATACTAATAGCATACTGCTTTGATTAGTATAGCTTATAATATAGTTTGAAATCAAGAGATGTGATGCTTCCAGCATCATTCATTTTTCACAAGTATGCTTTGACTATTCAGGGACTTTTGGGACTCCTTAATGCCACTGGAGTTTTGATAGGGATTTCATTAAATCTGTATATCACTTTGGAAGTATGGGCATTTTAATGACATTTTGAAGTTTATGCATTTATGTTTTATTTACACTCATTGAACTCAGCATAAAGTGATTACATTAAAATG
This sequence comes from Mirounga leonina, assembly GCF_011800145.1. NCBI lineage: Eukaryota > Metazoa > Chordata > Mammalia > Carnivora > Phocidae > Mirounga > Mirounga leonina. Next base: position 15,746,112 of record NW_023270513.1, read on the forward strand.
GTTTTTCTGTAAATATTCCTTTTAGAACAAAAGAAAAATAATATATCATTATTTCTCCCTTTCTCCTTTCACTTATTAAACCCAGCTCAACAGCAGTTGAACAAAGGAATTGTGGTATAGTTCTATTTAATGCCATTTTCTTTGGTTAAATTCAATTTTGTATTCCATTAACCAAAAACAGGATTGTATTCTGCAGTGCTGTCATAAGCTTTTAAAATACTGGTTGATCAGAGGGGTACCTGGGTGGCTCAGTCAGTTAAGCATCTGACTTTTGATTTCAGCTCAGGTCATGATTTCAGGGTTATGAGATCCAGCCATGCATTGGGCTCACACTGGGCGTGGACCCTGCTTAGGATTCCCTCTCTCTCTCTCCCTCTCCTGCTGCCCCTCCCCCTCACTTTCTAAAAAAATAAGTAAATAAAATATTGGTTGATCACGAATATTTCTTTCCATAGAGGACTGTTACTTACATGTAAATAGTTAATATTCAAGAATGTATCCCATCCGAACTAAGTATGCCTACTTCTTCAAAATCTTGGGAATGCATAAGATTTACCATTCAGATTTGACCCATGTAAAACATAATTCATCAAGGGGATTCTTCCCTTTTTTTTAAGGGTTTTATTCATTTATTTATTTGAGAGAGAGCATGCACAAGAGGGGAGAGAGGCAGAGGGAAAAACACAGAATCACAAGAAGACTCCACACCGAACACAAAGCCAGATGTGGGGCTCAATCCCAGGACTCTGAGATCATGACCTGAGCTGAAATCAAGAGTCAGATGCTCAACTGACTGAACCACCCAGGTGCCCCAAGAGGATTATTTTCTGATCTTAAACTATAGCTATCTTAATCTTCAGATTAGCTATTTGATACTACACTTTTAATGTAGAGTCCACTTACCCTATATTCTACTAGTATTTTAGGTTCTTGTATAAAATGGGAACATAAAAATTGATTATCTCAAACTTTTTCAGGGGACTGTTTTCCACAAACAACGACCATAGATGGATAAATGAAATAATAGATACAAAACACCTAGCAAAGAAACGGGCAAACAGTACATTTTCAGAAATATTAATTTCCTCTCATTTTTTAATGAAGAGCCATTACTCCATTGTATAAACAATTACTATCTATATCCATAAGTGAAATTAAATAAATACATTTATCAAAAGGAGTCCAAGTAAAATTACTTTCTTTTTCCTAGTTCATTCTCTCCCTTTTCTTTTTAAATATATTTTTATACTAATAATGTGATGATAATATAAAATGAGGATGTGCTTTCTGGGTGACATTCAGGTTAAAACAACAGCATGGCATTTGGATAATTTTTTTCCTATTTCAAATGCACAAGGTTGTCAACGTCTAGTGCGTTGGGGTCCCTGGGTAAGGGTCTACGAAA
>NW_023270513.1:15747526-15829108 GCF_011800145.1 Mirounga leonina
GATCAGATAAACATAACAATGTATACTTAAAGTATCAAGCCAACATCCGTGAAGTGAAATATACACGAAATTCAATAAGAACAAAATACATCCTGTTTATGCTTGCAGAATAAAGAATTCTCTTAGCCATCCTTCCTTTGGAGACAACATGTTCTTTGTCTTTAGAAAGAACACTTCTGTTTAGAAAGATACACTTTAAGCTAGGCAAGAGCCACTTCCTGCTGATCCAGGCATTTAGAACTTGCAACATGAGATAAGGGGAAGAGAACATTTTCTCCTCCTGGCCCAGGCCTGCCTGGCCGTCCTTAACCTCAGTGCAGTCCTCAAATGATCTGGGCCTGCAAGGGGCTTACAAGCCTATACCATCTCACAAGGTTAAGAATGTAAATTCTTAGTATTTTTTTTAATATTTTAGGTATATAATTATATATTGAAGTCTTGAAATTTTCATAGTCTTACCACCTAACTGTGATGTTATAGTGTCTGCACTCAGCTCCATATGACAATAATTGGGCTAAATCTTATTCTCTCAGTGTTATATTTCTAGTGTGGACTTTCAGAGAATAAACACATAATGATCGGAAATAAATGGGGCTTTACTGCTTTAAGCAGAATATTCAGTTTTGTAAGTTAGAAAAAAAAAATAAAAACTTCAATTCGGATAGAATTCTTACATAAAACTTTATACATTTTATACTAATGGGAGGAACCATACACTTAATTCACTCCATTTCATGTGACAATTCAGAACAATTTCAAGAATAAGTCTAGAACCAGGGTTTCAGATAAAGCAGTTAGAAGAATGCAAGACAAAAAAAAAAAAAAACTATTTTAATAAAATCATTATGGTGGTTTTTGTAATGATGAATTAAAATAAATTATATATAACACCTCCAAAATTTATGATGCTTTCCATATGGGCTTAGTGGGTTATTTGCAAAACTGTCTGAGAGTAGAACTTTCACTTTGCAAATAGCTCAAAATTCTTAGGAAAAGATGGCATTCTTCAGAGTTTTATAAATTTAAGTTTTACTTTGTCTGTGTAAACACTGTCTTAACGTCCCGAGGCTACTGAAAAGTATGTCCTTATGTATCTTCTTATTATGTGAGAAAAAGCTTTAGTGATTTTTCACAAATAAACATACTCCACAGACCCTGGATTTCTTTGTTTCAACTTGCTTGCTTAAAAAAAATACTAAATTCAGCATGGCAACTGGTTTTTGGTAGAGGATTAACTAGTTAATCTTGATAAATTTGTGTAAACGAATTCCTTTATTTTTTCTGATTCAAAATGAGCATATTTATGGATATACAAGAATCAACTTATAATAGTTTCCATAGTGTACTTTATTGAGATATGGATTAACTTTTGATGGACTATGGTCATTTTAAAGGTAAATGCTTAAAACTTTTTTAAAAACTTACTTACTTTCACAGAGGCATATTACTTATGTTCTCCCTAGGGGGAACAAAAGCGGTTCAACATTTAAATGCTGACAAATACTGAAACAAAATAATAAAAGAGGCCATTCTGTGCTCTCCACCACCCCTCTCACCCAGCCTAGATGAGCTCAGACCTCCCAAAACCATATGTGCTTAATTTTAGCAATGTGTTGGAAAATTCAGTTTCTAAGAATGTGAGTAAAAATGAAATGAGATAAGTGAGATTAGTTGTAATTTATGTAATATATCTCAGGCAAAAATAACTTCAGAAACAATCACCAAATGGTAACTTTATTGCCATTATCACAAAAAAAACAAGTGCATTATATATCCCAAAGGAATTTCTTCCTCCTGTGGTATATTTCCATGGAAATCTCAGTTTTTAAAAAGGTTATTCCTGAATATAACAATAAAAGAAAGTTTTATGTTTTTGTTAGACATTTCACATGGGGAAAAAAATTCCTTCCTTATTTCTGAGTAGCCACACTAAACTGCAAATGGTCATAATTAATAGGTCTTATTTGTTCTATTCAGAGGAATGCTAGATTTGTATATACCATTTTATTTTTTCCTCTTTTTTAATTTAAATTCAATTCACTAATATATAGTGTATTATTAGTTTCAGAGGTAGAGTTCAGTGATTCATCATTTGTGTATAACAGCCAGTGCTCATTACATCATGTGCCCTCCTTAATGCCTGCCACCCAGTTACCCCATCCCCCTTCCCCTCATCCCCCTCCTCTCCAACAACTGCCAGTTTGTTTACTATGATTAAGAGTCTCTTATGGTTTGTCTCCCTCTCTGATTTTATCTTGTTTAGTTTTTCCTCCCTTCCCCTACAGTCCTCTCTTTTATTTCTTAAATTCCATAGGAAATTATAGGATAATTGTCTTTCTCTGACTGACTTATTTCACTTAGCATAATACCCTCTAGTTCCATCCACATTTGTTGCAGATGGCAAGATTTCATTTTTTTGATTGCTGAGTAATATTCCATTATACACATACACACACACACACACACACACACCACATCTCACATCTTTATTCATTCATCTATCAATAGACATCTGGGTTCTTTCCATAGTTTGGCTATTGTGGACATTGCTGCTATAAACACTGGGGTACAGGTGCCCCTCTGGATAACTACATTTGTACCTTTGGGATAAATATCTAGTAGTGCAATTGCTGAGTCATAAGGTAGCTCTGTTTTCAAATTTTTGAGGAACCTCCATACTGTTTTCCAGAGTGCCTATACCAGCTTACATTCCCATCAAAAGTGTAAGAGGGTTCCCCTTTCTCCGCATCCTCACCCACCCTTGCAGCCTTCTGATTTGTTCATTTTAACCATTCTGACTGGTGTGAGGTGGTATCTCATTGTGGTTTTGATTTCTATTTTCTTGATGCCCAGTAATGCAGAGTATTTATACATGTGTCGGTTGGCCATTTGGATGACTTCTTTGGAGAAATGTCTGTTCATGTCTTCTGTCCATTTCTTGACTGGATTATTTGGTCCTTGGGTGTTGAGTTTGATAAGATCTTTATAAATTTGGCTACTAGCCCTTTAACTGATAGGACGTTTGCAAATATCTTCTCCCATTCTGTAGGTTGTCTTCTGGTTTTATCAACTGTTTGCTGTGCAAAAGCTTTTTATCTTGATGACATCCCAATATTTCATTTTTGCTTTTGTATTCCTTGCCTTTGGAGATGTGTCTAGCAAGAAGTTGCTGCAGTCAAGGTCAAAGAGGTTTTGCTGCCTGTGTTCTCCTCTAGGATTTTGATAGATTTCTGTCTCACATTTAGGTTGTTCATCCATTTTGGGTCTGTTTTTGTGTATGATGTAAGAAAATGGTCCAGTTTCATTCTTCTGTATGTGGCTGTCCAATTTTAACAACACCATTTGTTGAAGAGACTCTCTTTTTTCCTTTGGATATTCGTTCCTGCTTTGTCACAGATTAGTTGACCACAGAGTTGAGGGTCCATTTCTGGGCTCTCTATTCTGTTCCATTGATGCATGTCTCTTTTTGTGCCTGCGCCATACTGTCTTGATGATTACAACTTTGTAATATAGCTTGAAGTCTGGAATTGTGATACCACCAGCTTTTGTTTACTTTTTCAACATTAATTTGGCTCTTTGAGGTCTTTTCTGGTTCCATACAGATTTTAGGATTATTTGTTCCACCTTTGTGAAAAATGTTAATGGTATTTTGATAAGGATTGCTTGGAATGTGTAGATTGTTCTAGGTAGCATAGACATTTTCACGATATTTGTTCTTCCAATCCATAAGCATGGAATGTTTTTCCATTTCTTTGTGTCTTCCTCAATTTCTATCGTAAGTGTTCTATAGTTTTCAGAGTACAGATCCTTTACCTCTTTGGTTAGGTTTATTCCTAGGTATCTTATGGTTTGGGGGCAATTGTAAATAGGATCGAGTCCTTAAGTTCTCTTCCTTCTGTCTCATTTTTAGTGTATAGAAATGCAACTGATTTCTGTGCATTGATTTTATATCCTGCCACTTTACTGAATTGTTATACAAGTTCTAGCAATTTGGGGGTGGAGCCTTTTGGGTTTTCCACATAGACTATCATGTCATCTGTGAAGAGTGAGAGTTTGACTTCTTCTTTGTCACTTAGGATGCCTTTTATTTCCTTTTGTTGTCTCATTGCTGAGGCTAGGGCTTCTAGTACTATGTTGAACAACAGTGGTGAGAATGGACATCCCTGTTGTATTCCTGACCTTGGGATAAAGCTCTCACTTTTTCCCCATTGAGAATGATACCACTGTTGGCTTTTCATAAATGGTTTTTAGGATATTGAGGTATGTTCCCTCTATCCCTACACTGTTGAGATTTTTAATCTGGAAAGGATGCTGTATTTTGTCAAATGCTTTTTATGCATCAATTGAGAGGATCATATGGTTTTTGTCCTTTCTTTTATTTATGCAGTGTATCTCATTGATTTGCAGATTTTGAGCCACACTTGCAGCCCAGGAATAAAACCCACTTGGTCATGGTGAATAATCCTTTAAATATACTGTTGTATCCTATTCCGAGTATCTTGGTGAGAATTTTGGCATCCAAGTTTATCAGGAATATTGGTCTGTAATTCCTACTTCTTGGTGGGGTCTTTGCCTGGTTTGGGGATCAATGTAATACTGGTCTTATAGAATGAGTTTGGAAGTTTTCCTTCCATTTCTATTTTTTGATACAGCTCCAGAAAAATAGGTATTAATTCTTCTTTCAATGTTTGGTAGAATTCCCCTGGGAAGCCATCTGGCCCTGGACTTTTGTTTGTTGGGAGTTTTTTGATTACTGCTTCAATTTCCTTGTTGGTTATGGGTCTGTTCAGGTTTTCTATTTCTTCCTGGTTCAGTTTTGGTAGTTTATACTTCTCTAAGAATGCATCAATTTCTTCTAGATTGCCCAATTTGTTGGCATATAGTTGCTCATAATATGTTCTTATAATTTTCTGTATTTCTTCAGTGTTTGTTGTGATCTCTCTACTTTCATTCATGATTTTATTTATTTGGGTCCTTTCTCTTTTCTTTTTGATAAGTCTGGTTAGGGGTTTATCAATCTTATTAATTCCTTCAAGAAAACAGCTCCTAGTTTCGTTGATCTCTTCTACTGTTCTTTTGGTTTCTATTTCATTGATTTCTGCTCTGATCTTTATTATTTCTCTTATCCTGTTGGGTTTAGGCTTTATTTGCTGTTCTTTCTCCAGCTTCTTTAGGTGTAAGGTTAGGTTGTGTATTTGAGACCTTCTTGTCTCTTGATAAAGGCTTGTATTGCTATATACTTCCCTCTTAGGACCATCTCTGCTGCATCCTAAAGGTTTTGAACAGTAGCATTTTCATGTTCATTTGTTTCCATGAATTTTCTTAATTCTTCTTTAATTTCCTGGTTAACCCATTCATTCTTTAGTAGGATGCTTTTTAACCTCCATGTGTTTGGGTTCCCTCCAAATTTCCACTTGTGAAATTTGTTCAAGTTTCAAAGCATTATGGTATGAAAATATGCAAGGAATAATCCCGATTTTTAGTACTGGTGGAGACCTGACAGTGACCCAGTATGTGATCTCTTCTGGAGAATGTTCCATGTGCACTCCAGAAGAATGTGTGTTCTGTTGCTTTAGGATGGAATGCTCTGAATATGTCTGTGAAGTCCATCTAGTCCAATGTGTCATTAAAGCCATTGTTTCCTTGTTGATCTTCTGCTTAGATGGTCTGTCCATTGCAGTGAATGGGGTGTTAAATTCCCTTACTATTATTGTATTATTATCAATGTCTTTCTTTAATTTAACAAAATTAATTGGTTTACATAATTGCCTGCTCCCATGTTAGGGGCTTAAATATTTACAATTGTTAGATCTTCTTGTTGGATAGACCCTTTAATTGTGATATAGTACCCTTCTTCTTCTCTTATTACAGTCTTTCATTCAAAATCCAATTTGTCTGACATAAAGATTGCTACCCCAGCTTTTTTTGATGTCCATTAGCATGATAAATGTTTCACCACCCCTCACTTTCAATCTATAGTTGTCTTTGGGTCTAAAATGAGTCTCTTGCAGACAGCATATCGATGAGTCTTGCTTTTTTTTATCCAATGTGATAGCCTGTGTCTTTTGATTGGAGCATTTGGCCCATTTACATTCAGAGTAACTATTTAAAGGTATGAATTTAGTGCAATTGTATTATAAAGTCACTGTTTCTGTATATTTTCTCTGTTCCTTTCTGGTCTAAGTTACTTTTGGACTCTCTCTTTGCTTATAGGATCCCCTTTAATATATCTGGCAGGGCTGGTTTAGTGATCACAAATTCTTTTAGCTTCTCTTTGTCCTGGAAGCTCTTTATCTCTCCTTCCATTCTGAATGACAACTTTGCTGGTTAAAGTATTATTGGCTGCATATTTTTCTCATTTAGTACCCTGAATATATCATGCTATTCGTTTCTGGCCTGGCAGGTCTCTGTGAATCGATCTGTTGCCAGCCTTATGTCTCTACCCTTGTAGATTAAGGACCTTCTGTCCCAAGCTGCTTTCAGGATTTTCACTTTGTCTCTGAAATTTGCAAACTTCACTATTCTGTGCCTCCTGGACTTGAATGCCTGATTCCTGCCCCAGATTAGGGAAGTTCTCAGCTATGATTTGCTCCAATATGCCTTCTGCCTCTTTCTATCTTTTCTCTTCTTCTGGGACCCTGATTATTCTAATATTTTTTGCTTTATGGTATCACTTATCTCAAATTCTCCCCCTTGTGATTCAGTAGTTGTTTATCTCTCTTTTTCTCAGCTTCTAATTCTCCACCATTTTGTCTTCTATATCACTAATTCTCTCTTCTCCCTCTTTATCCTAGCAGTTAGAAACTCCATTTTTGTTTGCATCTCATTTATAACCTGTTTGATTTCAAACTGATTAGATTTTAGTTCTTTTATTTTCCCAGAAAAGGATTCTCTAGTGTCTTCTATGCGTTTTTCAAGCCCAGCTAGTATCTTTATAATTGTCATTCTGAACTCTAGTTCTGACATCTTACTTATATTCATAGTGATTAAGTCCCTGGCAGTCAGTACTTCCTCTTGTTCTCTTTTTTGGGTGAGTTATTCCATCTGTCATTCTGTCCAAAGAAGAATAGATGAACAAAAGAACAAAAGACTAAAGTAGCAACAATGACCTCAGAGGAATATACACTAAGCATATCAGAAGAGACCAGAAACCAAAGAGAAAAAAAAAGGAGAGAGAGAGAGAATATAATCAGACAGATGAACAGAACAGTGCAATACACTACATCTTGGGTGTATTTTGGTCTGTTTGTTAGAAGAAACTAGATTCCAAAATTGTAAAGAAAGAAAAACTTACACACACACACACACACACACACACACACAAATAAAACTAAATACAATGAAAAGATAAAATGTAACTGTAAAAATGAAAATTAAAAAAGAGTTGATTAAATATGAAATTAGTTAAAAAGGAAAAAAATTGAAAGATTAAAGAATCATGGGAAAAAAGCCATAAATTCTATATACTATTTTCCCCTAGACCTGGTGTTTTGCAGTTCTGTGTGATTGGTGAACTTGGTATTAGCAGGATGTTCTTGCTGATCTTTTGGGGGATGGGTCTTTTGCACTAATTCTCTGGTGCCTTTCCCCAGGCAGAATTGCACCCTCCTGGCCAGTGGGTGGGGCTTAATGTAAGAGGGTCTGGATTGCTCTACGTAGCTTTTCTTTTTTTTAAATTTTATTATGTTATTTTAGTCACCATACAATACATTATTAAAAGAAGGGCCATATGCACCCCAATATTCATAGCAGCAGTGTCCACAATAGCCAAACTGTGGAAAGAGTGGAGATGCCCTTCAAAAGATGAATGGATAAAGAAGATGTGGTCCATATATACAATGGAATATTACTCAGCCTTCAGAAAGGATGAATACCCAACTTTTACATCAACATGGATGGGACTGGAGGAGATTATGCTAAGTGAAATAAGTCAAGCAGAGAAAGTCAATTATCATATGGTTTCACTTATTTGTGAAACATAAGGAATAGCATGGAGGATATTAGGAAAAGGAAGGGAAAAATGACGTGGGGGAAATCGGAGGGAGAGATGAACCATGACAGACTATGGACTCTGAGAAACAAACTGAGGGTTTTAGAGGGAAAAGGTGTGGGGAGATGGGTTAGACCACATCAAAAACTAATGATGCTCTATGTAGCTTTTGTTCCCTGAAGGCTTTCATTGCTGCTTTGGGTGATGGAAATGAAAATGAAAATTGTGGCCTCCCAATATCCAGCCCTGCCTCTTGCTGGGCCTGTGCTCAGAGAGAGGTTACCAGACTGTGCTGCAGTTCAGTTTATGGCAACACCAAGCTGAAATCCCTCTCCTTGTCTCTCTGTTTCTGTCTGGTTTCCCTGCTTTGATGCTTGGGAACTCTGCTGCACTCAGCCATCCCTGTTTTTTCTGTGACCCCAGGGATCCGGAGACCACACTGTCCCACCTGGGATTCTGCTCCACTTTGACACCTGAACACATATCAGGCAGGGACATCCCTCACTGGAGCAGACTTCTAAAAGTCCTGATTTTCCACTCTGCTACTATATCTCTTTCTGGTAGCTAGCTTATGAAGGCTCCCTCCCCCCATGGTTTATCTTCTGATATATTGTCTCAGATTCACTTCTCTGCACCTCCTATCTTGCAAAATTGGTTGCTTTTCCATTTATAGAATTGGAGCAATTCTTTTCTTAGATGTCAGCTTGGGTTCACAGGTGAATGATTTGATAGCTATCTAGCTGAATTCCAGGGACCAGATGAAACTAGGGTTCCCTATTTTGCCATCTTCCTCCTACCATGTGTATTACCCTTTTCAACATTCCACAAAGGGCCCTTTTGGGAGTTACTTTGGCAATACTCTAAGATCTCCTTTCTCTTTTAAAGTAGTCAGGAGTTTACATTTAGGTCCATGTTTTATCTCAAAAATTTTCATGGCATTTTCAGGTATAAAATGGCACTAAAATCAGAGAAAAGAAATTTGATATGGACCTTTTTTTGCACTCCAAATAATAAATGTTGATATTTTAACTAATTAATTTAGTATTTTAACCTTAACTCTTCAAAATCCTGAAACTTTGGACATTTGTTCAAGTTATGACTCATCCATTTTCCCCCCATTTTATACTTTAAGGGTGAAACAATTTTTTTAGAAAGTCACTAGCACCATCTACTGTTTGGATTTGGAACTATTTTTAAATATTTAAAATTATTGTTCCAAAAATATATGCAAAAAAAAAAAAAAAACAGTTTCACTATAATTGCTAATTTTGGAATTTACAACAATTGAAAGTGATTTGGAATTTAATCAAATAAAATAGAAAATTTAAATGGTAAGTGGAATATAAGGTTTAGAGTCTGGATTCATCAAAACACACACACACACAAGAAAACATTTATTTGGATATAAGGGATTACACACAAACCACTAATAAAATGTAATTGTTTTCTTTTTTTTTAAAATGATTATTTTCAGGGATCCAAAGGAAAATGAGAAAATCATATTAACCAAAACCATGTGTATGTAGTTTTCTGGAATGGTTTTGAGATTCTGGGATTTCATGGCTCAGTAAATTTTTTTTTCCTTAATTATACTAACTAATATAAGGTTTTCAACTTTTAACTTTGCTTATTAAAATCATTATAATTATAATTGACTATTATTATCATATTACACACATAAGAAGTGATAGAATTTTAAAATAAAAAACAGCCCATTAAAAATGTAATCTGGTTAGCATTAGGAAATTCTCCATATATCGTCCTTATTTTTCTCATTTTGTTGGACTGGCACTGGTCAAATAATAAACTTTTGTTTGGAAACAACCATTATACAGCATCCCAGACAAATATCAAATAATAAATTGCAAGAAGAGAGGAGAGTTAGGCTATGACATTTTATAGACATTGTAAAAGAACTTTCACCCTCTGGGATTGGGAAGAGCAATTCCTTTCCTTTCATATTTTCCCCCTGTTACTTAGTAAGTTTGGCATCAAACAGATCTAGAAGTACATAATAAAAATCAATGTTAAACAATCAATAAAATTAAAATTCTACATATTGAAGATGAGAAAATATTTGCAAATCATATATCTGATATGAGGCTAATATCCAAAATATATTTAAAACTCATCCAACTGAACAGCAAAAATATAAAAATATATATAATTTTAAAATGGGCAGAGGATTTGAATACACACTTTTCCAAAGAAGACATTCAGGTGACCAACATGTATATGAAGATACTCAACATCACTAATCATCAGGGAAATGCAAATCAAAACCACAATGACTGAAACAAATAATGCAATATATGTTAAGAAAAAAAAAAAGAAGAAGAAGGTAGCAGGAGGGGAAGAATGAAGCGGGGGAAATCGGAGGGGTAGACGAACCATGAGAGACGATGGACTCTGAAAAACTAACAGGGTTCTAGAGGGGAGGGGGGTGGGAGGATGGGTTAGCCTGGTGGTGCGTATTGAGGAGGGCACATTCTGCATGGAGCACTGGGTGTTATGCACAAACAATGAATCATGGAACACTTCATCTAAAACTAATGATGTAATGTATGGGGATTAACATAAAAATAAAAAAAAAATTAAAAAAAAAACACAATGAGATATCATTTCACACCTGTTTGAATGGCTATTACCAAAAAGACAAAAAATAACAAGCATTGGTAAGAATGGAGAAGAGGGAATCCTAGTGCATTGTTGGTAGGAAGGTAAATTGGTGAAGCCACTATAGAAAACAATATGAAGTTTCCTTAAAAAATTAAAAATAGAACTACCATCTGATCCAGCAATTCCACCTCTGGGTATTTATCCCCCGCCCACCACCAAAAAAAAAATGATGACACTAACTCAAAAAGATATTTACACCCTCATGTTCATTGCAACATTGTTTATGATAGCCAAGATATGGTCATAAGTGTCTGTGATGGATGAATAAAGAAATTGTTGCATGTATATGCAATGGAAAATTATTCAGCCATAAAAAGAATAAACTTGCCATTTGCAACGACATAGATGGACCTTGAGAGCATTACACTACATGAAATAAATCAGAGGAAGGCAATACCATATGATCTTACTTATATGAAGAATCTAAAAATTTAAAAAAAAAGTCCATAGATACAAAGAACAGTTGAGTGATTGCCAGAGGTGGGAGGTGGGGGATGGGCCAAATGGGTGAAGAAAGTTAAAAGGTACAAACTTCCAGTAATAAAGTAAGTTCTGGGGATGTAATGAAGAGCATGGCAACTATAGTTAATAACACTCTACTGCATATGTGAAAGTTGCTAAGAGAATAGATCTTAAAAGTTCTCATCACAAGAAATATTTATATATATATATATATATATAAATATATACTTTGTATGGTGATGGATGTTAACTAGACTTATTGTGGTCCTCATTTTGCAATGTATACAAACATCAAATTATTATGTTGTACACCTGAAACTGATTGACATACAACATTGTATCAGTTTCAGGTGTACAACATAATAATTTGATATTTGTATACATTGCAAATGTATACATTGTATACAATTGTATACAATTGTATCATTATCTTTTCATGATAAAAGCATAAAAGTTACATTAAAAATAACAAACCAACAACTGAGAACAATAAAAAAAGAAAAGTACTGGCATCAAGAGCTCATTAGCTATCAGAAATATTAATATTGCAAAACAGAAAGTATATTAATAAAGTGATTTATTGGAAAAATATTAAGTGATGTAACAGCAGTTAAATATATGTTCAATGATCAAAAATATTCTGAGCTAAACAAGTGCTTCCTTGTTTTTTATTGACACAACTAAAATTTTTGTTAAAAGAAATGACCATTTTTATGTGGTTCAATGTGTGACCTAAGTGGATTTTCACTAAATCTTCTGGCCTTGCAGGTATATTTTCATCAGATTCTACTATGTTATAAATTAAATCTGTGGTTTTTAGTGTCCTAGAAAAATGTGATCATATTCCAAAAAGAAAGATAAACTGAATAAAGAAGAAAGGTAGCTACTCTAGAGAAAAGTGGTTATGAAAAAGGCACAGAATAAAAATCTTTGCCAATAAGTCTAATTACCTAAATGATCTGTAACAGATATTTTCAAATGGACTAACCCGATTCTTGTAATATACCAATATAAGTTCTCATAGTAGACAGTTTTGGTGCACCTGGGTGGCTCAGTCATTTGAGCAACCAGTTCTTGGTTTCAGCTCAGGTCATGATCTCATGAGTCACGGGATTGAGGTTTGTGTTGTTCTTGTCACTCAGTAGGGGGTCTGCTTGAAGATTCTCTCCTTTTACCCCTCCCCCCACTTGCTCTCTCTCTCTTTCTCTCTCTCAAATACATAAATAAATATTTTTTTAAAGTCTGAGTTTTGGGTTTGGTACTATTAATTATTTCTGTCTTTACCATGATTAATAGTTACTACAGAATGGCTAAAATTAACAACACAAGAAACAACAGGTGTTGGCAAGGAAGCAAAGAAAGGGGACCCCTCTTGCACTGTTGAGAGGGATGCAAACTGGTGCAGCCACTCTGGAGAACACTATGGAGGTTCCTCAAAAAGTTAAATATAGAACTACCCTGTAATCCATCAATTGCACTACTAGGTTTTTACTTAAAGGATACAAAAATACTGATTCAAAGGGGTACATGCACCCTGATGTTTATAGCAACATTATGAACAATAGCCAAACTATGGAGATAGCCCAAATGCCCATTGATTGATGAATAGATAAAGAACAGGTGGTATATATATATACAATGGAATATTATTCGGCCAACAAAAAGAATGAAATCTTGCCATTTGCAATGATGTTGATAGAGCTACAGTGTATTATGCTAAACAAAATAAATCAATCAGAGAAAGACAAATACCATATGATCTCACTCATATGTGGAATTGAAGAAAAAAAACAGACAAACATATGGGAAGGGGAAAAAGGAGAGAGGGGAAACAATCCATAAGAGACTCTTAATGATAGAAAACAAACTGAGGATTGGGGCATCTGGGTGGCTCAGTCGTTAAGCGTCTGCCTTCGGCTTGGGTCATGGTCCCAGGGTCCTGGGATTGAGCCCCACATCGGGCTCCCTGCTCTGCGGGAAGTCTGCTTCTCCCTCTCCCACTCCCCCTGCTTGTGCTCCCTCTCTCGCTGGATCTCTCTCTGTCAAAATAAAATAAAAAATAAAAATCTTAAAAAAAAAAGAAACAAACTGAGAATTGATGGGGGAAGGGGTATGAGGGATTGGATCAATGGGTGATGGGTATTAAGGAGGGCACTTGTTATGAGCAGTGGATGTTGTATGTAAATGATGAATCACTAAATTTAACTCTTGAAACAAACAAAAGCCTTAAAAATTTTAAAACAATAAAAAATCATAAAAAATAGGTGAAGAGACGAGGACTGAGTGGTGTGGCCACGTTGTCGACCTCGAGCAGCAGTTGGCTTCTCCACGTAGAACTCAGGAGTAGGAGATTCAGAATCAAATCTCTTCTCCCTTCCCCCTCCTGGTTACAAATCACTTGAAATATATAAGTTAGTGGAACTTTGCTTGAGTGAGATTTTTTTGATCTTCAGCTACATTTTTCAGCTTTGTGAGGAACCTTATCATCAAAGAAAATGGCCAGCAATGTTACCAACAAGACAGATCCTCGCTCCATGAACTCCCGTGTATTCATTGGGAATCTCAATACTCTTGTGGTCAAGAAATCTGATGTGGAGGCGATCTTCTCAAAATACGGCAAAATTGTTGGTTGCTTTGTCCATAAGGGCTTTGCCTTCGTTCAGTATGTTAATGAGAGAAATGCCCAGGCTGCTGTGGCAGGAGAGGATGGCAGAATGATTGCTGGCCAGGTTTTAGATATTAATCTGGCCGCAGAGCCAAAAGTGAACTGAGGAAAAGCAGGTGTGAAACTATCTGCAGCGGAGATGTACGGCTCCTCTTTTGACTTGGACTATGACTTTCAACGAGATTATTATGACAGGATGTATAGTTACCCAGCACGTGTTCCTCCTCCTCCTCCTATTGCTCAGGCTGTAGTTCCTTCAAAACGCCAGCGTGTATCAGGAAACACCTCACGAAGGGGCAAAAGTGGCTTCAATTCTAAGAGTGGACAGCGAGGATCTTCTTCCAAGTCTGGAAAGTTAAAAGGCGATGACCTTCAGACCATTAAGAAGGAGTTGACCCAGATAAAACAAAAAGTGGATTCTCTACTGGAAAGCCTGGAAAAATTTGAGAAAGAACAGAGCAAACAAGGAGAGATGAAGAATGATAAGTCAGAAGAGGAGCAGAGCAGCAGCTCCCTGAAGAAAGATGAGACTAATGTGAAGATGGAGTCTGAGGGGGGTGCAGATGACTCTGCTGAGGAGGGGGACCTACTGGATGATGATGATAATGAAGATCGGGGGGATGACCAGCTGGAGTTGATCAAGGATGATGAAAAAGAGGCTGAGGAAGGAGAGGATGACAGAGACAGCGCCAATGGCGAGGATGACTCTTAAGCACATAGTGGGGTTTAGAAATGTTGTCCCATTATTTCTTTACCTAGGCACTTGTCTAAGATCAAAATTTTCACCAGATCCTCTCCCCTAGTATCTTCAGCACATGCTCACTGTTCTCCCCCTTCCTTGTCCTTCCCATGTTCATTAATTCATATTGCCCTGCGCCTAGTCCCATTTTCACTTCCTTTGACGCTCCTAGTAGTTAAGTCTTACCCTGTAATTTTTGCTTTTAATTTTGATACCTCTTTATGACTTAACAATAAAAAGGATGTGTGGTTTTTATCAACTGTCTCCAAAATAATCTCTTGTTATGCAGGGAGTACAGTTCTTTCCATTCATTCATACATGAGCTCCAGTAGTTGCTTCCCTAACTGCAGAGGCAATCGCATTAGTTGAGTAGCACCTGAGAGCAGCTTTGAGTTAGAGGTATGTGTGTTATACCCCACATAAGAGTGCTATGTGGGGCTGTTCAACACAAATGTAACATGTATTTTTGTGAATGAGAGTTGGCATGTCAAATGCATCCTCTAGAAAAATAGTGTAATAGTCTTAAGATTTGTTTTCTAAAGTTGATACTGTGGGTTATTTTTGTGAACAGCCTGATGTTTGGGACCCTTTTTTCTCAAAATAAACAAGTCCTTATTAAACCAGGAATTTGGAGAAAAAAAAATCATAAAAAATATAATGTGAGTGACATGTGACTCTTCTTTTCACTTGAACACTTAGAGGCCATTGTAGGGTTATTTACTGGCTTAATTTTCAATATTGTTGTATCTTAGTAAATAGGGAGGCCTAAGGTGAGGGAGAAAGATGAAGGAATGGCCAGTGAGTAAAGCAGTCAGAACACACACAACCTTTTTTTTTTTTTTTATTACAGTTGACACACAATGTTGCATTAGTTTCAGGTGTACAACATAATGATTTAACAAGTTTATACATTATGCTATGTTCACCACAAGTGTAGCTATCATCTGTCTCCATATTGCTATTACAATATCATTTACTGTATTCCCTATTCTGTGCCTTTTATTCCCATGCTTTACTCATTCCATAACTGGAAGCCTGTATCCCCCTATTCCCCTTCACCTGTTTTGCCCTTACCCCATCTCCCCTCCCCTTTGGAAGCTACCAGTTTGTTCTATTTATAGGTCTGATTCTGCTTTTTTTGTTTGTTTGTTCATTTTTTGAATTTTAGATTCCCCGTATGAGTGAAATCATATGGAATTTTTTTTCTCAATCTTATTTCACTTACCATAATACCCTCTAGGTCCATTCATGTTGTCTCAAGTGGCACAATCCTGTCCTGTCCTTTTTATGGCTGGGTAATATTTCATTGTATGTATATGCCATTTCTTCCTCATCCATTTGTCTATTGTTGGACACTTGGGTTGCTTCCATTTCTTGGCTATTCTAAATAATGCTGCAATAAAGCAGAGGTCCATATATTTTTAAAATTAGAGTTTTCATTTTCTTTGGGTAAATACCCAATAGTGGAATCACTGGATCTTATGGTATTTCTATTTTAAATTTTTGGAGGAAACTTCCTACTATTTTCCACAGTGACTATGCCAGTTTACATTGATTTAATGTAACTGGTAAGTGAAGAAGTGTTCCTTTTTCTACACATTTTTGTCAACATTTCTTATTTTTTTTTATTTTAGCAATTTTAACAGGTGCAAGGTGATAACTCATTGTATTTTTTATTTACATTTTTCTCATGAATATTCATGTTGATTATCTTTTCATGAGAAGACAATATCATGTTTGCTGTTTTATATGGATGCAGTTCATGGAGCCCCAAAACAATTAAAATAGCAATAGCAAAGATCACAGATCACATATCACCATAACATATACAATAATAATGAAAATGTTTGAAATATTGTGAGAATTAACAAAATGTGACACAAAGACATGAAATGAGCAAATGTTGTTGGAAAAATTTTGCTGATAGACTTGCTCAACAAAAGGTTGCACAAGCTCCAATTTATAAAAACTGCAATATCTGCAAAGTTCAAAAAAGTGAAGCACAATAAAACAATGCATGTCTGTACCTAGAGTAGTCAAATTCATAGAGACAGAAAGTAAAATGGTGGTTTCCAGGGAAAAGAGGTAAGGGGATATGGAATAAATGTTTTTTTTTTATGATCACATTTTTATTTTATTTTTTATTTAATTTATTTTATTTTGTTATGTTAGTCACCATACATTGACTCATTAGTTTTTGATATAGTGTTCCATGATTCATTGTTTGCATACAACACCCAGGGCTCCATGCAATATGTGCCCTCCTTAATACCCATCACCAGGCTAACCCATCCCCCCACTCCCCTCCCCTCTAAAACCCTCAGGTTGTTTCTCAGAGTCCATAGTCTCTCATGGTTCTCCCTCTCCGATTCCCCCCCTTTCATTTTTCCCTTCCTATGTTCTTCTTTTTTTTTTTTTTAACATATAATGTATTATTTGTTTCAGAGGTACAGGTCTGTGATTCATCAGTCTTACACAATTCACAGTGTTCAACATAGCACATACACTCCCCAATGTCCATCAACTAGCACCCCCATCTCTCCCACCCCCCACCACTCCAGCAACCCTCAGTTTGTTTCCTGATATTGAGTCTCTTATGGTTTGTCTCCCTCTCTGGTTTTATCTTGTTTCATTTTCTCTCCCCTCCCCTATGATCCTCTGTCTTGTTTCTCAAATTCCTCATATCAGTGAGATCATATGATATTTGTCTTTCTCTGATTGACTTATTTCACTTAGCATAATACCCTCTACTTCCATCCACGTCATTGCAAATGGCAAGACTTTGGTTTTTTTGATGGCCGCATAATATTCCATTGTATATATATACCACATCTTCTTTATCCATTCATCTGTTGATGGACATCTTGGCGCTTTCCATACTTTGGCTATTGTGGACATTGCTGCTATAAATATTAGGGTACACTTCCCCCTCAGGGCACTACATTTGTATCTTTAGGGGTAAATACCGAGTAGTGTAATTGCTGGGTCATAAGGTAGCTTTATTTTTAACTTTTTGAGGAACCTCCATATTGTTTTCCAGAGTAGCTGCACCAGTTTGCATTCCCACCAACAGTGTAGGAGGGTTCCCCTTTCTCCACATCCTTGCCAACATCTGTCGTTTCCTGAGCAGTTAATTTTAGTCATTCTGACTGGCGTGAGGTGGTATCTCATTGAAGTTTGCTTTGGATTTCCATGATGCCGAGCCATGTTGAGCACTTTTTCATGTGTCTGTTGGCCATTTGGATGTCTTCTATGGAAAAATGTCTGTTCATGTCCTCTGCCCATTTCTTCATTGGATTATTTGTTCTTTGGGTGCTGAGTTTGATAAGTTCTTTATAGAGTTTGGATACTAGCCCTTTATCTGATATGTCATTTGCAAATATCTTTTCCAATTCTGTCAGTTGTCTTTTGGTTTTGTCAACTGTTTCCTTTGCTCTGCAAAAGATTTTATCTTGATGAAGTCCCAATAGTTCATTTTTGCCCTTGCTTCCATTGCCTTTGGAGATGTGTCTAGGAAGAAGTTGCTGCAGCTGAGGTCGAAGAGGTTGCTGCCTGTGTTTTCCTCAAGGATTTTGATGGATTCCTGTCTCACATTTAGGCCTTTCTTCCATTTTGAGTCTCCTTTTGTGTGTGGTGTAAGGAAATGGTCCAGTTTCATTCTTCTGCATGTGGCTGTCCAATTTTCCCAACACCATTTGTTGAAGAGGACTGTCTTTTTCCATTGGACATTCTTTCCTGCTTTGTCGAAGATTCGTTGACCATAGAGTTGAGGGTCCATTTCTGGGCTCTTTATCCTGTTCCATTGATCTATGTGTCTGTTTTTGTGCCAGTACCATACTGTCTTGATTACAATTTTTTAATAGTCTGGAATTGTGATGCCACCAGCTTTGTTTTTCTTTTTCAACATTCCTCTGGCTATTCAGGGTCTTTTCTGGTTCCATACAAATTTTAGGATTATTTGTTCCATTTCTTTGAAAAAAGTGGATGGCATTTTGATAGGGATTGCATTAAATGTGTAGATTACTCGAGGTAGCATAGATATTTTCACAATATATTTTCTTCCAATCCATGAGCATGGAACGTTTTTCCATTCCTTTGTGTCCTCCTCAATTTCTTTCATGAGTATTCTATAGTTTTTCTGAGTACAAATTCTTTGCCTCTTTGGTTAGATTTATTCCTAGGTATCTTATGGTTTTGGGTGCAATTGTAAGTGGGATTGACTCCTTAATTTCTCTTTCTTGTTTTGTTGTTGGTGTATAGGCATGCCACTGATTTCTGTGCATTGACTTTATATCCTGCCACTTTACTGAATTCCTGTATGAGTTTTGGCAGTTTTGGGGTGGAATCGTTGGGTTTTCCACATAAAGTATTGTATCATCTGCAAAGAGTGAGAGTTTCACTTCTTTACTGATTCAATGCATTTTATTTCTTTTTGTTGTCTGATTGCTGAGGCTAGGACTTCTATGTTGAATAACAGTGGTGATAGTGGACATCCCTGCTGTGTTCCTGACCTTAGGAGGAAAGCTCTCAGTTTTTCCCCATGGAGAATGATATTTGCTGTGGGTTTTTCATAGATGGACTTTATGATACTGAGGTATGTACCCTCTATCCCTACACTCTGCAGAGTTATAATCTAGAAAGGATGCTGTACTTTGTCAAATGCTTTTTCTGCATCTATTGAGAGGTTCATATGGTTCTCATTCTTTCTTTTATTAATGTATTGTATCACATTGATTGATTTGCAGATGTTGAACCAACCTTACAGCCCAGGGATAAATCCCACTTGGTCCTGATGAATAATCCTTGTAATGTACTGTTGGATCCTATTGGCTAGTACTTGGTGAGAATTTTTGCATCCATGTTTATCAAGGATATTGGTCTGTAATTCTCCTTTTCAATGGGGTCTTTGTCTGGTTTTGGGATCGAGGTAATGGTGGCCTCTTAAAATGAGTTTGGAAGTTTTCTTTCCATTCCTATTTTTTAGAACAGTTTCAGAAGAATAGGTATTAATTCTTCTTTAAATGTTTGGTAGAATTCCCCCAGGAAGTGATCTGGCCCTGGACGTTTGTTTGTTGGGAGATTTTTGATGACTGCTTCAATTTCCTTTGGTTATAGGTCTGTTCAGGTTTTCTGTTTCTTCTAGGTTCAGTTTTGGTAGTTGATACATCCTTAGAAATGCATCCATTTCTTCAGGATTATCTAATTTGCTGGCATATAATTTCTCATATGTTCTTATAAGTGTTTGTATTTCTTTAGTGTTGGTTGTGATCTCTCCTCTTTCATTCATGATTTTATTTATTTGGGTCCTTTCTCTTTTCTCTTTGATAAGTCTGTCCAGGGGTTTATCAATCTTGTTAATTCTTTCAAAGAACCAGCTCCTAGTTTTGTTGATCTGTTCTACTGTTCTTTTGGTTTCT
Source organism: Mirounga leonina (assembly GCF_011800145.1). Lineage (NCBI taxonomy): Eukaryota > Metazoa > Chordata > Mammalia > Carnivora > Phocidae > Mirounga > Mirounga leonina. The sequence continues at coordinate 15,767,479 of NW_023270513.1, forward strand.
ATTTCATTGATTTCTGCTCTGATCTCTATTATTTCTCTTCTCCTGTTGGGTTTAGGCTTTATTTGCTGTTCTTTCTCCAGCTCCTTTAGGTGCAGGCTTAGGTTGTGTATTTGAGACCTTTCTTGTTTCTTGAGAAAGGCTTGTATTGCTATATACTTTCCTCTTAGGACTGCCTTTGCTGTATCCCAAAGATTTTGAACAGTTGTGTTTTCATTTTCATTGGTTTCCATGAATTTTTTAAATTCTTCTTTAATTTCCTGGTTGACCCATTCATTCTTTAGTAGGATGCGCTTTAGCCTCCATGTATTTGAGTTCTTTCCGACTATCCTCTTGTGATTGAGTTCTAGTTTCAAAGCATTGTGGTCTGAAAATATGCAGGGAATGATCCCATTTTTTTGGTACTGGTTGAGACCTGATTTGTGACCTAGGATGTGATCTATTCTGGAGAATGTTCCATGTGCACTAGAGAAGAATGTGTATTCTGTTGCTTTGGGATGGAATGTTCTGAATAGATCTGTGAAGTCCATTTGGTCCAGTGTGTCATTTAAAGTCTTTATTTCCTTGTTGATCTTTTGCTTAGATGATCTGTCCATTTCAGTGAGGGGGGTGTTAAAATTCCCCACTATTATTATATTGTTGCCGATGTGTTTCTTTGCTTTTGTTATTAATTGGCTTATATAATTGGATGCTCCCATGTTAGGGGCATAGATATTTACAATTGTTAGATATTTTTGTTGGATAGACCCTTTAAGTAAGATATAGTCTCCTTCCTCATCTCTTATTATAGTCTTTGGTTTAAAATCTAATTTGTCTGATATAAGGATTGCCACCCCAGCTTTCTTTTGGTGTCCATTAGCATGGTAAATAATTTTCCACCCCCTCACTTTCAATCTGGGGGTGTCTTTGGGTCTAAAATGAGTCTCTTGCAGACAGCATATCAATGGGTCTTGTTTTTTTATCCAATCTGATAGCCCGTGTCTTTTGATTGGGGCATTTAGCCCATTTATATTCAAGGTAACTACGGAAAGATATGAACTTAGTGCCATTGTATTGCCGGTAAGGTGACTGTTACTGTATATTGTCTGTCTTCCTTTCTGGTCTATGTTACTTTTAGGCTCTCTCTTTGCTTAGAGAACCCCTTTCAGTATTTCTTGTAGGGCTGGTTCCGTGTTTGCAAATTCCTTTAGTTTTTGTTTGTCCTGGAAGCTTTTTATCTCTCCTTCTATTTTCAATGAGAGCCTAGCTGGATATAGTATTCTTGGCTGCATATTCTTCTCATTTAGTGCTCTGAAGATATCATGCCAGTCCTTTTTGGCCTGCCAGGTCTCTGTGGATAGGTCTGTTGCCAATCTAATGTTTCTACCATTGTAGGTTACAGATCTCTTCTCCTGAGCTGCTCTCAAGATTTTCTCTTTGTCTCTGAGACTCATAAGTTTGACTATTAGATGTTGGGGTGTTGACCTATTTTTATTGATTTTGAGGGGGATTCTCTGTGCCTCCTGGATTTTGATGCCTGTTTCCTTCCCCAAAGTAGGGAAGTTCTCTGCTATAATTTGCTCCAATATACTTTCTGTCCCCCTCTCTCTTTCTTCTTGTTCCAGGATCCCAGTTATTTTAATATTGTTTCATCTTATGGTATCCCTTATCTTTCAAATTCTGCCCTTATGATCCAGTAGTTGGTTATCTCTCTTTTTCTCAGCCTCTCTATTTTCCATCATTTGGCCTTCTCTATCACTAATTCTCTCTTCTGCCTCATTTATCCTAGCTGTTAGAGCCTCCATTTTTTATTGCACCTCATTAATAGCCTTTTTGATTTTGACTTGGTTAGATTTTAGTTCTTTTATCTCTCCAGAAAGGGTTTCTCTAATATCTTCCATGCTTTTTCCAAGCCCAGCTAGTATCTTTAAAATCATCATTCTGAACTCTATTTCTGACATCTTACCAATGTCTGTATTAATTAGGTCCCTGGCAGTTGCCTCTTGTTCTTTTCTTTGAGGTGATTTTTTCCATCTTTTCATTTTGTCCAGAGGAGAATAGATGAATGAGAGAACAAAATGCTAACAGGGTAAAAACGTCCCCAGAAAAATATACACTAAACAAATTAGAAGAGACCTGAAACTGGGAAAAAAGAAAGGGAAAGAAAGAAAAAAGGGGAAAAAAAGTAAAAGAAAAAGAAAAAGATAAAAACAGACAAAAAACCCCCAGAGTATGATCAAATATGATCAGGCTCGTGCATAGATCAGTGCCACTCACTAAATATTGGGCATATTTTGGTCTGTTAGAAGAAAGTGCCTCCCAAAATTTTAAAGAAAGAAAAACTTATATATGTACAAAAATAAGGGTTAATACGATGAAGGGATGGACTATGACTGTAAAGATGAAAATTATAAAAGATTTTATAAAAGGAATTAATAAGATAAGAATTTGGTTGAAAAAAGAAAGAAGAGGTTTAAAAAAAGGGGAGAGAACGTGATCAGGGGGAGACTAGAACAAAGCCATACACTCGAGATTTAGGGTATATTTTGGTCTGTTAGAAGAAACTGTATCCGAAAATTTTAAAGAAAGAACAACTTATATATATATACAACAAAAATAAGCTTAACTACTATGAAGGGATAAAATATGACTCTAAAAATGAAAAATAAAAAAGATTTTTTAAAAAAGGGATTGATAAGATGTTGGTTGAAAAAGGGAAAAAGAAAAATTCAGAAAAAAAAGAAAGAAAAAGACAGTTAAAAAAATTAACTTTGCAAGACTAAAGAATCATGGGAAAAAAGCCATAAATTCTATGTGCAGTGTTCCCCTAGCACTGGAGTTCTGCCATTCTCATTGATCAGTAAACTTGGTTTTGGCTGGCTGTTCTTGCTGATCTTCCGGGGGTGAGGCCTGTTGCCGTGGTTCCCAAAGACCAGGTTCCCTCTGGTCTTTGCCAGAGGCGGAATTGCCCCGCCCTTGCTGGGTCCGGGCAAAGTAATCTGCTCGGGTTTCCTCTTGGGAGCTTTTGTTCCCTGCAAGCTTTTCATTTAGCTTTGGAGGATGAGAGTGAAAATGGCAGCCCCCCAGTCTCCACCCCAGAGGAGCCGAGAACTCGGGGCCCCACTCTTCAGTGGGCCGGCAGAGAAAAGCAGTCAATCATTTCCGTTTCCCTGGTCTCCAGCTGCACTCTGTGGTCACCCGGCCAGTGACCGAGTATTTCTATCTCTGGCACACGACCTCGTTTGGAGTCTCCAAATCCAGCAAATCCCTGTGGTGTGCTCCTGTGTCACTCCTCCCAGGGGAGGAAGGGGAGTCTCCCCGGATCTGCTGCTTGTTGGGTCCCTGCTGGAGGAGCAGTGGCCCGACTGTGCCGTGGATCATGGTTTATGGCAACCCCAAGCTGAGATCCCACTCCTCGGCTTACTAATATCTGTATTGATCAGGTCCCTGGCAGTTAGTACTGCCTCTTGTTCTTTTTTTTGAGGTGAGTTTTTCTGTCTTGTCATTTTGTCCAGAGGAGAATAGATGAATGAGAGAATAAAGTACTAACAGGGTAACAACAACCCCAGAAGAATATACGAATCAGAAGAGACCCAAAACTGGGTAGAAAGAAAGGGAAAGAAAAAAAAAAAGAATATGATCAGCTTGGTGAATAGATCAGAGCCACACACTAGATTTTGGGCATATTTTGGTCTGTTAGAAGAAAGTGCTCCCAAAATTTTAAAGAAAGAAAAACTTATATATGTACAAAAATAAAGTTAAATATGATGAAGGGATGGAATATGACTGTAAAGATGAAAATTATAAAAGATTTTATAAAAGGAATTAATAAGATAAGAATTTGGTTGAAAAAAGAAAGAAGAAAAATTTTTAAACACCAAAAAAAAAGGGGGGGGGGAGAATGTGATCAGGGGGAGACTAGAACAAAGCCATACCCTAGAGATTTAGGATATATTTGGGTCTGTTAGAAGAAACTTTATCCCAAAATTTTAAAGAGAGAAAAACTTATATATATACAAAAAATATGGTTAACTACAATGGAGAGATAGGATATGACTCTAAAAATGAAAATTAAAAAAGATTTTAAAAAAGAATTAATAAGATGTTTGTTGAAATAGGGAAAAAGAAAAATTCAAAAAATAGAAAAAGAAAAAAATAAAGAAAATTAAAAAATTAACTTCGAAAGACTAAAGAATCTTGGGGAAAAAAGCCATGAATTCTATGTGCTGTATTCCCCTAGTGCTGGAGTTCTGCTGTTCTCATTGATCAGTAAACTTGGTCTTGGCTGGCTGTTCTTGCTGATCTTCTGGGGGAGGGGCCTGTTGCCATGATTCTCAGATGTCTTTGCCCGAGGCAGAATTGCACTGCCCTTGTCAGGGGCCAGGCTAGGTAATCTGCTTGGGTTTGCTCTCTGGAACTTTGTTTCCTGCAAGCTTTCTGTACAGCTTTGGAGGATGAGATGAAAATGGCGGCCTCCCAATCTCTGCTCCAGAGGAGCCGAGAACTCAGGGTCCCACTCCTCAGTGAGCCCGCAGAGAAAAGCAGTCAATCACTCCTGTTTCCCAGGTCCCTGGCCACACTCTGTGCTCACCTCGCCTGTGACCGAGTGTTTCTATCTCTGGCACACGACCCCATTTCGGGTCTCCAAACCCAGCAGATTCCTGCAGTGGGCTCCTGTGCCGCTCCTCCTGGGGGGAGGAAGGGGAGTCTCCCCAGATCTGCCGCTTGTTGAGCAGGGGCCAACTGTGCCGAGGATCACAGTTTATGGCAACCCCAAGCTGGGAGCCCACTTCTCGGCTCAGTTTTTACAGCCAGCTTCCCTGCTCCAATACCTGGGAGCTCTGCTGCACTCAGGCACTCCTGGTCTTTCTGTAACTCTGAGGGTCCTGAGACCACAGGGTCCCAGCGAGGGTTCCACCGCCCGCTTAGCCACTGGAGCAATGTCCCTCAGGGAGAAGACTTCTAAAAGTTCCGATTTTGTGCTCCACGGCTCTATCACTTGCCGGTAGTTGGCTGAGGAGGCTCCCTTCCCGTATTATTGCCTCAGATTCATTTCTCCACATGTCCTACCTTTCAGAAAGTGGTCACTTTTCTGTTCATAGAGTTGCTGCTATTCTTTTCTTCGATCTCCTGTTGAGTTTGTAGGCATTCAGAATGGTTTGATACCTATCTAGCTGAATTCCTGGGACCAGACAAAATTTAGGTCTCCTACTCCTCTGCCATCTTGCTCCTCCTCCAGGATTATTGTTTAATGGGTGTAGAATTTCAGTATAGAGAGATGAAAAATTTCTGGAGGTTGATTGTGATGATGGCTGCAGAACAATGTGAATGTATTTAATGCTACTTAAATATACACTTTAAAATTGTGAAGAAATGGTAAACAAACTCCCTTGGTGATTCTGAAACAAACAGGTGTTTAGGAATCACTGTTCTAAAGTTATCCCTCTCAAACCGCATCTCCTCAGAAACTTACCTGCAGAGTGGAAGATCCTGAAAAGTAGCAGGAGTGAGAGTGTTAGTAGTGGAATGTGAAAGAAAGACCTCTTTTGCCACCAAAGACTCAAAGGAATACCTTCTGTCAGAGCCACTGGGTGTTCTAAAAGTCGTTGGTGAAGAAGCTATCTCAAATGGAATGAAAATTGACATTCAATGTTCTGCAGCAGTGGTCAGATCTGACAGATGCTATTTTGGATTTCTTTATGAAAGCCATTTGCTATTTCCAACTCTATGATTCCTGGTTTGGGCCTGAAGCATTCTCTGAAAAGGTAGTATATGGCTTGGGTACAGAATTGTCTACTAACCATTTTGAAATCCAAACAGTGACCTCTCTGCCAATAGCAAAGTATTTTCACTAATACCCTCCTATTTAAATTACTGTCTAACACACATAAACTAGAAAGGCTTTTAACTCTAATCAACAAATTTTGCTTCAAATGTTTTGACAAAGACCTAACACAAGATAAAACACTGTGAGGACGAAATTAGTGTTTTTTTTTTTTTTAATTAAATCACTGCCTAGAGCATTCTAATTTAAATAATCCATCAACAAGTTTAGTTAGCACCAAGAGCTATCCTCAGGCAAAACTATAGTCATAAATGCAATTTTATTTCACCTCATCTCTTTTTCTGTTTTTCTTCTTTTTGAGTACTCCAACCTCATCTGTTTCATTAGTACCTACTATTTAGAATGCCTTCAAGTTTCATAACATTGTGGTTGGAAAATATACAATCTTTTTTATTTTATTTTATTTTATTAATTTTTTATTTGTTAAGGCCTGCTTTGTGACCCAGTATGTGATCTATGCTGGAGAATGTTCCATATACACTCAAACAGAATGTTTATTCTGCTGCTTTAGGATGAAATGTTCTGAGTATATCTGTTAAGTCTGTCTGGGCCAGTGTGTCATTCAAAGCCATTGTTTCCTTGTTGATTTTCTGCTTAGATGATCTGTCCATTGATGTAAGTGGGGTGTTAAAGTCCCCTACTATTATTTTATTAGTACCAATAAGTTATTTTATGTTTGTTACTAATTGATTTATATATTTGGGTGCTCCCAGGTTGGGAGCATAAATATTTGCAACTGCTAGATCTTCTTGTTGGATAGACCCTTTTATTATGATATAGTTCCCTTCTTCATCCTTGTTACAGTCTTTGGTTTAAAATTTAGTTTATCCAATAAAAGTATGGCTACTCCAGCTCCTTCTTGATGTCCATTAGATAAATGGTTCTCCATCCCCTCACCTTCCATCTGCAGTTGTCTTTAGCTCTAAAATGAGTCACTTGTAGGAATTATATAGATGGGTCTTGTTTTTTTAATCCATTCTGATACCCTATGTCTTTTCATTGGAGCACTTAGTTCATTTACATTCTGAGTGATTATTGATAGATATGAATTTAATGTCATTGTATTACTCGCTGTGTTGTTTCTGGAGATTTTCTCTTTCCTTTCTAGTCTTTGTTGCTTTTGGTGTTTCTTTCCCATTCAAAGAGTCCCTTTTAATATATCCTGAAGGGCTGATTAGTGGTCAGGACCTCCTTTAGTTTTTGTTTGTCTGGGCAACTGTTTATCTCTCCTTCTATTCTCAATGACAGGCTCTCTGGATAAAATATTCTTGGCTGCATACTTTTTCCCACTCAGCACATTGAATATATCATGCCACTTTCTTTAGGCTTGCCAAGTTTCTGTGGAGAGATCTGCTGCTAACCTGATTTGTCTTCCCTTATAAGTTAGGGATTTCTTTCCCCTACCGCTTTTAAGATTTTTTTCTTATCTTTGTATTTTGCCCAATTTTACCACTATATGTCTTGGTGTTCGCCTGCTTTTGATGATATTGATAAGAGTTCTCTGTGCATATTGGATTTGGGTGTCTGTTTCTTTCCCCAGGTTAGGAAATTTTTCGGCTATAATTTCCTCAAATATGCCTTCTGCCCCTTTTTTCCTTTCTTCTTGTTCTGGGACTCCTATGATATGAATGTTATTACTTTTGATGGAGTTACTGAGTTCCCTAAGTCTACATTCATGATCCATTATTTTTTTCCTCTTCTTTTCAGCTTTATTATTTTCCACAATTTTATCTTCTGTATCATCTATTCATTCCTCTGCTTCTTCCATACTTGCGCTCATTACAACCAGTCAGTTTTGTATCTTGGTTATAGCATTTTTTTTTTTTTGGCCTGCCTACTTTTTAGGCCTTTTATCTCTGTGGTAAGGGACTTCCTGGTGTCTTCTATGCTTTTCTCAAGTCAAGATAGTATCCTTATAATTGTTGCTTTAAATTCTGGATCAGGCATATTACTTATATGTGTTTTTATTAGATCTCTGGCCATTACCTTTTCTTGTTCTTTCTTTTGGGATGAATTCCTCCATCTTGGCATTTTGTCTAAGTCTCTGTCTCCTCTGTGTTAGGAAAGTCTGTTATGTTTCCTGCTCCTGAGAGTAATGGCTTTATTAAGAAGAGGTCATATACTGTCTAGGGCCTAGCACTTCAGGAAGTGTCTCTGGTGTATGCTGTGTGCACTCTGCTGCTGTGTTTTGGCTGTTCTTTCCCTCAGTTGTGTCCTCTGCAGTTTCTCCTTATCTGTAATGGGAGTGTTTGGACCTTGCCCAGTGTGTGGCAAGTTTTAACTAGGTGTGCTTTGGTCTGCTTGTTAAAAGAGGCCATATCCTATTTCCACTAGAGCAGAAGCTTTGCAACACTCCATGGTCAGTAGATGGTATGTGCAAGGGGGTTTGTCCTAGTCTTCTGGGATAGGGTCCCTCTGCTGCTTTTGCTGTCAGGCACACTTGCCCTAGTAAAAAATCAGCTATAGATCATGAGGGGGGGTTGGGGGGCTGGGGGATTGTCATAAGGGGCTCAAACCTCTCCAGTGTGGACACTGCACTGCTCACTGAAATCTCTCCATGGTGATGGGTGGGGGATAAAAAGACATCACTCAACTCTCTTGTCCCTGACAAGGGGAGTTTATACTGCTGCTGTCCAAAAAGCCCTCACAGAAGAGCAATCTCCCTTCACGTTTCCCAGGCATCCCTCAGATCCCTGCTTTCACAGTGTCTGTGTCTGGGCCATCTGTCCCCTGGTGGCACAGTGCTCCCATGTTTTATTTCAGGGACACCAGCTGAGTTTCAAACCTCCAAATTTTAGGGACATGGGGCAGACCTGCACTGCTCCTTTGGGGTCGGGTCTTGCTGCACTGGGGTTGGTCCCCAATTTGTCCCAGAAGGGCAGTTGCACGAATGCACAAGCGCTCAGTTTATAGTAAAGGGCAGGGAAAAGGTGGTGTTAAGGTTAGCTTATCCCAGCAAGTGTTTCTGCCCCTATGCTAATGAGCAGGGCAGTGCAATGGTGCCTGCTAGTCCTTTTGTCCCTTGAGAGGCATTTCTGCCTCTCCTAAATGCACTCCAAGAAGGGAACTGTTTCTCACAGTGCAACCCATGGAGTCTTCAGACTACACTGTCCATTCCTGGGCCTCTGCCCTCCTCCACAGGGGCACTGCTATGCCTACCAGGCTCCATACTGGCCATGGCAAGACTTTCTAAAACTTTAGTCTTTCAACTCTGTTGCTTGTAAAAACTCATGATAATCAGTCCCTCTCATTTTCCCAATCAATGGTTTGGGGGAAGTGTTTTTCTTGTACAATCCCCTGTGTACTGCTCTCTCTCTCTCTCTTCCCCCCGCCGCCCCGTGTGTGTGTGTGTGTGTGTGTGTGTGTGTGTGTCTGTCTGTCTGTCTGTCTGTCTGTCTGTCTTTCTCTCCATGATCAGGGCTCCATCCCCTCCACAGCACCCAGGATTCCTTTCTCCCAGAAATCATGTTGCCACACCTCCTACCTACCACAATGTGACCTCTTTTCTCCCTCTAGTTATGCAATTTGTTCTCTTGGTCCTCAGATCAATTTCTTGGCTGTACGGAATGATTTGGTATTTCTTTAGCTGTGTTCGAGGGATGAGGCAAGCATAGGGGCCCCTGCTACTCTGCCATCTTAACTCCTCCCCTCAAGTTTTTATTTTAATCCCAGTTAGTTAACACATTGTGTAATATTAGTTTTGGGTGTACAATACAATGATTCAACACTTCCATACATCACCCTGTGCTCATTACAAGTGCTCTCCTTAACCCCTATCATCTATTTAACCCATCCCTGCCCCCAGACTCCCTTCTGATAACCGTCAGTTTGTTCTTTATAGTTAAGAGTCTGTTTCTTGGTTTGCTCTCTCTCTCTTTTTCTTTTCCATTTGCTTGTTTGTTTTGTTTCTTAAATTCCACATATGAGTGAAGTCATATGAAGTTTGTCACTTTCTGACTGACTTACCTCACTTAGCATAATCCTATCTCCATCTATGCCTTTGCAAATGACTAGATTTCATTCTTTTTTGTATCTGAATAATATTCTATTGTATATATATGCCACATCTTCTTTTTTCATTCATTAGTTGATGGTCCTTGGGTTGTTTCCATAATTTGGCTACTCTAGATAATGCTGCTATACATATCCAGGTGCATGTACCCTTTTGAATTGGTATTATTGTATTCGTTAGGTAAATGCCTAATAGTAGGATTGATGGATCTTAGGGTACTTCTATTTTTAACTTTTTGAGGAACTTCCATACTGTTTTCCACAGTGGCTGTAACAAGTCACATTCCACCAACAGTGCAAGAGGGTTCTCCTTCCTCCACATCCTCACCAACACCTGCTTTTTCTTCTATTCTTGATTTTAGCTATTCTAACTGGTGTGAGGTAATATCCCATTGTAGTTTTCTTTTTCATTTCCCTGATGGTAAGTGATGATAAACATATTTTCATGTGTCTGTTAGTCATCTGTGTGTCTTCATTTCTTTGGAGAAATGTCTGTTCAAGTTTTCTGCCCATTTTTAAATGCACATACATAGGTGTTGTTGTTTTTTTTAAAATCATTTCCGACAGCCTATGTGTTTTGATTGGATAGTTTATTCCATTTACATTCAAAGTAATTGTTGATAGATATGTATTTATTGCCATTTTATTACTTGTTTTGTGGTTGTTTCTGGAGATTTTCTCTGATCCTTTCTTGTCTTTCTGTTTCATGTTTTGCTGGTTTTCTTTAGTGATATATTTGGATTTCTTTCTCCTTATTATTTGCAGATTTATTAGTGGTATTTGCTATATGATTTCCATTAGCTTTATATATAATGTCTGCTTATAGCAGTCTACATTAAGTTGATTGTTGTTGATGTTTGATTTCATTCTATAGTCCTCCCACGTTTTAGGTACATGTTGTTATATTTTATATCATTTTATTTTGTGAGTTTCTTGACTGATTTTTTTTTCAGAAATATTAATTTTTACTGCTTTTGACTGTGCTATCTTTATACTGTCACTTTTGTTCTATCCTTTCTACTCAAAGAGTCCCTTTTAATATTTCTTGCAGGACTGGTTTAGTGGTCACAAATTCCTGTAGTTTTTGTTTGTCAGGGAAACTATTTCTCCTTCTATTCTCAATTATAGCCTTGCTGGATATAATATTCTTGGGTACAGATTTTTCCCATTTAGCACTTTGAATATATCATGCCACTTTCTTCTAGCTTCCCAGGTTTCTGTTGAGAAATCTCCAGCTAGCCTTATGGGTTTTGTCTGGTAAGTTACTGTCTTGTTTTGATGCCCTTAAGATTTGTTTCTTTATCAGTATATTTTGCAAATTTAATTACAATATGTCTTGGTATTGGCCTGTTATGTTGATTTTGATGGGTGTTCTTTGTGCCTCCTATATCTTGATGTCTGTTTCCTTCCCCAGATCAAGGACATTTTCAGCTATTATTTTGTCAAATAAATTTTCTGCCCCTTTTGTGTTCTCTTCTCCTGGGACTCATATAATACGAATGTTACTACATGTGATGGAGTCACTGAGTTCCCCAAGTGTATTCTCGATTTGCATAATTCTTTTCTTTCTTTTGTTAAGCTTCATTACTTTCAATTACTTTGTCTTGTAGTTCATTAATTCATTCCTCTGCTGTTCATTGCATCAAGCTTGTTTACAAGCTCGTTTATTACACTCATCATCTTTGATTGATTTTTAACATTTTATCTCTGTGATTTGGATCTCATTTATGTCTTCTGTTATTTTTCTCAAGCTCAGTGAGTATCCTTATTGTTGCTTTAAATTTGCCATCAGGCATGTAACTTATATCTCTTTCAGTTAATTATCTGGCTATGGCCTTATCTTGTTCTTTCATTTGAGATAAATTCCTCCATTTTGGCATTTTGTCTAAGTCTCTGCCCTCTACTACGTGTTGGGAAAGCCAGTTTTGTCTCTTGCTCCAAAAGTAATGGCCTTGTGAAGAAGTGGTCCTGTAATGCCCAGGGCCTGGAGTTTCAGCTTGTGTCTCTGGTATGTGCTGCATGCACTCTGCTATTGTGTTCTAGGTGCTTTATCCTTTAGGCCAGTCATCTGCAGAGGTTCTTTGCCTGCTGTGGGCAGTGTTTGGTCCCTGGCCTGAAAGTGGTGAGTTTTAACTATGCGTCTTCTGGTCTGCTTGTGAAATGAGACCTTTCACCACCTCCACTGGACCTGAGGCTCTGCAAAGCTTTCTGGTCAGAAGACATGGTGTGGGTAGGGGTTTCTGCTGGTCTTTTGGAGAAGAAGCCCACTTTGTTGGGACTAAGGCAAGCCTGACTGAGATGCGCATTTCCACTGGAGCACAGTAGGGTGGGGTTTGTTGTATGGAACTTATGCAGCCAGTGTTGGCTCTGTGCTGTTTCCCACAAGTGCCTCTGTGTTTATGCTGAGGTGTGTAGAAGGGAAATTGTGCAGCTAGCTCCTTTGTTCCTGGAGAGGTGTCTCCATGAAAGATACCTCTAATGGACATGCTTCAAGAAGAGTGGATAATCTCCCCACTCTGTGAGCCAGGCCTTCTTCAAATCATTGTTTCTGTGCTTCCTGCCTCCAGGACTTTACCTGCCTTCTCTCAGGAGCAGTGCAGCACTTTCCAGGCTCTATGCCTGCCAAGCCCCACTGACCTTCAAAACTCCATGCTTTAAGCCCCAGTGGTTGCAAGAAATCACAAAAGCTCAGCCCCTCTTGTATTTCAAGCTAAAGGCTTTGGGGAAACATTCTTCTTGTACATTCCCCTGTGTGCTCCTCTCTCTCTTGTCCTTCTCCATGACCATGGCTTCCTCCCCTCCACAGCATCCCTGATCCATGTCTCCCCTAAACTACATCTTCACACTTCATACCTTCTTTGAAGTAGCCTCTTCTCTCCCTTTAGTTGTGGAGTTTGTTCTGTCAGTCTTCAGGTCTATTTTTGTTGTATTTAGGATGATTTGATAGTTAACTAGTTGTGTTTGTGGGATGAGGCAAACCTAAGGTCCTCCTACTCCACCACCATCTCCCTAGTCTTGAGATTGTTTTCTTAATTATATTTCAAATAGTCCTTTGTTAGTGTAAGTAAACACACTGGTTTTTATATGTTGAATCTTTATCCAACAACTTTGCTGAGTTCGTCCATTATTTTGGTGGAGCCTTTACGATTTTTTGTTCAGAAAGCCATGTCATCTGAAAACAGATAATTTTTTCATCTTACTTTCCAATCTGAATGCCTTTTATTTCTTTTTCATGCCTACTTGCTGTGGTTAAGACTTGCATTACTGTGATAAATAGGAATGGTAAGAGTGGTCATCCTTGTCTTGTACCTGATGTTAGAAGAAAAGCTTTTAAATTTTCATTATTGAGTATGATTATACTTGTGGCCTTGTCATATATCACTTTCATTATCTTGAGGTAAACTCCTTCTAAACCTAATTTTTTGAGCATTTTTATCATCAAAGTGTGTGTATTTTGTCAAATGCTTTTTCTGCATTTATTGATATGAGACATATCACTTTTACTGATTTGCATAATGCACCTTCCTTGCATCCCAGGGAGAAATCCCATTTGATCATGGTATATGATTCTTTTCATGTACTCTTGAATTTAGTTTGCTAGGATTTTGTTGAGGATTTTTGCATCTGTATTCATCAAGGTTATTGGTCTGTAATTTTCTTTTCATGTCCTTTTCTGGCTTCATTATCATGGTAATGCTGGCCTCATAAAATGAGTTTGGAAGTTTTCCTTCATCTTCAATATTTTAGAAGAATTTAAGAAGTATTGTTTTTAATTCTTTATATGCTAAGTAGAATCCACCTGTGAATCTATCTGGTCTCAGGCTTTTATTTCTAAGGACTTTTTTTTTGATATTAATTAAACTTTAATGAAACATTCCAATTCAAATCAGATCAAAAATTGAGAAGCAAAGAGAAAGGGGACCAGAACTGTGAGTAAAAATAAAACACCTTGAAATTATAGTTGACCCTTGACCCACATATTTGAAATGTGTGGGTGTACTTACATGCATATTTTTTTTCAATAAGTATACATAGAGTAGTATAAATGTATTTTCTTCTCCTTATGACTTTCTTAATAACATTTTCTTTTCTCTAGCTTACTTTATTGTAAGAATAGAGTATAGAATACATATAACATAAAAATATGTGTTAGTCAAATGTTTATGTTACCTGTGAGGCTTCTAGTCAACAGTAGTCTATTAGTAGTTAAGTTTTGGAGAGTCAAAAGTTATAAATGGATTTTTGACTACATGGGGGTTGGTGTCCCACCCCCTGTGTCTGTTCAAGGGTCAACTATATATCCAACATGAAGCAGACTGGTTTCAAGTCCCTTGACATGTTTGGTATTTGATCCTTCTGATCAAATATATTGTCCAATATTTGCTTTATTTATATTTCAATTGACTTTTTAATACATAGAATTTTTTCTTTTATTTAATTTCCTTTTAGTTAACATACAGTGTAATATTAGTTTCATGTGTACAATATAGTGATTCAACACTTCCATACAACACCTGGTGCTCATCACATGTGCACTTCTGTAAGGAGATTTTTGGTTATTGATTCTCCTTCCTTGTTATTAGTCTTTTCAGATTTTCTGTTACTTCATGAGTCATTCTTGGTAAGTTGTGTTTCTAGGATATTTCCATGTCTTCTAATTTATCTAATTTTTTGGTGTATAATTGTTCATTATAGTCTGTTATGATTTTTTGTATTACTGTGATGTAAGTTGAAATGTCTTCTCTTTCATTTGTAATTTTATTAATTTGAATATTTTTGTAATTATTTTTGTTAAAGATTAGTAAATTTTGTTTATCCTTTGAAAACCCAATTCTTAGTCTCATTGATCTTTTATATTGTCTTTCCTTGTCTGTTTCATTTATTTCTTCTCTAGTATTTATTATTCTTCTCCTTCTGCTGACTTTGGGCTTAGTTTGTTCTTCTTTTTCTAGTTTCTTGAGGTGGAGGATAAGGTTATTTATTTGAAGTCTTCCCTTTCTCATAACGTAGGGATTTATCACTACAAAGTTATCTCTCAAAATTATTTTAACTGCATCCAATAAGCTTTGGTATGTTGTTTCCATTTTCATTTGTTCAAGATATTATTTTGATCTGCCTTTTGATTTTTTCCCTTTGTCTCATTGGTTATTCAGGAATGTGTTAATTCTACCTATCTGTGAATTTTCCAGCTTTCTGTCATTTATTGATTTATGGTTTCATACCATTGTGCGCTGAAAATATACTGGATATAATTTCAATCTTCTTAAATTCATTAAGACTTGTTTTGTGATCCAAAATATGATTTATCTTTAAGAATGTTCCATTTGCACTTGCAAAGAATGGGTATTCTGCTGCTGTTGTGTAAAATGTTCTATATATATATATATCTGTTGGATCCATTTGGCCTAAAATGTAGTTCAAGTCCAATGTTTCCTTATTGATTTTCTGTCTTGTTGATATATCCATTACTGAAAGTGGTGTGTTGAGGTTCTCTTCCACTATTGCATTGCTGTCTGTTTTTCCCTTCAGATCTATTTAATATATTTAGGTGTTCTTATATTAGGTGCACATATATTTACAATTGGTATATCCTCTTCATGAATTGACCCCTTTGTTGTTATATAATGATCTCTTTGTCTCTTGCTCCAACTTTGGAGGTAAAGTCCATTTTGTATCATATAAGTATAGCTGCCTCTGCTCTCTCTTTTAGTTTCCATTTTCATGGGATATCTTTTCCCATCCCTTCACTTTCAGTTAATTAGTGTCTTTAAATCTTATTTAAATCTCTTCTATGCAGCATATAGTTGGGTCTTGCTTTTTTAGTTAACCACTCTATGTCACTTAATTGGAGAATTTAAACCATTTATATTTAGAGTAATTATTGACAGGTAAGGAGTTATTATTGCCATTTTGTTCATTTCTCTTTCATTGTTTTGTAGTTCCTTTGTTCTTTTTTTTTTTAACTCTTGCTGGATTTCTGTGTAAATTGATAAAATTTTTGCAGTGGTATGCTTTGATCTTTTTCTCATTATCATTTGCTTACCTATTATGTTTTACCTTTGTGATTACTGTGAGGTTTTCATAGTATATCTTACAGTTACAAGTCTTTTTCAGGCTGATAACAATTTAACTTCAATTGCATACAAAAACTATACACCTTTACTTGCCTCTCTCCACATTTTTATGTTGTTGATATCACAGTTTACGTCTGTTTATATTGTACAACCATTAACAAAATATTGTAACTATACCTATTTTTAATACTTTTGTCTTAACTTATATGATAGAGTTCAAAGTGATTTACACACCAACATTGCAGTATTAGAATATTTTTAATTTGACTATATACTTACCTTTATCAGTTAATTTTGTACTTTTATATTTCCATGTTACTAATGAGTATATATATTTTTCAGCTTGAAAAAATCTCTTTAACATTTCTTGTTAGCCAGGTCTAGTGGCTAAATCTAAATTCCCTTAGTTTTTGATTGGGAGTTTTTTTTTTTTTAATCTATCTTTCACTTCTTAAAGACAACTTTGCTGGGTAAATTATTCTTGGTTCATTGCCCTCCCACCTTTGGTCACTTTGAATATATCTTTTTTGGCCTGCAAGTTTTATGCTGAGAAATTTGCTGATAGCCTTATTTTGACTCCCTTGTACGTAATGTCTTTTTTCTCTCACTGCTTTCAAAATGTTCTCTTTGCCTTTCATTTTTGAGATTTATTATAAGTATATTGTTGAAGATTTCTTTGGGTTGAATCTGTTTAGGGATCTTTAAGCTTCTTGTACCTGGATGTCCATATCTTCCTCAGATTTGGAAAGTTTATTTAAATAGGTTTTCTGCCCCTTTCTCTCATTCTTCTTCTGAGACTCATAATACCAATGTTAGTTTTTAAAGATTTTATTTATTTATTCGAGTGGGAGAGCATGAGCAGGGGGAGGGGAAGAGGGAGAGAAGAAAGCAGACTCCCCACTGAGCAGGGAGCCTGATGTGGGGCTCAGTCCCAGGACTCTGAGATCATTACCTGAGCTGAAGGCAGTCGCTTAACCAACTGAGCCACCTAGGCACCCCAATGCTAATGTTATTTTACTTATCATGTCCCATAATTCAGGTAAGCTTTATTCATGCTTTTTCATTTTTATTTGTTCTTCTTTTCTGATTGGATAATATCTGTCTTCAAGCACACAAGATTCTATTTTCTGCTTGGTTAAGCTTGCTTTTGAAGCTCTTTAATTCATTTTTCATTTCGTTCACTGTATTCTGCAACTCAAGAATATCTGTTTCAAAGGATATAGCTTTCCAGGACCCTTGAACAGACACAGGGGGTGGGAATCTCCATCAGCTGAGGTCAACTCAATGAAGACTGCAGAGATCCTGCTTGTGGCAATGGTGGCTAGGCTTACTGGGTCCTCAGAAGCAAAGGCTACTGGGGTCTTCCTGTTTTCCTTTTTAGCCTGTGGGAGGAAGTTCTAGCTGAGGAGATACCTCTTGGCACCAGATTGGACACCAGATAATATAACATAAAATGTTATATTAGTTTAAGGTATACAACATATTAATTCAGTAATTTTATACCTTACTCAATGCTAACTATGACAAATGAAGTCACCATCTGTCACCATATGTTATTACAATATTATTGACTATATTCCTTATGTTGTACTTTTTATCTGTGACTAATTTATTTTATAACTGGAAGTTTGTGCCTCTTAATGCTCTTTATATATTTCACCCATTTCCCCACCACTTCCCCTCTGGCAGCCACCAATTTATTCCATGAGATTAAGAGTCTTTTGTTTGTTTGTTTTTGTTTTTCAGATTCCACATATAAATGAAATCATATGGTATTTATCTTTCTCTGTCTGATGTATTTCACTTAGCATAGTACCCTCTAGGTCCATCCATGTTGTCATGAATGGCAAGCTCTTATTTTTTGTGGTTGAGTAATATTCCATTGTATTTATATACCACATTTTATTTTTATCCAGTCATCTATTGATGGACACTTGGGTTGCTTCCATATCTTGGCTATT
Source organism: Mirounga leonina (assembly GCF_011800145.1). NCBI lineage: Eukaryota > Metazoa > Chordata > Mammalia > Carnivora > Phocidae > Mirounga > Mirounga leonina. Next base: position 15,785,346 of record NW_023270513.1, read on the forward strand.
TTTTTTAAAAAAAAAATTTATTTATCTATTTAGGGAGAGAGAGTGTATGTGTGCACATGAGTGGGGGGAGGAGCAGAAGGAGAGGGAGAGAGAGAGGATCTCAAGCAGAGTCAGCACTGAGCACAGAACCGGACACAGGGCTCAATCCTACCACCCCAAGACCATGACCTAACCTGAAATAAGAGTCAGATGCATAACCAACAGAGCCACACAAGTGTTCCCATATCTTGGGTATTATAAATAATGCTGCAATAAACATCAAGGTGTATATATCTTTTCAAATTAGTTTTTTCATTTTCTTTGGATAAATGTCCAGTAAAGAAATTATTGGGTCATATGGTATTTCTACCTTTAATTTTTTCACAGCTACATGGAAAATAATAAAATTGGGCCACTTTCATACACCATACAATGCACAAGAATTAAAATGGATTAAAGTCCTAAATGTGTGACCTGAAACCATAAAACTCCTAGAAGAAAACATAGGCAGTAATCTATTTGAAATCAGCCTTAACATTTTTCTAAACATGTCTTCTCAGGCAGGGGAAACAAAAGAAAAAATAAGCTATTGGAGTTCACCAAAATATAGTTTTTTCACAGTGAAGGAAACCATCATCAAAGTGAAAAGGCAGCCTACAAATTGGGAGAAGATACTTACAAATGATATATCTGATAAAGAATTAATATCAAAAATATATAAAAAATGTATACATCTTAACACCAAAAAAAAAGCACACAGATAACCTAATTAAAATGGGCAGAGGACCTGAATAGACATTTTTCCAAAAATGACATAGAAATGGCCAAAGACATATGAAAAGATGCTTAACATGATTAATCATCAGGGAAATGCAAATCAAAACCACAATGAGATGTCACCTCACACCTGTCAGAATGGCTAGAATCTAAAAGACAAGAAACAACAAGTGTTGGCAAGGATGTGAAGAAAGAACCCTAGTGCACTGTTGGTAGGAATGTAAATTGGTGCAGCCATTGTGAAAAACTATGGATTTTCCTCTATCTGTGTTCTATTGCATCTCACTGAACTTCCTTAAAATAATTATTTTAAGTTCTTTTTCATGTAACTCTCAGATTTCCATTTCTTTGGGGTCAATTACTGAGAAATTATTGTGTCCCTTTGGTGGGGTCACATTTCCTTGCTTTTTCATGTTTCTAATGGCTTTGAATTGATGTCTGAACATTTGAATGAGCAGATACTTCTTTCAGCCCCTCAAACTGGTTTTGGTGGGCAAAGACCTCCACTTGAACATGGCTGCAGGACACTGGCTGTGTAATGCAGTCTCTGGTTCCTGGGAGGGCATGGTGCTGTAGTCTCTGTGAATCTCCATTAGCTGAGGTCAACTCAATGAAGACTGCAGAGATCCTGCTTGTGGCAATGGTGGCTAGGCTTACTGGGTCCTCAGAAGCAAAGGCTACTGGGGTCTTCCTGTTTTCCTTTTTAGCCTGTGGGAGGAAGTTCTAGCTGAGGAGATACCTCTTGGCACCAGATCTTGTGTGCTTGCATTCTAAGTGACTACGGACTTACAGTCTGGGAATCAGATACACATGGAACTACCACAACCCCTTGGTCCTGGAGCACTTGTCTACTTGCTATAGCAATGGTACCAGTGTCTGAGGTGCAAACATGTACAGATCTCCCATGGAACTGGTGCCTGGGTCTCTGAGTCTCACCAAAGTAACTCAGCCTGGGGGGTGGGGTGGTGAGAATGCAGCAGTGACAAAGACTATGTGATGACAAGGTGGAAGGGTGACTTGGGCTCAGGGTGCAATAGAAGTACACCCTGGGGATGGTGGGTCAAAGTCTGACTCTGACCCCAAGGGGCAGCCATAGAACAGCAGCAGCTTGGCCCTGGTGATGATAGGTCAAAGCTGGGACTTAAAACCCTTGGGACAGGGCATAGAGTTGCAGTAGAGCAGTCTAGTGATGGTAGGTCAAAGCTATGATTTAGGACCCAGGGGGCAGTCAGAGAACAATGGCAATTTGGCCCAATGATGACTCATTAAAGTTGCATGTTGACAGCACACTGGGGATGGGATGAAAAGCAATAGCTGTGTGGCTCCAGTAATGGCAGGTCATACCCCTGACTTAATACCTGGGGTCGGGATGCAATGCAGCAGCAGTACAGCCTTGTTACAGTGGATCAAAGCTACAATTTGGAACCCAGAGACAGAGTGCAGAGCTGTGGCAGCTCTGGTCCTGTAGATGGCAAGGCACTGTAGTGTCCTTATCCCAGAGAGCTGATCACAACAGCAGCTCAGGCTCCCAGAAGTAAGCTTCACCACAGCTACAGCTACAGCCCCAGGGAGAAGATAAAGCAACAGGGATTCCTGTCAACTCCATCATCTGTGTTCAGCATTGGTGAAGACATTAAGAGTCCTCAGTAGCGAAGGCTTCAAACATCCATGATAATGAGGTTTGTTGAAGCTCTATTGCTTGCCTTTTCCCAATGGGTTGAAATTTTTCCAAGGGGATCCCCCCTGGTGCCAAGCTTCTCTGGACTGGGGGCTGGGATGATACAAGTCAAGTGTTTCCTATACTTTTTTATGCTGTTATCTTCAGTTTTTAAGTTCCACAGTCTATCTGCTGCTTCCTCATTGTAGTCCAGAGCTTCCTACAATTGTTTTTGTCATTCTGTAGTTTATTTTTTTGTAGTTTTTGTGGGAGAGACAAGCATTGGGACTTCCTAGCCCTCCATCTTGATGATGTCATCTCTCTATTTTTATATTTAAAATTTTGTGGGGCACCTGGGTGGCTCAGTCATTAAGTATCTGCCTTCAGCTCAGGTCATGATCCCGGGGTCCTGGGATTGAGCCCTGCATTGGGCCCCCTGCTCAGCGGGGAGCCTGCTTCTCCTTCTCCCTCTGCTGCTCCCCTTGCTTGTGCTCTCTCGCTGTCTGTCAAATAAATAAAGAAAATCTTAAAAAAATAAATAAAATTTTGTTAGATTTTTATTATTATTATGTATCTTATTTTGTTCTTTCTCATTTTATTTTATTTACCAAATCACTTAACCTCTCTAAGCCTCAATTCCCAACCTGGAAAATAGGAAACAATTGTACTTACCTCAAAAGTATTATTTTGAGGATAAGGCATGTAAGTTAATACTATATCAGAGCATTTTAAATTTTCTTATTTATATTTGGCTATGTCTAGAGACCCTACTTACACTTTGCAAACTGGTATTTGTCCATGTTATACAATTCTTCAAATTTATTTGAATCAATTATTTTCTTTTCTTTGCTTCTCTAATTGTACAGCAATGTTCTCTTTATATGTTTCCTCAGCTGGGAAATTGGGATGATTTAATTGGACTGTCTCACAGAGCACACTGAGATAGGCATTTGTTCCTACAGTTGTTGGAAATTAAGTCCAATGTTTCTTGGTCCCCATCTGGTGCTTACTGAACATGGTAAGAAAAGCATAGAGTAAGTGCTCAATTTCTAACCTAGAAAATAGGAACAATTGTACTTAACTCAAAAGCATTATTTTGAGAATTATATGAAATAAATCATGTAAAGTGCCTGGAACATGTTTAATCAATGTTAGTTATCATATTGAAAGACACCACTCCAACCTCAAAAGACCTGTCTTTTCCCAGAGATCAATGCCTCTCTTTTACTTCAAAACTCGAAACAAAACCATTCTTCTAGAGACTGGGACAAAGCTCTCAAAGTAATTGTTGCATCAACCTATCCTGCTAAGTAAAACAAAAGTCCATTAAAAAAATCCCATGTTTAAGGCAATGAGGGTAGGGAGAGTAGTCCATTTCTTCGACTAAGAAGGTAAAGTAGGTCTTCAGTGAATATTTTTTAAATAAACAACCAAATTTATTTTTTTTAAGTGGGGAAAGGAGACAAGGGCTTGACAATGTGCATCTCTGTGGAAAAAGATATGCAAATCTTATAGAAAAACATTCATAAATTTTGTAGCAAAACCCAGAATCTGAGATGGGAAGTGGATTTGAATAGCTGAATTTCTTTCTTTAAAAATACGATTACTATTCTATTGTATGCATAATCCATGCTCATTATTGAAATACAGAAAATACAAATAAGCAAAAGAAATCCCCAATAGTTACTTAACCAAGAGATTACCTGTATCAGCAATTTGGTATATGTACTTCCAGATGTTTTGTGTGTGTGTGTGCATGCGTGTATATGCTGCACAAATAAATAGATATTTTTGAATAAAATGGGACTATATTATTCATGGTTCTTTGGGGGTTTTTTTCCACTTATATCTTAAATATCTTTCCATGATAAAAGTTCTAAGCATCTTTAAAGTTTATTTTTATAGAGTTGCTTTCCAATGCAATTTTTTTTCATGCAATGTTTCAGTCTTGGAGGAGTCCTTTCACCATGCCTGCTGGAAACTTCATTCTTGTGTCAGCTGCAATATCTGCAATCAACCAATTATGATACTAAACTAGGGGGCCACCGTAGAACTGATTTTGGTCAAAATGAGAAATCTAAGTATTGAGGAAATATGAGCTTCCCAAGTGCAAGTGGTCTTTTTGCTGCCCTCAGCAGTTCTGAAATAATTTTCAAAAGTAAGCATAAAGAAATAGAATTTACTTCACCCCTTCAGGGGGAATGACTTAGTTAGGAAACTTCACTCTTATCAGTAATTATGTTGGAGGTGCTCATTATAATTTTCTGCTCTGTAATAAAACTTCACTTAGGAATAGCTGGAAGGATTTCTACTTCTGTGGAGATGGGAATGGGGAACAGGCAGAACATTTGAAATGGTAGAAGTGCTGAGTGACATCCCAAAGAGGACCTAGTCTCTTATGAAGCGCTCAATTACCTGTACTGACATTTTTGGGAGGTTCTGGGCATACTGGCTGTGATTTGCTGAGGCTTTGCTAGAGAAACATTTTCCAAATCCTGGCCTGTCATTCTTCATATGAAATACTACACATGTATTTTCATTCAAAAGAACTCTGGAGAAGACCTGAGGCTTCTGGAATCTGTTATTGACTTCCACAGTCTGTAAGTTTGTGGTGCTTTCATGGTTGCTAAACTTCAAAGAATCTAAATGCATATGATTAATTCATATTATTTTTGGACATGTTTCATGCTCTGCCAAATTAGGAAAAAGCACATTCCTACTTCTTCCAAGTGGTATGGAGCTGTGCTATTGAAAACAGAAAAAGTCTGGAAAATTTTTCAGTGGCAGACCTTAATTTTATGGTTTTTGGATGATTTTTAAATTTGGGGTTTCTAATTACCATGACAAAAAGAGACTATTATTTTTCTTCTGCTAGTTTCCCTAAAATCTACAAAATGTTCACACTGCCTTTTTGGGGTCTCTGTATCTTACTATTTTTACAGATAGTATTTATTTTGCTTTGTGAACACTAGAGTATTAGTGACTCTACAAAGGATTAGGTTTGATATTAATCCACTCATAACATTTTTTATATTAATGTTTTATTGGAAAAGGTACATGAAAACCACCTATGTACACAACCCCAGGTGAACATAACACGCAAGCTGCCGCACACTTTTTGTCTTATAAAAGCTTGACTTCTTTGGAATAATGGCTTGCCCATTCCAGCAACAGTGTCCCAGTTAACTTGGCTCCTTTTCTTCCAGGCTCAAAATAAAATCAAACTCCTCTGGAGTCAGGGGCTGAATTGAGAGTCTCTGGCGAGTGAAGAGAGCCATATTTTTTAAGGGGCCTCCAGTGGTTTTGTGAGTTTGGTAATGGGTTTTGAGCTCAGCCAGGGTAATGTAACGCTTCATCATCCGAACAAACTGTACATCCACCATGGACCATTTGGGGTTGTCTTCTTTGCTGGATGGGTAATAATGGGGATTGTTTTTCTCAAACTGTGTTGTCTGGTTAAGCCTCCTTCACAATCTTCACAAGTCCTGCAATGCCTGGCTCTTTGCAGTTGCTATGGTAGAAGAACTCTTCTTGCTCCAGCTGCATGGCTCGAAGGAAGTTCCGGGACTGGTAGTTGCGAGCACCATCCCAGCATGCTGTCTGCTTGGGCTGTGCTTTAAGATCCTCAATGTTGAACTTCACATCTACACCTTTATCTAGTCGGCTTTCTGGCTCGGACTTCATCAGCCAGTAACTGCTTAGATTCTTCCCACAGTTTTTAGAGGCTGAAGTCTTCTCAGGGCTAGAATTACCCATTGTAGCTGATGCCCCTACTGGGTTCTTAGTCTTGGTACGTTTTCCTGCTGGCGGCTTATTGTCTGGCCCAGCCGGCCCAGCAGGCCCAGCAGCCCCGGCGAGCCTCTTCCGGGATTTCGGCATGGTTTCCTTGCAGGGACTGCGCTAAAGTCTCCTCGGTTCTCTCCCTGATCTTCTCTCATTCATTCACCATTCTCCCGAGCCACTGATTTCACGACTCCACAGACAGAACCCCATCCAGGCGCCGGACAATCCACTCATAACTTATTGAAAACTTTGTTTTATTTCAACTCTTAGACACACCCACCTATCCTTTTTAGTACTGATAAGAGGAAGGGGAAAATAAACCATCATTTTCTGGATGATTATTAAACATTAGACACTATACTGGGCAATTTACATATGCTACCAGATGTCAGCTGATATTACCCTGTGCTTTGAGATTTCCTTAATTTTGGCACAAGTCCTCTAGCACTCATTTTGAAGAAGTCCAATGCTCCTCCTGTAATTTCCATGAATCTGCTGGGAATTATGGTCTCATAATCACAACTGTTTCTGAGTTCTTGCTTTCACTAATCTCTCTAACAGTTTTTCTCTTTTTTTTCTGTTTGACACCCAGCCACTCAGGGAACTCTGATTATTTCTTTTGACTTTCTCCCAAAGTTATCATATGAGCAATGTATAGCAAAGAAATCCTTTATTAGCAATTTGGAACAAAAGAGAGATTTCAGACTGGTGCAAAATGAACAACTTGGAACTGAATTTTAGACATGCCTCCTGCTCTTGCTGCCATAACAAATACCACAGCTTGGATAGCTTAAACAACAGAAACTTATTTTCTCATAGTTCTGGAGGCTGGAAGTCCAAGATCAAGGTATAAGCAGGGTTGGTCTCTCTCCTTGGCTTGCAGATGGCTACCTTCTTTTTGTGTCCTCACATGGCCTTCTCTCTGTGTTCACATGCTCCTGGTATCTCTTCCTTCTCTTATAAGGACAGTAGTCCTATTGTATTATGGGCCCAACCTTATGACCTAGTTTACCTTAATTACTTCATTAAAAACCCTAGCTCCAATACAGTTACATTAGGAGTTAGAGCTTCAGCATATGAATTTGGGTAGACCACAATTCATTTTATAACATTTATAATACCTACTATCTTGTATCCCAAGACACATTAACAGAATCTGCAAAGGGGAGGTCTACACATGCTGGGGGCTCACCATCCCGAAGCACCTACAGATCAGTAGATGTTCTGAGCTTTCAACCTCTTGTCTCTCTCTCCCTCTCAATCTCTCTCTCTAATCCAGAAATAGATGATGTAGTAGACCAAATAATAGACACCCAAAAGTACCAGGTCTTAATCCCTGGAACTTGTAAATGTTACCTTACTTAGAAAAATGCACTTTGCAGACTTGGTTCAGTTTATGATTTTGAGATGATGAAATTCTCCTGGTGGGCCTTAAATGCAATTGCATGTATCCTTAAAGAGGGAGTCAGAATGAGAGTTGATACACATAGAGAAAAAAGTGATATGAAGATGGAGCAGAGAGAGATTTGAATACTAGAGTGATATAATAACAAAGCAAAGAATACCGGCAACTATCAGAAAATTAAAGGGACAGGAAATTGAAAATAAAGACAAATTTTCTTATTGGTGGAAATTAATGCCACCACCAAATTCCTTCTCCCACCACATACACCTTTGAAGGCAAAAGAAGCTATATTTAGGGTGAGGTTTAAATATTTTTTTTACCCTGATACACATACATTATCTCATTCATTTTTACAAAAATCATTTGAGGTAGGAATTATGATTCCAAACAGATTTGAATAGCTTACGTAATTTGCCATAAGGCACACAACCAATAGGTGGTAGAACCAGGACTTAAATTTAGAGGAAGAAAAAATTAAATAAATAAATTTAGAGGAATAAAACTCAAGGTATTAAATCAATGTGCAAGGACATATGAAGGTAACATCATGAAGTAGAAACTGAAATAAGAACTTTCCTAAAGCTTACAAAAAAACTGGCCTTTTATTTAGTGGTATGATGAGAAGATTGTAAGACATTCCTACTAATACAGAAGACATAGTAGTGAATCTTCCAAACTGAAAACTTGCACCAGGTATTTTTTTTTAATGTAAGCTTTAAGAATCACTTAGAAATTAGGCTTTCATGGAAGCATGTTCAGAAATGAAAAAATTTAATTCCACAACAATGATAATGACACAGTCTTGGAACTCAAGCCACACATATTCTAGTGTATTGTAGGGTGGTGGGGTGTGTAATTAACGTAACTTTACAGTAATGCAAAGCAGCTTATATGATATATGATATAATATTATAATCCAAGTGACAGATTTCTCTATTCTCTTCCCATCTGTATTAGCTTCCTGTGACTATTATAACAAATTATCACAAACTTGATGGCTTAAAACAATACACATTTATTCTCTTACAGTTCTGAATATCTATAGTCCAAAATTAGTATCACTGGGCTGAAATCAAGGGGCCAGCAGGGCCTTGCTCCCTGAGGAAGCTCTAGAGGAGAATCAATTTCCTGTCCCCTTTAATTTTCTGATAGCAGCTGCTATTCTTTGTTTTGTGGCCATATCACTCTAATCTTCAAATCCATGTGATATATAGCTTTTATATCTCTCAGAATTTGTCTTTATATATTTCTGTGTGTGTGGTAGGGAAAGGCATAGGGTTATAAGTATGTTTTCTCCTAATATATTTAACGTAGATCATTTCTGACCCCTTAAAATGAATCTCCCCCAAGCCCCATATGGCTTATATGACAAATTTGAATGTTTTAAACACACCTTATGTGAACTGTTAACTCTGACTTTATTATACTAAGAGATATTTGTCCTACACCTTGCTCTGTAATTGACTGTGAGGGATCAAATTGCCTTCCTCAAATCCCTCATTTTCCTCCAAGATTACAGAAAAAAACAAAGACAGTCCCATTTCACTTCATCATAAAATGTGAAATGAGGGGTGGGATTCTTAGAGTCTAAGAAGAAGTTGAATTTCAACTGGATCTTGAATAATAACATTAATAAGTGGAGAAAGGGAAATAGTTTAGACAGAGGGAATAGTATGAGAAAAGACATGCATGTGAGACATTGCTGAGAAAACATAATTTTCCCTGTATTTAGAAATAGAAGAGAGGGATGGATTGGAAGTGGAGTGTGGAAGGGAATGGAGGCTCTAGGAAAGGTGATCAATTTAGAGGTCAGTTTAGCCTTATTTCCTTTTTTGATAAGGTCACTTGACAGAATAGATGATAGGAATGCTATAGGCTTTTTTTTTTTAATCTGGATTTTGGCAAGGTATTTGATAAGGTCCTGGGAGAACTTGATCTGGGTAATAGCATTGTCCAGGAGGTTAATAACTAGGATATGTTTAATCAAAGATTGGTAATAAATGGATTGATGTTAAACATAGAACGAGGTCTCTTGTAATGACAAACTACTAAAAGGTATGTAGATCAGAGTCAGAGGTTATACAAAATTGGGAAGGAAGCTAAAAGGCAGTATGAAAGAATTAGGATTCATAAAGCTCTTTACAGGGTAAAAGCTGAATGAGATTAATCAAAGCATGCTTTCCTTAATTCATTCCTGTTGTCAAATATTTATTGAGTACCTACTATGTATTAGGCACTAAGGTAAGTGGGTGGGGATACAAAGACAAACAAGACATAGTTCCTCAAGGAATTCACAGTCTCACTGGGAAAGACAGATAAATTAATTTTATCAATACAGTATGATAAATAATATGGTAGAGGTAATCTCAGAGTGCCATGGGAAGACAGAAAAGGTATTTAAATAAGAAAAGTATTCTTGAGGATGTGATGTTTGGGTTGAATTTTAAAGAAGTTAAGCAGGATCTGAAGAAACAAGGATGATATTTTAGGTAGAGAAAAGCAAAGAACTTTGAAGCAGTAAGACATATTTCAGGAATCCTAAGTAGCAAGGTATGACTTATAGGTAATGGTAGTTATTAAAGAGTGATACAGAAATAAAACTGGATAGACTGTAAGCTCATGGAAACTGAAATCAGGATGCAACTACTTTGGTGTTACCGGTAAATAACACGGAGTTCAGAATAAAATAAGCCCCCAGGAAATATTTTTTTTGAAGGAACAAATGAATGAGCAACATGAGTCATATCTTGAAGGGCCTTAGATGTTAAATTTGAGAATTTGACTTTATCTTATTGATGATTAGGAGGGGGCACTGAGGTATTTTAAATAGAGTGATGTACTCACATTTGTGTTTTAGAAGGCCCACTCTGGAAGGAGCTGGATAAATGTATTATAGAGGAGACAGTCTAAAGGCAGGTGGACTAGTGTTATAATACAGATAATAAATTAGAGTGAACTAAATCATTAAAGAGATGACAGTGGGGGGGCGCCTGGGTGGCTCAGTTGGTTAAGTGACTGCCTTCGGCTCAGGTCATGATCCTGGAGTCCCGGGATCGTGTCCCGCATCGGGCTCCCTGCTCGGCAGGGAGTCTGCTTCTCCCTCTGACCCTCCTCCCTCTCATGCTCTCTGTCTCTCATTCTCTCTGTCTCAAATAAATTTAAAAAAAAAAAAAGAGAGATGACAGTGGGGTTGTACTGGTAGAACCAACAATATTTGGTAACTGATTACTTGTGCAGACTCAGTAAAGTGAGGAGTATGGATTGGGGAGGTTGAGAAAAGAAGTAAATTTTTATAATGGGAGTAAAAACCATTTAGGATGTGTAGAAAAGATGCCTTGATGTATTTGGGGTCCAGCTAAAGTTGAAGACCATGAATATCTGGTGGTATCAATCAGTATAACTGTGTGGGTTTTTTTTCTACCAGGTCCAGCAGCTCAGGTATAGAAACAGTGTTTGAATAGTTTTGATTATTCTAAGATTTTAGTTTATGGGTGGGTGTCAATGGAAAGGACTGTAAATAGAAAGGAATTATCTCATTTCTCTGCTCCCTTTTACAACAAAAATCCTTGAATAAATTTTCTATACTCACTATCTTCATTTCCTCTCCTTCATTTCTCTCTTAAAACCTCTCCAATAAGGCTTTGTCATACTTACCCATTAAAACTGCTCTTGTCAAAGTCACCATATTGTTAAACCCAAATCAATTTTCAGTCTTCATTTTACCTAAAAATTGGCAGCATTTGATATATTTGTCTGCTCCGTCCTCCTGGAAATGGTTTTTTCACTTGGCTTCCAGGTTTATACAATCTCCTGCTTTTCCTCTGATTTCTCCACCCAGTTATTTATGACCCTGGCCTCTAAATATTGCACAGTACCAGTTATTGGATGCCTTTTCATTCCCTTGAAGAGTGCATCCAGTTAGTTGCATGGTTTTACATATCATCTAAATCCTTATGATTCTCAAATTTATACCTGTAGGGTAGACCTCTTACTTGAACTCAGACTTAAAAATCCAGCTTACTACTAAACATTTCCACTTGGATATATTATAGGCATCTTAAACTTAACATGTCTTAAAACAGCCCCAGATTCCCCCAATACTTTACTTTTACCTTCCCTCAAATTCCTGCTGCTTTTAAGCAGTCTTTCTCATCTCAGCTAATGGCAATTCTATTCTTCCAATTGCAGAACAAAACCTCAGTATCATTTTTGACTACTTTCTCTCACTCTCCAATTTCAAATTTATCCTCCTTCTCTGTCTCTCTCTCTCCCTCTCCCTCTCACAATCAGAGAGTATAATGACAGTTGCCAGGAGCTGGAGGTCTGGAAAGATGGGGAGATGTTGTTCAGAGTACAAACTTTTAGTTATAAAATGAATAAGTTCTGAGAATCCAATGTACAACATACTGACTATAGTTAATAATAATGTATTACAAACTTGAAATTTGCTAAGAGAGTAAATATTAAGTGTTCCTACCACACACACCTAAAAAGGTAACCAAGAGAAGTGATAAATGTGTTAATTAACTTGATTGTGGTAATCATTTCACATTGTACACATATATTAAATCATCATATCACACACCTTAAAAAATCATGTTGTACTATTTAAATATATACAATTTTTCTTTGTCAAACATACCTCAATAAGGTTGGAAAAATGCTATTTATTTAAATTTATTTTAAGAATGTTATCTTTGAAAGAGTACATATTTGTGACATTATCTTTCAAGTTTTCAAGTGACTTATATTGGGCATTTTTGAGTTAATATTACTTCTTTTTAATATTTTGTTATCAATCATGTGTATCAGGTAGAGATAATTTTTACATATAATTGAAATACATAATCTTTTTGTGATATACTGTATCATGATAATAAACAATGTTTATTGTTTATTATTTTATTTATTATTTATTATTTATTATATATAAATATATTTATATTTTATTTATATATATTTTTATATATATTTATTATATATATATATTTATATTTTATTTATATATAATAAATGTTTATTATTATGAAAAAACATAATTAATAAGAAACATGCAAGTAAATGTTATGAAAAATACTTAGTATCTTATGATTTCTTTTTTTTTTTGCTAAATGCTTCACTTTATTTATTTATTTATTTATTTATTATTATGTTATGTTAAGCACCATACATTACATCATTAGTTTTTGGTGTAGTGTTCCATGATTCATTGTTTGCGTATAACACCCAGTGCTCCATGCAATACATGCCCTCCTTAATACCCATCACCAGGCTAACGCATCCTCCTCACCCCCCTCCGTCTAGAACCCACAGTTTGTTTCTCAGAGTCCATAGTCTCTCATGGTTTGTCTCCCCCTCTGATTTCCCCCCATTCATTCTTCCCTTCCTGCTATCATCTTCTTTTGTTTTTTTAACATATAATGTATTATTTGTTTCAGAGGTACAGGTCTGTGATTCAACAGTCTTACACAATTCACAGTGCTCACCCCAGCACATACACTCCCCAATGTCCATCACCCAGCCACCCCATCCATCCCACCTCCCACCACTCCAGCCACTCTCAGTTTATTTCCTGAGATTAAGAATTCTTCATATCAATGAGGTCATATGATAGATGTCTTTCTCTGATTGACTTATTTTGCTCAGCATAATACCCTCCATTTTCATCCATGTCATTGCAAATGTCAAGATTTCATTCCTCTTGATGGATGCATAATATTCCATTGTATATATACATATCACATCTTCTTTATCCATTCATTTGTCAATGGACATCTTGGTTCTTTCCATATGTTGGCTAATGTGGACATTGCTGCTATAAACATTGGGGTGCACGTACCCCTTCGGATTCCTACATTTCTATCTTTGGGGTAAATACCCATTAATGCAATTGCTGGGTCATATGGTAGCTCTATTTTCAACTTCTTGAGGAACCTCCATACTGTTTTCCAGAGTGACTGCACCAGCTTGCATTCCCACCAACAGTGTAGGAGGGTTCCCCTTTCTCTGCATCCCCACCAACATCTGTCGTTTCCTGACTTGTTAATTTTAGCCATTCTGACTGGTGTGAGGTGATATCTCATTGAGGTTTTGATTTGGATTTCCCTGATGCCGAGCGATGTTGAGCACTTTTTCATGTATCTGTTGGCCATTTGGATGTCTTGTTTGGAAAAATGTCTGTTCATGTCTTCTGCCCATTTCTTGATTGGATTATATGTTCTTTGGATGTTGAGTTTAATAAGTTCTTTATACATTTGGGATTCTAGCCCTTTATCTAATATGTCATTTGCAAATATCTTTTCCCATTCTGTTGGTTGTCTTTTGGTTTTGTGGACTGTTTCTTTTGCTGTGCAAAAGCTTTTTATCTTGATGAGGTCCCAATAGTACATTTTTGCCCTTGCTCCCCTTGCCTTTGGTGATGCTTCTAAGAAGAAGTTTCTGTGGCTGAGGTCGAAGAGGATGCTGCCTGTGTTCTCCTTTAGGATTTTGATGGACTCCTGTCTCACATTTAGGTCTTTCAACCATTTTGAGTCTATATTTGTGTGTGTGGCATAAGGAAATGGTCCAGTTTCATTCTTCTGCATGTGGCTGTCCAATTTTCCCAGCACCATTTGTTGAAGAGATGATGTTTTTCCATTGGATATTCTTTCCTGCTTTGTCGAAGATTAGTTGACGATAAAGTGGAGGGTCCGTTTCTGGGCTCTCTCTTCTGTTCCATTGATCTATATGTCTGTTTTTGTGCCAGTACCATACTGTCTTGATGATGACAGCTTTGTAATAGAGCTAGAAGTCTGGAATTGCGATGCCACCGGCTTTGCTTTTCTTTTTCAACATTCCTCTGGCTATTCAGGGTCTTTTCTGGTTCCATACAAATTTTAGGATTATTTGTTCCATTTCTTTGAAAAAAGTGGCTGGTATTTTGATAGGGATTGCACTGAATGTGTAGAGTGCTCTAGGTAGCATTGACATCTTCACAATATTTTTTCTTCCAATCCATGAGTATGGAACGTTTTTCCATTTCTTTGTGTCTTCCTCAATTTCTTTCATGAGTATTTTATAGTTTTCTGAGTACAGACTCTTTGCCTCTTTGGTTAGATTTATTCCTAGGTATGGTATGGTTTTGGGTGCAATTGTAAATGGGATTGACTCCTTAATTTCTCTTTCTCCTGTCTTGTTGTTGGTTTATAGGAATGCCAATGATTTCTGTGCATTGATTTTATATCCTGTCACTTTACTGAATTCCTGTATGAGTTATAGCAGTTTGGGGGTGGAGCCTTTTGTGTTTTCCACATAAAGTATCCTATCATCTGCAAACAGTGAGTTTGACTTCTTCTTTTCTTATTCGGATGCCTTTTATTTCTTTTTGTTGTCTGATTGCTGTGACTAAGACTTCTAATACTATGTTGAATAGCAGTGGTGGTAGTGACATCCCTGCCGTGTTCCTGACCTTAGGAGGAAGCCCTCAGTTTTTCCCCATTGAGAATGATATTCACTGTGGGTTTTTCATAGATGGCTTTTATGATATTGAGATATGTACCCTCTGAATAGCTTTGATCAAGAAAGGGTGCTGTACTTTGTCAAATGCTTTTTCTGCATCTATTGAGAGGATCATATGGTTCTTGTTCTTTCTTTTATTAATGTATTGTATCACATTGATTGATTTGCAAATGCTGAACCAACCTTACAGCCCAGGGATAAATCCCACTTGACTGTGGTGAATAATCCTTGTACTGTTGGATCTTATTGACTAGAATTTTGGTGAGAATTTTTGCATCCATGTTCATCAGGGATATTGGTCTGTAATTCTCCTTTTGGATGGGGTCTTTGTCTGGTTTGGGGATCAAGGTAATGGTGGCCTCATAAAACGAGTTTGGAAGTTTTCCTTCCATTTCTATTTCTTGGAACAGTTTCAGAAGAATAGGTATTAATTCTTCTTTAAATGTTTGGTAAATTCCCCTGGGAAGTCATCTGGCCCTGGGCTATTGTTTGTTGGGAGATTTTTGATTACTGCTTCAATTTCCTTAGTGGTTACAGGTCTGTTCAGGTTTTCTATTTCTTCCTGGTTCTGTTTTGGTAGTTTATACATCTCTAGAAATGCATCCATTTCTTCAGGATTATCTAATTTGCTGGCATATAGTTGCTCATAATATGTTTTTATAAGTGTTTGTATTTCTTTGGTGTTGGTTGTGATCCCTCCCCTTTCATTCATGATTTTATTTATTTGGGTCCTTTCTCTTTTCTTTTTGATAAGTCTGGTTAGGGGTTTATCAATCTTGTTAATTCTTTTAAAGAACCAGCTCCTAGTTTTGTTGATCTCTTCTACTGTTCTTTTGGTTTCTATTTCATTGATTTCTGTTCTGATCTCTATTATTTCTCTTCTCCTGCTGGGTTTAGGCTTTATTTGCTGTTCTTTCTCCAGCTCCTTTAGGTGTAGGGTTAGGTTGTGTATGTGAGACCTTGTTCCTTGAGAAAGGCTTGTATTGCTATATACTTTCCTCTTAGGACTGCCTTTGCTGTATCCCAAAGATTTTGAACAGTTGTGTTTTCATTTTCTTTGGTTTCCATGAATTTTTTTAATTCTTCTTTAATTTCCTGTTTGATTCATTCATTCTTTAGTAGGATGTGCTTTAGCCTCCATGTATTTGAGTTCTTTCCGACTATCCTCTTGTGATTGAGTTCTAGTTTCAAAGCACTGTGGTCTGAAAATATGCAGGGAATGATCCAATCTTTTGGTACCTGTTGAGACCTGATTTGTGACCTAGGATGTGATCTATTCTGGAGAATGTTCCATGGGCACTAGAGAAGAATGTGTATTCTGTTGCTTTGGGATGGAATGTTCTGAATAGATCTGTGAAGTCCATTTGGTCCAGTGTGTCATTTAAAGTCTTTATTTCCTTGTTGATCTTTTGCTTAGATGATCTGTCCATTTCAGTGAGGGGGGTGTTAAAGTCCCCCACTATTATTATATTGTTGTCTATGTGTTTCTTTGCTTTTGTTATTAATTGGCTTATATAACTGGCTGCTCCTATGTTAGGGACATAGATATTTACAATTGTTAGATCTTCTTGTTGGATAGACTCTTTAAGTAGGTACAGTGTCCTTCCTCATTTCCTATTATAGTCTGGTTTAAAGTCTAATTTGTCTGATATAAGGATTGCCACCCCAGCTTTCTTTTGGTGTCCATTAGCATGGTAAATTGTTTTCCACCCCCTCACTTTCAATCTGGGGGTGTCTTTGGGTCTAAAATGAGTCTCTTGCAGACAGCATATCAATGGGTCTTGTTTTTTTATCCAATCTGATAGCCTGTGTCTTTTGATTGGGGCTTTTAGCCCATTTACATTCAAGGTAACTATGGAAAGATAGGAATTTAGTGCCATTGTATTGCCTGTAAGGTGACTGTTACTGTATATTGTCTGTATTCCTTTCTGGTCTATGTTACTTTTAGGCTCTCTCTTTGCTTAGAGAACCCCTTTCAATATTTCTTGTAGGGCTGGTTCCGTGTTTGCAAATTCCTTTAGTTTTTGTTTGTCCTGGAAGCTTTTTATCTCTCCTTCTATTTTCAATGAGAGCCTAGCTGGATATAGTATTCTTGGCTGCATATTCTTCTCATTTAGTGCTCTGAAGATATCATGCCAGTCCTTTTTGGCCTGCCAGGTCTCTGTGGATAGGTCTGTTGCCAATCTAATGTTTCTACCATTTTAGGTTACAAATCTCTTCTCACGAGCTGCTTTCAGGATTTTCCTTTTGTCTCTGACACTCGTAAGTTTGACTATTAGATGTTGGGGTGTTGACCTATTTTTATTGATTTTGAGGGGGGTTCTCTGTGCCTCCTGGATTTTGATGTCTGTTTCCTTCCCCAAATTAGGGACGTTCTCTGCTATAATTTGCTCCAATATGCCTTCTGCCCCCCTCTCTCTTTCTTCTTCTTCTGGGATCCCAATTATCCTAATGTTGTTTTGTCTCATGGTATCACTTATCTCTTGAATTCTGCCCTTGTGATCCAGTAGTTGTTTATCTCTTTTTCTCAGCTTCTTTATTTTCCATCATTTGGTCTTCTATATCACTGATTCTCTCTTCTGCCTCATTTATCCTAGCAGTTAGCGCCCCCATTTTTGATTGTACCTCATTAATAGCCTTTTTGATTTTGACTTGGTTAGTTTTAGTTCTTTTATTTCTCCAGAAAGGGTTTCTCTAATAACTTCCATGCTTTTTTCAAACCCAGCTAGTATCTTTAAAATCATCATTCTAAGGGGCTTCTGGGTGGCTCAGTCCTTATGCATCTGCCTTCGGCTCAGGTCATGATCCCAGGGTCCTGGGATCGAGCCCCACATTGGGCTCCCTGCTCTGCGGGGAGTCTGCATCTCCCTCTCCCACTCCCCCTGCTTGTGTTCCCTCTCTCACTGTGCCTCTCTCTGGCAAATAAATAAATAAAATCTTTAAAAAAAATCATCATTCTGAATTCTAGTTCTGACATCTTACTAATATCCATATTGATTAGGTCCCTGGCAGTCGGTACTGCCTCTTGACTTTTTTTTGAGGTGGTTTTTTCTGTCTTGTCATTGTGTCCAGAGGAGAATAGATGAATGAGACAACAAAATGCTAACAGGGTAACAACGTCCCCAGAAATATATACACTAAACAAATCAGAAGAGACCTGAAACTTGGGGAAAAGAAAGGGAGAAAAAGAAAAAAGAAAAAAGGAAAAAAAAGAAAATGATAAAAACAAACAAAAAAAAAAGCAGAATATGATCAAATATGATCAGGCTCATGCATAGATCAGTGCCACACACTAGATTTGGGGCATATTTTGGTCTGTTAGAAGAAAGTGCCTCCCAAAAGTTTAAAGAAAGAAAAACTTATGTATGAACAAAACTAAGGGTAATACAATGAAGGGATGGAATATGACTGTAAAGATGAAAATTATAAAAGATTTTATAAAAGAAATTGATAAGAAGTTGGTTGGAAAAAGAAAGAAGAGGATTAAAAAAAAAGGGAGAGAATGTGACCTGACAGGAGACTAGAAGAAAGCCACACACTAGAGATTTAGAGATATATTTTGGTCTGTTAGAAGAAACTGTATCCCAAAATTTTAAAGAGAGAACAACTCATATATATACACCAAAAATAAGGTAAACTACTATGAAGGGATAAAATATGACTCTAAAAATGAAAAATAAAGAAGATTTTTTAAAAAAGGGATTGACAAGATGTTGGTTGAAAATGGGAAAAAGGAAAATTCAAAAAAAAAAGAAAAAGAAATTTAAAAAAAAATTAACTTTGAAAGACTAAAGAATCATGGTGAAAAAGCCATGAATTCTATGTGCAGTATTCCCTTAGCACTGGAGTTCTGCTGTTCTCATTGATCGGTAAACTTGGTCTTGGCTGGCTGTTCTTGCTGATCTTCTGGGGGCGGGACCTGTTGCCATGGTTCCCATATGTTTTTGCTCGAGGTGGAATTGCCCTGCCCTTGCTGGGTCTGGGCAAAGTAATCTGCTTGGGTTTGCTCTCGGGAGCTTTTGTTCCCTGCAAGCTTTTGGTACAGCTTTGGAGGATGAGAGTGAAATGGTGGCTTCCCAATCTCTGCCCAGAGGAGCTGAGAACTCAGGGCCCCACTCCTCAGTGAGCCCGCAGAGAAAAGCAGTCAATCACTCCCATCTCCAGTCTCCGGCCACACTCCGTGCTTACTCAGCCAGTGACCGAGCATTTCTATCTCTGGCACATGACCCTATTTGGAGTCTCCAAATCCAGCAGATCCCTACAGTGCACTCCCACACTGCTCCTCCCAGGGGAGGAAAGGGAGTCTCCCCGGATCTGCGGCTTGTTGGGTCCATGCTCAAAGAGCAGAGGCCAACTGTGCGACGATCACAGTTTATGGCAACCCCAAGCTGAGATCCCACTTCTCAGCTCAGTCTTTACAGCTGGTTTCCTGTCTCCGATACCTGGGAGCTCTGCCACACTCAGGCACCCCTGGTCTTTCTGTGACCACAAGGGTCTTGAGACCACACTGTCCCAGCAACAGTTCCATCCCCCGCTTAGCCACTGGAGCAATGTCCCTCAGCAGTGCCAACTTCTAAAAGTTCTGATTTTGTGCTCTGCTGCTCTATCACTTGCCAGTACTGGCTGATGGAGGCCCCCTCCCCCGCCATCTGTCTTCCCGAATATCACCTCGGATTCACTTCTCCGCATGTCCTACCTTCCAGAAAGTGGTTGCTTTTCTGTTCAGAGAGTTGCTCCTATTCTTTTCTTCAATCTCCTGTTGAGTTTGTAGGTGTTCAGAATGGTTTGATCCCTATTTGGCTGAATTCCTGGGACCAGACGAAATTTAGGTCTCCTACTCCTCCACCATCTTGCTCCTCCCCCAGTATCTTATGATTTCAGAAATTTCTGAAAATTCACAGGAGTTTCAATTTATTGACCCTGGATTACAAAGACTAATATCTGTCAGGAATTTCGAACCACTACTCCTTCATTTCCTTTAATTCATCCTCAAATGTTACCTTACCACATTCCATATTAACCATCTCTGTTTGATTTTATCCATAGCACTTATTTCCTGATTTAATAGATTATCGTTTTTTTGTTGTTGTTGTTGTTTCCTTTCTCTCACTAGGATGCAAGCTTTACAAGGCTGTGCATTTTTACTGCTATATCCAAAGTTCTTAGAAAAGAGCTTACCAAACAGTAGGCACCTTTAAAATGTTTGTTTAATGAATTAATAAATGACAGATTATGGGATTTAGACCAGATAGAGATGGAAGTATCTCTGGAAGTGAGCTCATTAGTGGGGGCCCAAGTCCTGGGAAAGGAAGGTCAAGTGGAAGCTTAGATGAGGTATTAATAAAAGAATGAGATGACTGGAAGAATAAAAGATTGTGGTCAGAATATGAGGTACTAGAGTTTAAATTTTCAGAGATGAAGCAATATCAGGTTACAAGATTTAAGTTATAGTTATGGAAATGAGTGAATGAAGAGTGGTGATGAAAGTCTTTGGTGTTGAATTGACCAAGACTAGGAGTAAGGCTAAAAAGCTGATGGGAATAATCCTACATAGGTATTGACTTGCCCTAGATGACATCAAGAAAAGGTATGGAGAGAAAATTGATGTCCTCAGTGAATGTTGGGATTGGCCTAGAAATCTGAGGATGACAGTATCAAGAACTCCCATGTTCATTGCAGGGAATGTACACAAAATACTTACAAAAGCCAAGAGAGGGAATTAAACTAAATGTCTATCAATGGATGAATGGATAATGAAATGTGGTAGAGAAGGGGAGCTAAGGGAAGGAGCCCAGAAAGGAGTGAGAAAGGAGCACACGGGTATCACAAGCAGAACACGTGCCCAAAGCCATTGACTAGGAAAATAAAAGGGCCTGATTTTCATGAGTATTTGCAACCAGTGGGGCTTGAAGACTGGAGTTTTAAAGGTCTGCAGGCTTGGCTGAGGTAGAGCCCTAGGGCACACCCCTACTCCTGCAGAGAAATAGCCTAGGGGCATATGGCAAGGAGGCGCAGATCTGAAGAACATCTGGAGCACACAGTGGGAAGATTGTTCACTCTTCTTGGAGTTCACAGAACCACTTCTCTTGGGACAAAGGGGCTAGTGAGTGCTATTCCCCTCACCTGCCCTTCAGCATAAGTTCAGAGCCACCTGGGAAGAGCAATTCACCTGACATTGGCTGTCTAGCTTACTTGCTTCAGGTCCCATATCCATGCACTCTGCAGTGGCTGTCGTTGGTCAAACCTCCCTCAGTCCCAGCATGGTGAAACCTTCACCAGGAAGACCAGCCCAGGCCCTGACCACACCATGTACCTAAAGCCTGGAATTTTAAAAGTGTGCAGGCTTGGCTGAGATAGAGCCTGGAGGGCATGGTGCTGCTCCTGAAGTGAAGGTGGGCAGGCAACTTGGAGGCAGACAGTGTGGAAATGGTGATCTGAAAAACACTGGAACACCTGGAAAAGAATGTATATTTTGCTACTTTAGGATGCAATATTGTGAATATATCTGTTAAGTCCATATGGCCCAGTGAGTTAATCAAAGCCATTGTTTCCTTGTTGACTTTCTGCCTAGATGATCTGTCCATTGATGTAAATGGGGTGTTAAAGTCCCTTAGTATTATTGTATTATTATCAATGAGTTCCTTTATATTTGTGATTAATTGCTTTATGTATTTGGAGTTCCCATGTTGAGTGCATAAATATTTACAATTGTTAGATCTCTGGAGACAAAGGAGCTGCCTGACACCACTTCTTTCCCCTGCACCTCAGCACAAGCACAGAGCCACCTACCTACAGAAAACAGAACAATGCCAAAACTGACTGCTTAACCTACTTACATCAGATCCCACACCTCTGTGCTCTGCTGGTTCTGCTCTCCCTGGTTAAGTTTGTCTCAGTCCCAGCATGCCAGGCCCCCTCCCAGAAGACCAGCAGAAACCACTGCCCACATCACATCACCTGACCAGAGAGCCTGCAAAACTTCAGTTCTTTTTTTTTTTTTAAGATTTTATTTATTTATTTGAGAGAGAGAGAATGAGAGATAGAGAGCATGAGAGGGAAGAGGGTCAGAGAGAGAAGCAGACTCCCTGCTGAGCAGGGACCCTGATGTGGGACTCAATCCCGGGACTTGAGGATCCTGACCTGAGCTGAAGGCAGTTGCTTAACCAACTGAGCCACCCAGGTGCCCCCAAAACTTCAGTTCTAGATGAAGTAGTATCAGGTCTCATTTAACAAGCAGAATCACATCACACCTAGTTAAAACTTGCCACACTTTGGCCAAGGACCAAACATTGCCCACCGCAAGCAATGAGAACCTCTGCAGATGACTGACCTAAGAGATAAAGCAGCCAAAACACAGCAGCAGAGTGAAAACCAGCACACACCAGAGATACTCCCTGAAGTGCCAGGCCCTGGGCAATATGTGACCTCTTCTCCAAAAAGCCATTACTCTCAGGAGCAGGAACATAACAGGCTTTTCTAACATACAGAAGAAAACAGAGATAGACAAAATGCCAAAGCAGAGGAATTCATCCTAAATGAAACAACAATGACTATTTGAAGAGAAAGGAAAGATGAAAAGTGACAAAGACAAAAAAGGAACAGAAAAAATCTCCAGAAACAAAACAAAACAAGTAATAAAATGGCAATAAGTACATATCTACCAATAATTAATCTCAATATAATGGGACTAAATGTTCCAATCAAAAGACATAGGGTGACAGAATAAGTAAAAAAAAAAAAAAAAAGACCCATATGTATGCTGCCTACAAGAGACTCGTTTTAGACCTAAAGACACCTGCTACCTGAAAGTGAAGGGATGGATAAACATTTATCACGTTAATGGACAGCAAAAGAAAGCTAAAGAAGCAATACTTATATCAGATGAACTGGATTTTAAACCAAAAACTGTAACAAGAAATGAGGAAGGGCACTATATCATAATAAAGGGGACTATCCAACAAGAAGATCTAACAATTGTAAATATTTATGCACCCAACATGGGAACTCCAAATACATAAAACAATCACAAATATAAAGGAACTCATTGATAATAATACAATAATACTAGGGGACTTTAACACCCCATTTACATCAATGGACAGATCATGTAGGCAGAAAGTCAACAAGGAAACAATGGCTTTGAATAACACACTGGACCATATGGACTTAACAAATATATTCACAATATTGCATCTTAAAGTAGCAAAACATACATTCTTTTCAAGTGTACATAGGGCATTCTCCAGAATAGGTTACATACTAGGTCACAAAACAGGCCTCAACAAAAGGATTGATATCATACCATACATCTTTTCAGACTACAATGCTATGAAACTTGAATTCAACCACAAGAAAAAATTTGGAAAGTACACAAATACATGGCAGTTAAACAATATGCTACTAAGCAATGAATGGGCCAATGATAAAATTGAAAAAGAAATTTAAAAATACATGGAAACAAATGAAAATGTAAACACAATGATCCAAAACCTTTGGGATGCAGCAAAAGCAGTCCTGAGAGGGAAGTATATAGAAATACAAGCCTACCTCAAGAAGCAAGAAAAATATCAAATAAAAAACATAACTTTACACGGAAAAGAGTTAGAAAAATAACAACAAATGAAGCCTAAAACTACCAGAAGGAAAGAAATAATAAAGATTAGAGCAGAAATAAATGATAGAGAAACAAACAAACAATAACAACAGAAACAGTAGAACAGATCAATGAAACCAGGAGCTGGTTCTTTGAAAAAATTGATAAACCCCAGCCAGATTTAGCAAAAGGAAAAGAGAAAGGACCCAAATAAATAAAATCACGAATGAAAGAGGAGAAACTAAAGCCAACAGTACAGAAATACAAACAATTATAAGAGAATATTATGAAAAAACTATATGCCGAAAATTGGACAATCTGGAAGAAATGGATAAATTCCTAGAAACATATAAATTACCAAAAGTGAAGCAGGAAGAAACAAAAAACTTGAACAGACACAGAACAGCAAAGAAGCTGAATCAGTAATCAAAAATCTCCCAACAAACAAAAGTCCAGGGCCAGATGGCTTCTTAGGGGAATTCTACCAAACATTGAAGGAAGAATTAATACCTATTCTTCTCAAACTATTCCAAAAAAAAAAAGGAAAGAAAACTTCTTTTCATTCTATGAAGTCAGAATTACCCTTATTCCAAAACCACACAAAGACTCTATTAAAAGAGTACTACAGGCCAATATCGTAATGAACATGTATGCAAAAATTCTCAACAACATACTAGCAAATTGAATCCAACAGTACATTAAAGGAATCATTCCCTATGATCAAGTAGAATTTATTCCTGGGCTGCAAGTGTGGTTCAATATTTGCAAATCAGTCGATGTGATACACCACATTAATAAAAGATAAGAACCATATGATTATTTCAATAGATGCAGAAAAGCATTTGACAAAGTACAACAACATTCGTTCATGATAAAAAAAACTCTCAACAAAGTAGGCTTAGAGGGAACATACTTAAACACAATAAAGTTCATATATGAAAAACCTACAGCAAATATCCTCAATGAGGAAAAATTGAGAACTTTTCTTCTACAGTCAGGAACAAGACAGGGATGTCCACTCTCACCACTGTTATTTAACATAGTACTGGAAGCCCTAGGCACCGCAATCAGAAAACACAAAGAAATAAAAGTCATCCAAATTGGTAAGGAATAAGTCAGACTTTCACTATTTGCAGATGACATGATACACTATATAGAAAACCCAAAAGACTCCACCAAAAAATTTCTAGAACTGATATACAAATTCAGTCAAGTTGCAGGATACGAAATCAATGTACAGAAATCTGCATTTCTATATACCAATAATGAAGGAGCAGAAAGAGAAATCGATGAATCAATTCCAGTTACAACTGCACCAAAAACCATAAGATACTTGGGAATAAACATAACCAAAGTGGTAAAAGATCTATACTCTAAAAACTATAAAACACTAATGAAAGAAACTGAAAAGGACACAAAGAAATGGAAAAACATTCCATGCTCATGGATTGGAGGAACAAATCCTGTTAAAATATCTATAGTACCCAAAGCAATCCACTCATTTAATGCAATCCCTATCAAAATACCAACAGCATTTTTCACAGAGCTAGAACAAACAATTCTAAAATTTCTACAGAACCACAAAAGACCCCAAAAAGCCAAAGCAATCTCTAAAAAGCAAAGCAAAGCTGGAGGCACCACAATTCCAGGCTTCAAATTATATTACAAATCTGTATTAATGAAGACACTAAGGTACTGGCACAGAAATAGACACATAGATCAATGGAACAGAGTAGAAAACCCAGAAATGAGCCCACAGCTATATGGTCAGTTAATCTTCAACAAAGCAGGAATGAATATCCAATGGAAAAAAGACAGTCTCTTTGACAAATGGTGTTGGCAAAACTGGACAGAAACATGCAAAGGAATGAAATTGGACCACTTTCTTACACCATGTACAAAAATAAATTCAAAATGGCCAAAAGACCTAAATGTGAGACAGAAAACTATTAAAATCCTGGAGGAGAACACATCATAACAACTTCTTACCAGATGTGTCTCCTGAGGCAAGAGAAACAAAAGCAAAAATAAACTACTGTAACTTCATGAAAATAAAAACTTCTGCACAGCAAAGGAAACAATCAATAAAACTAGAAGGCAACCTATGGAATGAGAGATGATATTTGCAAATGACATATCTGATAAAGGGTTAGTATCCAAAATATATAAAGAATTTATAAAACTCAGCACCCCAAAAAGCAAATAACCCAGTTTTAAAAATGGGAAGAAAATATGAATAGACATTTTTTCCAAGAAGGCATACAAATAGCCAACCAACACATGAAAAGATGCTCAACATCACTCATTATCAGGACAATACAAATCAAAACTACAATGAGATATCACCTCACATCTGTCAAAATAGCTAAAATTAACAACACAGGAAACATTTGGTGCTGTCAAGGATGTGGAGAAAGGGGAACCCTCTTGCACTTTTGGTGGGAATGCAAGGTGGTGCAGCCACTGTGGAAAATAGTATGGACATTCCTCAAAAAGTTAAAAATAGACTTATCCTAAGATCCAGCATTTATACTACTAGGTATTTATTCAAAGGATGCAAAAATACTCCTTCAAAGGGATACATGCACCCTGATGTTTTTAGCAGCATTATCAATAATAGCCAAATTATGGAAAGAGCCCAAATGTCCATCAACTGATGAATGTAAATATATATATATATGGAAAATATATATAATGGAATATTACTCAGCCATCAAAAGGAATGATTCTTGCCATTTGCAAGGATGTGGATGGAGCTAGAGTGTATTATGCTAAGTGAAATAAGTCAGTGAAAGACACATACCATATGATTTCACTCATGTGGAGTTTAAGAAACAAAACAAAACATAGGGTGGAAAAAAGAGAACAAAACCAAGAAACAGACTCTTAACTATAGAGAATATACTGATGGTTACCAGAGGGGAGGTGGGTGTGAGGATGGAGTTAAATAGATGATAATTATTAAGGAGGGTACTTGTGATGAGGTAGTGATATACAGACAATTCTTGTCAATGCATTTTTTCTGTTATTAGAGACATTAGCTGTTTTTTTCATCAGGAGATGATATGTAAGGAATATTTCTAATGTACCAGCTTGTTACACTGTATTTTGGCATAGGTCCATTGGTAATGAGTGGACAGTATGTTTACTTGGACTTTAGAAACTTGAACTGCAGTGCCCTGCAGAAGTAGAGTACAAATTGGAAATGGTGCTCAGATATTAAGTAGGTGGCAATGGTATTAACCAGTAGGATAGTGCTGGCTAATGTAGACCAGAAGTCACTGTAAGGAATGAAGTCTGTCATTTGGGTAAGTTTATCCATGAGCCTTAGAGGAGGGTTTTAGGGAAGGTATGCATGTGTGTGTGTGTGTAAAGGGGATGGATGATGAGGGGAGTGAGCAAAGTCAGAGATGAAATATAGACCCAGAATATATCCTAAGAACACTGAGAGTCTGGGTGATGAAGAAGCCAACCTTCTGGTATATCAAATCAAGTTGTATACCTTATGATGGGGATTAAGGAGTGTACTTGTGATGAGCACTAGGCATTTTATGGAAGTGTTGAATGACCATATTGTACATCTGAAACTAATATTGCACTATATGTTAACTAGCTGGAATTTCAATAAAAACTTTTAAAAAATCAAGTTGTACACCTTAAATACATTTTATTTTTTTAAAGATTTCATTTATTTATTTGACAGAGTGACACACAGCGAGAGAGGGAACACAAGCGGGGGAGTGGGAGAGGGAGAAGCAGGCTCCCTGCTGAGCAGGGAGCCCCATACAGGGCTCGATCCCAGGACCCTGGGATCATGACCTGAGCAGAAGGCAGATGCTTAATGACTGAGCCACCCAGGCACCCCAATACATACATTTCTAATTGTCAATTATACCTCAGGAAAGCTGGGGGGGGGGGGGGCGGGAAGAAACCAAGCTTCTGTTGCAAATGGTCTCTTATTGGAAGTGACTTGTTTGATGTAGGGTATTACAGGTTCATTTGCATCCCCCCAAAGGATATGTTGAAGTCCTAACCCTTAGTACCTCAGAATATGATCTTATTTGAAAATAAAATTATTGCAGATGTAATTAGTTAAGATGGGGTCATACTGGAATATGGTTTACCTTTAATCCAATATAACTGACATCCTTGTAAGAAGAGAAGAAGACACAGTGAAAGACAGAGACATGGGGAGAATATCATGTGATGACAAGAGATTGGAGTGATGCAGCTGCAAGCCAAGAAACACAAAGGATGATGCCACTGCCAGAATCTAGGAAGAGGCAAGAATGGATTCTACCGAGAGTCTCAGAGGAAAGATGGTTCTGCTGACACATTAATTTTAGACGTCTAGCCTCTTGAAATGAGAAAATAAAGTTTTGTTGCTTTAAGCCATCAAGTTTGTGGTACTTAGTTATGGTAGACCTAGGAAGCTAATAAATTCCATCAAAGTCCCTGTGAAATGAATTCAATTTTTTGAATGAGGTGCAGTGTCCAACAAGAGACCTGTGCATTAGTGGATGCACTCAGCTGCAAATCTGGCTTGGACACAGAAGCCCCTTAATATGAAGCACACATCTTCTCAGTGCTGGTCCCTGGTGGCTCTGGATCTCAGCTAGCTAGTCTTACATAGATTTATTGGGTCTCCTGCTCTCTCCAGAGCTGTCAGAGGGAGCCAGACAACTTCTCCTGAGTTGGTGATGGGTCAGTGGTGGTCCAATATGCAGAAGTGAGTGAGTGGTAAAAAGCAGCAGAGCTGATGGGCATGAGGATGTAAGTGCGTTTGAAGACTTTCACACCCTTACTCCAGGGGTGCATCTTGCTTGGGTCATCATTGATATTTTGGACTCTGCTCATTCACTCAACCATCCCTCGACAGAATGACTAGGAGGAAAAATTCTCAATAAAGAAAAGAAACACATACAATGTCATCTGCCACAGAACTGATGGATATGGATATAAGCAAAATGTCAGAGATAGAATTCAGGATAGCAATCATGAAGTCAATAGCTAGGCTTGAAAAAAGCATTACTGACAATAGAGAATCTCTAAGAACAGAAATGAGATCTAATCAGGCCAAAATAAAAAGTGCTATGAATGAAATGTGGTCTAAATTGGATACTCTAACAGTCAGGGTGAATGAGGCAGAAGAGAGAATTAGTGATCTGAAAGACAAGCTGATGGAAAAGAAGGAAGTGGAAGAAAACAGAGATAGGCTGCTAATAGCACATGAAGAAAGGATTGCAGAGATTAATGATGCCATGAAATGTTTCAATGTCAGAATTATTGGGATGCCCGAGGGGGTGGAGAAAGATAGAGGGCTAGAATGTATATTTGAGCAAATCATAGCTGAGAACTTCCCTAATTTGGGGTAGGAAACAAGCATTCATGCCCAAGAGGCAGAGAGGACGCCTCCCAAAATCAATAAAAATAGATCAACACCCCAACATATAATAGTGAAGCTTATAAATTATACAGCCAAGGAAACAATTCTGAGAATAGCCAAGGAGAGGAGGTTCTTCATATATGGAGGGAGGAAAATCAGAATAACATCAGACCTGTCCACAGAAACCTGGCAAGCCAGAAAGGGCTGGCAAGACATAGTCAGGGTACCAAATGAAAAGAACATGCAGCCAAGAATACTCAATCCAACAAGGCTGTCATTCAGAATGGATGGAGAGATAAAGAGATTTCAAGACAGGCAAAAACTGAAAGGATATGTAACCACAAAGCCAGCCCTGAAATATTAAGGGAGATTCTGTAAGTGAAGAGAGACCCCAAGAGTCACATAGACCAGAAAGAAACAAAATCTATAGAAACGGACTTTACAGGCAATACAATGACACTAAACTCATATCTTTCAATAGTTACTCTGAATGTAAATGGGCTGAATGCTCCCATCAAAAGAAACAGGGTTTCAGATTGATTAAAAGGCAGGACCCATCCATATGCTGTCTAAAAGAGACTCACTTTAAACTTAAAGACACCTCCAGTATGAAAATGAAGGGATAGAAACCATCTACCATGCTAATGGACCTCAAAAGACAGCTGGGGTAGCAATCCTCATATCAGACAAATTAGATTTTAAACCAAAGACTATAATAAGAGACATAAAGGGACACTATATTATACTTAAAGGGTCTATCCAACAAGAAGATCTAACAATTGTAAATATCTATGCCCTGAACATGGGAGCAGCCAATTATATAAACCAATTAATAATCAAAATAAAGAAACATATTGATAATAATACACTAATAGTAGGAGACATCAACACTCCACTCACAGCAATGGACAGATCATCTAAAAAGAAGATCAACAAAGAAACAAGAGCTTTGAGGGACACATTGGACCAGATGGACTTCATAGATATATACAGAACATTCCATCCTAAAACCACATAATACTCATTCTTCTCTAGAGCACATGGAACTTTCTCCAGAATAGACCACATACTGGGTCACAAATCAGGTCTCAACTGATACCAAAAGACTGAGATTATTCCCTGGCACATTATCAGACTACAATGCTTTGAAACTGGAACTCAATCACAAGAAAAAAATTGTAAGGAATTCAAACACTTGGAAGTTAAAGAGCATCCTGCTAAAGAATGATTGGGTAAACAGGAAATTAAAGAATAACTTAAACAATTCATGGAAACTGATGAAAATGAAAACACATCAGTCCAAAACCTATGGGATACTGCAAAGGTGGTTCTAAGGGTAAAATACATAGCCATCCAAGCCTCTCTTTAAAAAGTAGAAAAATTCCAAATGCACAAGCTAACCTTACATCTAAAGGACCAGGAGAAAGAACAGCAAATAAAGCCTAAACCAAGCAGGAGAAGAGAAATAATAAAGATTTGAGCAGATATCAATGACATATAAACCAGAAAAACAGTAGAACAGACCAACAAAACTAGAAGTTGGTTCTTTGAAAGAATTAATAAGATTGACAAACCTCTGGACAGATTTATCCAAAAGAAAAGGGAAAGGACCCAAATCAATAAAATCATGAATGAAAGGGAAGAGATCACGACCAACACCAAGGAAATAGAAACAATTATTAGAAATTATTAGCAGCAACTATATGCCAACCAATTAAGCAACCTGGAAGAAATGGATGCCTTCCTGGAAACTTATAAACTACCAAAACTGAAACAGGAAGAAATAGACAATCTGAATAGACCAATAACCAGTAACGAAATTTAAGCCGTAATCAAAACCCTCCCAAAAAACAAGAGTCCAGGGTCAGATGGCTTCCCAGGGGAATTCTACCAAACATTGAAAGAAGAAATCATACCTACTCTACTGAAGCTGTTTCAAAAAATAGAAACAGAAGGAAAACTTCCAAACTCGTTCTTTGATGTGAGCATTATTACCCTGATCCCAAAACTAGGCAAGGAGACCATCAAAAAAGAGAATTACAGACCAATATCCCTGATGAATATGGATGCCAAAATTCTCAACAAGATCCTAGCCAATAGGATCCAACAGTACATTAAAAGCATTATCCATCAGGACCAGGTGTGATTTATTCCTGGGCTGCAAGGGTGGTTCAACATTCACAAATCAATCAACGTGATAGAGCACATTAATAAAAGAAAAGACAAGAACCATATGATCCTCTCAATTGATGCAGAAAAAGCATTTGACAAAATACAGCATTCTTTTTTTTTTAATATTATTATGTTATGTTAGTCACCATACAATACATCATTAGTTTTGATGTAGTGATCCACAATCCATTGTTTTCGTATAACACCCAGTGCTCCATGCAGTACGTGCCCTCCTTAATACCCATCACCGGGCTAACCAATCCCCTCTCCCCCATCCCCTCTAAAACCCTGTTTGTTTCTCAGGAAAATACAGCATTCTTTGCTGATTAAAACTCTTAAAAGTGTAGGGATAGAAGGAACATACTTTAATATCATTAAGGCCATCTATGAACCCACAGCTGAGGAAAAGCTGGGAGATTTTCCCTTAAGGTCATGAACATGGTAGGTTGTCCACTACCACCACTGCTGTTCAACATAGTACTAGAAGTCCTAGCCTCAGTAATCAGACACAAAAAGAAATAAAAGTTATTCAAATTGGCAAAGAAAAAGTCAAACTCTCACTCTTCACAGATTACATGATAATTTATGTGGAAAACCCAAAAGGTTCCACCCCCAAATTACTAGAAATTGCACAGAAATTCAGTAATGTGGCAGGATAAAAAATCAATGCACAGAAATCTGTTGCATTTATTTACAGTAACAGTGTAACTGAAGAAAGAGAAATTAAGGAATCTATTCCATTTACAATAGCACCAAAAACTGTGAGATACTTAGGAATAAACCTAGCCAAAGAGGTAAAGGATCTATACTCTAGAAACTACAAAACACTTATGAGAGTAATTGAGGAGACACAAAGAGATGGAAAAATATTTCATGCCCATGTATTGGAAGAATAAATATTATTAAAATATGTATGCTGCCCAGAGCAATCCACACTTTCAATACCATCCCGATCAAAATACCATTGGCATTTTTCACAGAGCTGGAACAAACAATCCTAAACTTTGTATGGAACCAGAAAAGACCCTGAATCACCAGGGGAATGTTGAAAACTAAAGCTGGGGGCATAATGATGCCTGACTTCAAGCTATATTACAAAGCTGTGATCATCAAGACAGAATGATACTGTCACAAAAACAGACACATAGACCATTGGAACAGAATAGAGACTCCTGAAATGGACCCTCAACTCTATGGTCAACTAATCTTCAACAAAGCAGGAAAAAAAATATCCAATGGAAAAAAGACAGTCTCTTCAGTAAATGGTACTGGGAAAACTGGACAGCCAAATGCAGAAAAATGAAACTGGGCCATTCTCTTACACCATACACAAAGCTAAGTTCAAAATGGATGAAAAACCTCAATGTGAGACAGGAACCCATCAAAATCCTAGAGGACAACATAGGCAGTAACCTCTTCGACATTGGCCACAGCAACTTCTTTCAAGACACGTCTCCAAAGGCAAGGGAAACAAAAGCAAAAATGAACTGTTGGCACTTTTAAGATAAAAGCTTCTCCACAGCAAAGGAAACAGTCAACAAAACTAAGAGGCAACCCTCAGAACAGGAGAAGATATTTG
This sequence comes from Mirounga leonina, assembly GCF_011800145.1. Lineage (NCBI taxonomy): Eukaryota > Metazoa > Chordata > Mammalia > Carnivora > Phocidae > Mirounga > Mirounga leonina. Next base: position 15,818,174 of record NW_023270513.1, read on the forward strand.
CAAATGACACTATAGACAAAGAGTTGGTATCCAAGATCTATAAAGAACTTCTCAAACTCAACACCCAAAAAACAAATAATCCAGTCAAAAAGTGGGCAGAAGACATGAATAGACACTTCTCCAAAGAAGACATACAAATGGCTAACAGACACATGAAAAAATGTTCAACATCACCAGCCATCAGGGAAATACAAATCAAATACACCATGAGATACCACCTTACACCAGCTAGAATGGTAAAAATTAACAAAGCAAGAAACAACAAATGTTGGCGAGGATGTGGAGAAAGGAGAACCCTCTTACACTGTTGGTAGAGGTACCCTATGACCCAGCAATTTCACTCTTGGGTATTTATCCCAAAGATACAGATGTAGTGAAAAGAAGGGCACGTGCACCCCAATGTTCATAGCAGCAATGTTCACAAGCCAAACTGTGAAAGGAGCCAACGTGCCCTTCAACAGATGAATGGTTAAGGAAGATGTAGTTCATATATGCAATGGAATATTACTCAACCATCAGAAAGGATGAATACCCACCATTTGCTTCAACATGGATAGAACTGGAGGGGTTTATGCTAAGTGAAATAAGTCAAGCAGAGAAAGACAATTATCATATGGTTTTACTCATATGTGGAACATAAGGCATAGCATGGAGGACCATAGGGGAAGGGAGGGAAACCTGAAGGGGAAGAAATCAGAGAGGGAGACAAACCATGAGAGACTCTGGCCTCTGGGAAACAAACTGAGGGTTACAGAATGTAGGGGGGTGGGGAGATGGGGTAGCCAGGTAATGGGTATTAAGGAGGGCGCATGTTGTGATGAGTACTGGGTGTTTATGCAACTAATGAATGTTGAACACTACATCAAAAACTAATGATGTACTATATGTTGGCTAACAGAACATAATAATAATAAAAAAAGATTTATTGGTCTCCTGCCCATGTTATATAGTACAGTTGGATAGTTGTAAAGGTTTTATGGCATGATGACTTTAAAAAACAGGGTATTATCCATTATTCCTTGCATTCTGGTATCTTTTTCCCTTCACATCCATGCTTCATTAAATGATAATTGTTTGTACTCACAACCTTGACTCCTCTAACCTCTGCAACTAGCTCATTATGGTCATCTCCCTCTCCAACACCCCATGTCAGTGTACTTTGAACCAGTCTTGTCCTGCTGACTCTCGGACCTCACAGTCCAATGTCCCAATTCCATTAGAACCCTACTTTTTTAAGGAAATGATAAATAATCTCAAATTAAGGCTTTGGTTAATGATAAAGTTTTCATGTCCATGTTAGCAAGCATGTTTTATCAACATCCAATAGTATTTCAACCCACAGGTTTCTTAGATCTGTGACCCCCATATTTTGCCTCCTACTTGGCTATTAACATATAAACTGATCTGTGTTTAGGTAGTAGCACTGGGGTTTCTGATACTAGAACGCAACAAAAAAAGGTAGTAACATCTAAAAAGAATCTGAACACTTGTATTTGACATAAGACATAATCACAGTCAAATTTCATACATACAGCCATTATTATCAATATCTTTTCTTTCAATAGCAGTTATGGACAAACCTACATGTGTCACTTCCCCCACCTCAGTAAGACTCTGCTGCAACACTACTTCCATAACTCAATAGCCAGACTGTGAAAGGAGCCAAGGTGCCCTTCAACAGATGAATGGTTAAGGAAGATGTAGTTCATATATACAATGGAATATTACTCAGCCATCAGAAAGGATGAATACCCACCATTTGCATCGACATGGAATGAACTGGATATGATTAATCGCAATGTCATCCTTGACCTTTCATAAAATTACAGAATGTGAGATCCTGTAATGAACTTAAAGATCACCTAGTTCCACTCTTATTTTATAATTTGTAGAAACTGTGGCCCAGAAAGAGGACTTGGCTTGTACAGGACTATACAGCTATTAAGACAAGACCTAGAATCGTAGTCTCCTTACTCCTAGTCTTGACATTCTTCTACTTTGTCACACTGCTAAGGATCATCATCTGAAAACAAGTCCCAATAGGATGAATATTGTTTCCTGTTTTCAATAAGAGTTTTTTCCCCCTAATGATCCTCAAAGGAAATTATATACCAGAGATTTTAGCTGCATCAGGTTTGATAATATGTAAAATTACATTTATCTTACTAGGCTTATAACCAGCTGAAATTGCTATAGAAAAAAAAAAAAGCTTAATCTTTATTGGCCATTTTCATTTGTAATGCCCATGTTGATTTCACTGCCCAAGGATGAAATCATGAGGCACTCTAGAAAATCTGCATGTTTATTGCCCAGTGTTTGCTCAGAGTGTAATCTAAAAGAAGAGACATGGGGCGCCTGGGTGGCTCAGTTGGTTAAGCGACTGCCTTCGGCTCAGGTCATGATCCTGGAGTCCCTGGATCGAGTCCCGCATCGGGCTCCCTGCTCAGCAGGGAGTCTGCTTCTCCCTCTGACCCTCCTCCCTCTCATGCTCTCTGTCTCTCATTCTCTCTGTCTCAAATAAATAAATAAAATCTTAAAAAAAAAAGAGAGACATTGGGGAGATCAAAACCAACATGTAGACCCTGATATCTGATAACAAGCCACCAGCCAGCAAAATATTATTATATAAATTGAGAAGTTGTTCAAGACCAGATACATCCAGGAGATGGCAGTATAAGGCAGGTCTGGATTCAAAGGAAATTGAAAATTGATAAAAGAAAAAAAAGGTTAGTTTTCATTGCCTAAGAATAGTTTTAAGATGGGATCATGCCACCAAATAAAACCTGTGTACAAGGAAAATGCACTGATGTTACAAGGTCATGTAGGTCACCAGTGTGAGATCTACCAGGCAATGGCCACAGAGCATTTTAAAGGAAATACTGGGAATAAATACATCCCCAAAACTTTGTTCTAAATACTCCTAAGACCTCAACACTGTGTGGGGTTAGCAGAAGGTTATGTACATTTTCAAAGGATGGTTCTAATCATATTATGTGTAAAAAGACTTGCACAGAGTTGTAATATTCACCTTTTATTGATTGTCTGACATATATCAAGCACTGTGTGCTTGTTATTATTACAAATTATTTCATTTAATCTCCATCCTGGGAAGTTACTATAATTATCCAAATTTTACGTATGAGGAAACGGGTTTGAGAGTTTAAGTAACTTGCCCAGTAGATAATATTTATGCATAAGACACAAAATCCCATATAATATTTTTTAAATATTTTTTTACCTTTTCCCTTGGTACTTTTGTCCTTCATTCTTGATTACTTGAAAGTATGCTTACTTAAGAAAATGTAATAGAGACAGCATAAAGCTTTGCAGAATTGCCAAGAGAAAGATGTCCTCTTCGTTCTCAGATGAAAGGAAAAACAATTCTGAGCTACCCAACTCACCAATTAACAATGCTGCTTTTTTTTCTGAGTTTCAATCCAATTGTGATTTACCTTTCTCTGACCTGGGCTCCTGGCCTTTCAATTTGATTGGGGGCCTCATCAGCAGATGTTCAAAAGCAAACACAAACTACATGTATAAATATACTGGATTTGCTTTTTGTCCAACACACATAAATGGTTCTAAATGCAGTATTTCTAATGTTAATCTGTGCCAAACAATTTGCTCTATTGAAGTGAAGCCTGGGTTTCTCCTCATTTTGTGTACAGCCTGGCGAGCAGGATCACTGCATGCAATTGGTTCCACACATAGAAAGCATCACTTGTATCTCTTTCATTCAGTTTGCCTTTTTTCCCTATTTCCAGCAGAAGAAAATTATGTCAGGCCTTACCAGAAGTCTTTTGGCTGCCTAGAAACCTCAGTGGATAGCATTTTGTATTGATAGTTATCACAGTATAGGGTCTGGCAATCTGCCTTTCAAGACCAAATGTTCAATTGTGTCTATTTCTTTTTTTAAAAACTTTTTATTTTTATTTATTTATTTTTAATTTAAATTCAGTTTAATTAACATATACTGGATTGGTTTCAGAAGTAGAATTTAGTGATTCATCCTGTTTGTATTTCTAAAGGTGGTTAGTCTCCAAAGAGCTGACTTAAACTCACCAACTTCTCCAAAGACTGGCATCTAAACCAAAACATTGGCTCATCATTTAAAATGATAGTTATATTTGTCAAAGAGATCAAATTACTCATCCTCTGATCAGCATATTCTTTCCCAGTAGCTTATATAGGAAATCAAAACATAATAAGAGGCTTATTTATTGAGCACAGATATAGAACAAATACAGTGAGCTACATGATTTGACTGGTTAATGACATCAATACCTGTCTATTCTACTTCCTAGCTATGGGACTTTGGGTAAATTACTTAACATCTCAGTACTTCAGTTCTCTCCTCTGTAAAATGGGAATAACAAATAATGCTTACTACCTTGTGGGATTACAGTTAGAATTAAATAAATGCAAAGTGCTCAGAACAATGCCTGGCACATATTAAGTGCTCAAAAATGCTAACTATTGTTATTTTTATTATTTAATGTACCATTTACAAAGCAGAAATACTTTGAATTCACTCCATTGGACCTCTCTGAATGATCATTTGTAGACTCTTGTGCATCTCTTTACCTTAACACTTCCCTGGTTTTAAATAGCATCGGTGTGTGGATGTTACCAAATCTATATCTCCATCACTGATAGCTCTTCTGAGTTTCATATTTATGTATTCAACAGCCAACTGGGCACCATCCCCTAAACTGGTGCTTCCCAAATTTTCTTATGGTATGATACACATAGAAAACAGAAATAATTATACAACACATTGGGGTTAATGCATGAGGTAGTGCACAACCTGAGGTGTGCAGCCTGACCACTGGGGACTCTAGCTGCTCTAGAAAAAGCCCAACCATGCTGAAGGCTGAAAGGATCAATGTTTCCATATCTGGTAACTTATTTGGGTCAGACAGAGCTTCAACCTAGATGTCTCTCCAGGCACCTCACACTCAATATATCCAATATAAAGTGATTGCCTTTTCCTTAAAACCAGATCACCCACATATCTACCTGGGTACCCTATCTACCCAGATATTCAAGGCAGAAACTGGAGTATTTTCTAGATTCTCCCTCTTCTTAACCTCCAATATTCATCATTACATTTTGCCAATTTTACCTATAAAATCTTTCTGGTCTCTGTACCGTCAGGTCCATTCACCATGACTCTAGTTTAACCCCTTATCTCCACTGCTGTAATAGCCTTCTAAGCTATTGTCTTACCCTGCTCTCCCATCCGTGGCCAAATCTATCCTTCACACAACTGCCATGGTAATCTAAAACACAGGTCTCAACTTGCCAATCCTTTGCATAAAATCCTTCAATGGCTGCCCATATTTTAGAATTGTGGTTCCAAAACTTTTCCTCTGAAATATCATGCAAGAAAGAAAACCCTTTACACAAACCCTAAAAGAGAGTAAGGATGGAGGGTAATGACAAGGACCACAAGTTTGAAAATCCTCTGAAATCTTGTGTTTTATCTTTAACTTGTTCACTGGCAATTTTGAACTTCAAATGATAATATGTTTAATATAGAAATAATGTTTTAAATTATATACCAAAAATAAAATGGATGCCTTATAAAAACACACCATATTTGTCCTGTGCCTTGGCACATGTGTTAACTTGTCTTGAAAACCCCCAGTGTAAGAAATTGCCAAAGGATAAGATCCAAGCTTCATAACCCAGCCTCTAAGGTCTTCATGATCTAGCCTCTGCTTATCTCTCCTTATCCCTCTTTTTGCTCCAGTGGAACTGACCCCAGTGAGCTTCTTTGCCTATACCATACTATTTCTGAACTTTTTTACCTACCAAGAAACCTGCCATCTACTCCTATCATCACACTTTCCATTTAATTCCTGGACAGTGCTAACTCTTCCTTTGAGATCCAGTGCACTTCTGATCTCTCAAATCCATCAAGATATCTCCCATGCTATGTCCCAGGCTAGTTTAGGTGCTGTGCCTCTGTACTCCCTTAGTGCTGTGGGCTTATATTAATCAAAACATTTAACCCACTGCATTGACATTCTTTTTTTTAACTTTACATTTTTTGATTCCTCACTAATATATAAGCTCCTCAAGAACAGATTCTGTATGTAAATCATCTCCTAGGCGCTCAGTAAAATTGTTTGTTTACTTATTGAAGTATCATTGACATAAAATGTTATATCAGTTTCAGGTTTTTAAAAATGTAACTGAATACTTTTTTTTTTATGTTATGTTAATCACCATACATTACATCATTAGTTTTTGGTGTAGTGTTCCATGATTCATTGTTTGCATATAACACCCAGTGCTCCATGCAGTACATGCCCTCTTTAATACCCATCACCAGGCTAAGCCATCCCCCTACCCCCTCCCCTCTAGAACCCTCAGTTTGTTTTTCAGAGTCCATAGTCTCTCATGGTTCATCTCCCCCTCTGATTCCCACCCTTCATTTTTCCCTTCCTGCTATCTTCTTCTTCTTTTTTTTTTTTTTTTAGCATATAATGTATTATTTGTTTCAGTGGTACAAGTCTGTGATACTTCAGTCTTACACAATTCACAGCCCTCACCATAGCACATACCCTCCCCAATGCCTAACACCCAGCAACCCCATCCTTCCCATCCCCCACCACTCCAGCAACCCTCAGTTTGTTTCCTGAGATTAAGAATTCCTCATATCAGTGAGGTCATATGATACATGTCTTTCCCTGATTGACTTATTTCGCTCAGCATAATAACCTCCAGTTTCATCCACATTGTCGCAAATGGCAAGATTTCATTCCTTTTGATGGCTGCATAACATTACATTCTATATATATACCACATCTTCTTTATCCATTCATCTGTCGATGGACATCTTGGCTCTTTCCATAGTTTGGCTATTGTGGACATTGCTGCTATAAACATACGTACCCCTTCGGATCCCTACATTTCTATCTTTGGGGTAAATACCCAGTAGTGCAATTGCTGGGTCATATGGTAGATCTATTTTCAACTTTTTGAGGAACCTCCATACTATTTTCCAGAGTGGCTGCACCAGCTTGCATTCCCACCAACAGTGTAGGAGGGTTCCCCTTTCTCCGCATCCCCACCAACATCTTTCATTTCCTGACTTGTTAATTTTAGCCATTCTGACTGGTGTGAGATGGTATCCCATTGAGGTTTTGATTTGAATTTCCCTGATGCCGAGTGATGTTGAGCACTTTTTCATGTGTCTGTTGGCCACTTGGATATCTTCTTTGGAAAAATGTCTGTTCATGTCTTCTACCCATTTCTTGATTGAATAATTTGTTCTTTGGGCATTGAGTTTAATAAGTTCTTTATAGATTTTGGATACTAAACTTTTATCTGATATGTCATTTGTAAATATCTTCTCTCATTCTGTCAGTTGTTTTTTGGTTTTGTTGACTGTTTCTTTTGTTGTGCAAAAGCTTTTTATCTTGATGAAGTCCCAATAGTTCTTTTTTTTAAAGATTTTATTTATTTATTTGAGAGAGAGAGAATGAGATAGAGCACGAGAGGGGGGAGGGTCAGAGGGAGAAGCAGACTCCCCGCTGAGCAGGGAGCCCGATGCGGGACTTGATCCCGGGACTCCAGGATCATGACCTGAGCTGAAGGCAGTCGCTTAACCAACTGAGCCACCCAGGCGCCCGTCACGTCCCAATAGTTCATTTTTGCCCTTGCTTCCATTGTCCCAACAAGAAAGGTCTCAAATACACAACCTAACCCTACACCTAAAGGAACTGGAGAAAGAACAGCAGATAAAGCCTAAATCCAGCAGGAGAAGAGAAATAATAAAGATCAGAGCAGAAATCAGTGAAATAGAAACCAAAAGAACAATAGAGCAGATCAATGAAACCAGGAGCTGGTTCTTTGAAAGAATTAATAAAATTGATAAACCCCTGGCCAGACTTATCAAAAAGAAAAGAGAAAGGACCCAAATAAATAAAATCATGAATGAAAGAGGAGAGATCACAACCAACATCAAAGAAATACAAACAGTTATAAGAACATATTATGAGCAATTATATGCCAACAAATTAGATAATCTGGAAGAAATGGATGCATTTCTAGAGATGTATAAACTACCAAAACTGAACCAGGAAGAAATAAAAAACCTGAACAGGCCTATAACCACTAAGGAAATTGAAGCAGTAATCAAAAATCTCCCAACAAGGGATGCCTGGGTGGCTCGGATGGTTAAGCATCTGCCTTCGGCTCAGGTCACGATCCCAGGTCCTGGGATCAAGTCCCGCATCAGACTCCCTGCTAGGCGGGGAGCCTGCTTCTCCCTCTGCCACTGACTCTCTCTATCTCTCTCTCTGACTCTCATGAATAAATAAATAAAACAAACAAAGAAAAAATCTCCCAACAAACAATAGCCCAGGGCCAGATGGCTTCCCAGGGGAATTCTACCAACATTTCAAGAAGAATTAATACCTATTCTTCTGAAACTGTTCCAAAAAATAGAAATGGAAGGAAAACTTCCAAACTCGTTTTATGAGGCCACCATTACCTTGATCCCCAAACCAGACAAAGACCCCATCAAAAAGGAGAATTACAGACCAATATCCTTGATGAACATGGATGCAAAAATTCTCACCAAAATATTAGCCAATAGGATCCAAAGCACCATAAAAGGATTATTCACCACGACCAGGTGGGATTTATCCCTGGGCTGCAAGGTTGGTTCAACATCCACAAATCAATGTGACACAATACATTAATAAAAGAAAGAACAAGAACCATATGATCCTCTCAATAGATGCAGAAAAAGCTTTTGACAAAGTACAGCATCCTTTCTTGATCAAAACTCTTCAGTTATAGGTATAGAGGGTACATACCTCAATATCATAAAAGCCAACTATGAAAAACCCACAGCAAATATCATTCTCAATGGGAAAAACTGAGAGCTTTCCCCCTAAGGTCAGGAACATGGCAGGAATGTCCACTATCACCACTGTTATTCAACATAGTACTAGAAGTCCAAGCCACAGCAATCAGACAAAAAAAAGAAATCAAAGGTATCCAAATTGGCAAAGAAGAAGTCAAACTCTCACTCTTTGCAGATGATATGATACTGTATGTGGGAAACCCAAAAGACTCCACCCCAAAACTGCTAGAACTCATACAGGAATTCAGTCAAGTGGCAGGATATAAAATCAATGCACAGAAATCAGTTTCATTTCTATGCATGGAGCACTGGGTGTTATGCACAAACAATGAATCATGGAAGACTACATCAAAAACTAATGATGTAATGTATGGTGATTAACATAACAATAAAAAATTTTTAAAAAGAAATCAGTTGCATTTCTATACATCAACAACAAGACAGAAGAAAGAGAAATTAAGGAGTCAATCCCATTTACAATTGCACCCAAAACCATAAGATACCTAGGAATAAATCTAACCAAAGAGGCAAAGAATCTGTACTCAGAAAACTATAGAATACTCATGAAAGAAATTGAGGAAGACACAAAGAAATGGAAAAACATTCCATGCTCATGGATTGGAAGAACAAATATTATGAAAATGTCTATGCTACCTAGAGCAATCTACACATTTAATGCAATCCCTAACAAAATACCATCAACTTTTTTCAAAGAAATGCAATAAATAATCCTAAAATTTGTATGGAATGAGAAAAGACCCCAAATAACCGGAAGAATGTTGAAAAAGAAATGCAAGCCGGTGGCATCACAATTCCAGACTTCTAGCTCTATTACAAAGCTGTCATCATCAAGACAGTATGGTACTGGCACAAAAACAGACACATAGATCAATGGAATAGAATAGAGAGCCCAGTAATAGACCCTCAACTCTATGATCAACTAATCTTTGACAAAGCAAGAAAGAATGTCCAATGGAAAAAAGACAGTCTCTTCAACAAATGGTGTTGGGAAAATTGGACAGCCACATGCAGAAGAATGAAACTCGACCATTTCCTTACACCACACACAAAAATAGACTCCAAATGGTTGAAAGACCTCAATGTGAGACAGGCGTCCATCAACATCCTAAAGGAGAAAACAGGCAGCAAACTCTTTGACCTCAGCCACAGCAACTTCTTCCTAGAAACATCGCCAAAGGCAAGGGAAGCAAGGGCAAAAATGAACTATTGGGACTTCATCAAGATAAAAAGCTTTTGTACAGCCAAAGAAACAGTCAAGAAAACCAAAAGACAACTGACAGAATGGGAGAAGATATTTGCAAATGACATATCAGATAAAGGGCTAGTATCCAAAATCTATAAAGAACTCATCAAACTCAACACCCAAAGAACAAAGAATGCAATCAAGAAATGGGCAGAAGACATGAACAGACATTTTTCCAAAGAAGACATCCACCTGGCCAACAGACACATGAAAAAGTGCTCAATATCACTTGGCATCAGGGAAATCCAAATCAAAACCTCAATGAGATACCACCTCACACCAGTCAGAATGGCTAAAATTAACAAGTCAGGAAATGAAAGATGTTGGTGGGGATGCGGAGAAAGGGGAACCCTCCTACACTGTTGGTGGGAATGCAAGCTGGTGCAGCCACTCTGGAAAACTGTATGGAGGTTCCTCAAACAGTTGAAAATAGAGCTACCATATGATCCAGCAATTGCACTACTGGGTATTTACCCCAAAGATACAAAAGCAGGGATCCAAAAGGGTACGTGCACCCCGATCTTTATATCAGCAATGTCCACAATAGCCAAACTGTGGAAAGAGCCAAGATGTCCATCGACAGATGAATGGATAAAGAAGATGTGGTATATATACACAATGGAATATTATGCAGCCATCAAAAGGAATGAGATCTTGCCATTTGCGACAATGTGGATGAAACTGGAGGTTATTATGCTGAGCGAAATAAGTCAATCAGAGAAAGACATGTATCATATGACCTCACTGATATGAGGAATTCTTAATCGCAGGAAACAAACTGAGGGTT
>NW_023270513.1:15829208-15869128 GCF_011800145.1 Mirounga leonina
GTGCAAGACTGTTGAATCTCAGATCTGTACCTCTGAAACAAATAATGCAATATATGTTAAGAAAAAAAAAAAAGAAGAAGAAGGTAGCAGGAGGGGAAGAATGAAGCGGGGGAAATTGGAGGGGTAGGCGAACCATGAGAGACGATGGACTCTGAAAAACAAACTGAGGGTTCTAGAGGGGAGGGGGTGGGAGGATGGGTTAGCCTGGTGGTGGGTATTGAGGAGGGCACATTCTGCATGGAGCACAGGGTGTTATGCACAATGAATCATGGAACACTTCATCTAAAACTAATGATGTAATGTATGGGGATTAACATAAGAATAAAAAAATAAAAATAAAAATAAAAAAATAAACTCAAAGTTGTTGAAAGACCTAAATGTGAGACAGGAGTCCATCAAAATCCTAAAGGAGAACACAGGCAGCAACCTCTTCAACCTCAGCCGCAGCAACTTCTTCCTAGAAAAATGTAAGTGAATTCTGATAATTTTAGGCTTCTATTGTGGACCAATTCCCTCTTTGACTGATGAATTCCTTCCTTAGAATTGTGATATCATCATTACTTTATAACCAAGACTAACTTTAAAACTCAGTTGCATCTCTCTGATCCATTATGTATTTCATATTGTACTTCTTGGAGAAAAACCCCTGAATTATTTGGAGACACTTGGCATAGCCCACAAATATCATCCCCTTTTTGTTATATTTTGATTTTTTTAAGTCAAAGCCACTTATTGATGATCTGGGTAGAAACGGAAAGAAATAGAAATATCACAAACAACTAAGAGAAATACTAAATAAATACATACCAGACAATGGCAGAGGAGAAAAGTAAAGCTAGAAATATAAGAAAATCAGATTAAAACTAGTTCTATCACTGAATGGGCTCACTGCTTATACACCACACATCATCTACTGGTGATCTATCTTATTTGAAAATCGTTTCAGAAAGAAATGCTTCTATACACATGTCATACTGTATGAAGATTTATATACAAACAATAGATTATTTTATTTGGCCACCTATTATACTGTTAAGACTGGATTCATCTAAGCTCAATATGTGAATAAAGAATGATGGGAATGATGTTTATACATCAGGAATTCTAGAGCTGTCAGTTTCTTTGTATTTGTATTTTATTTTATTTTTTATTTATTTTTATTTATTTATTTTAGAGAGAGAGAGAGATAGTGCACATGAGTGGGGGGAAGGGCAGAGGGAGAGAGAGAATCTCAAGCAGACTCCACACTGAGCATAGAGCCTGGTGAGGAGCTCCATCAAAGATTGTGACTTGAGCCGAAATCAAGAATAGGACCCTTAACTGACTGAGCCACCCAGGCACCTCTCTGTAATTTTAAATTTCTCTCTGATATATATCTGTTTTATTTCATCCTTTAAATGTTTGACATTTTTGTGCTATAGAATGGATTAAAACCATAGGATCTCCAGTCTTTTATATCTTTGAAACCTAATGTCACTCAAATGTAATTTATATGAAAGATACTTTGAAAACAAACCTCCATTGTGGTCTAAAATGCACTAATAATCTGTTATTTTAGGCCATTTAAATCTATAATTTTATCTAGAGAAGCAGGATTTTTTTTCCATTGGTAGTGGCATATTGCAGAATGCCATTACATTTATTTTCCTGCCCTTGTAGGTAATAGTTGGGAGAAATGTTCCCAGCTCAGCAGGGCTATTCAATCTTTGAGGTATGTTACAAGCTACATTCTCTCTTTTTTTTTTTTTTTTGAATAATATATTTTATGCTCAGAGAAACTCTGTTGTAATAAAAGTTTGCCTGTACATGAATTTCACATAGTTTGATGCATCTAAATTGAGAATATAATATAGCTGAAGCTGTACAAGCCACATTTTCAAAGCTGACTGGGTAATAAGATTGCTGGCATATTTGTTGAATTGTAAGTACAAATCTGTTAACCATGTAATTAACATGTTCCTGAAACAATAAATTATCTCTGTGAGTTGAAAATGCAAACATTAGGTAAATCATAGGTATTTTTATTTGTGAAAGCATTTGGAGGGTATTTCAAGGGTCCCCTTTTTGGAAGAAATACCATACAATTGCAAGTGTTTTTATTGTTTAAAAACATATTCCATACTTCTCTTATTTCATATGGACCTGTTTATGTTTTCAAATGAAACAGACTAACATAATGCCTTTCCAAATTTACTCAGAAAATTTATAACAAATATCCACAGACATTCTGCATGAACTCCAGACCATCATTTTCTCCCCAGATACTCTGAATTTCCTGTACAGGAGGAGGGGTGGGGAAAGTGGGTGATCTATCACATACTCCACAAATTAGAACTTTTGACCACTCAGTGGCAGCTGCCATTAGCCTCTATATTAATTAAAAATATGTTCAAATGAAAGTTGCAAACTAACCAATTGGGACTTAAGCAAATAAATGGCTATTTTTTCACATAAGGACAAGTCTATACACAACTAATGAATTGTTGAACACTACATCAAAAACTAATGATGAACTATATATTGGCTAACAGAACATAATAATAAAAAAATTTAAAAAAAACAAGTCTAGATTGAAGCACCTGGGTGGCTCAGTTGGTTAAGCGTCCAACTCCTGCTTTCGGCTTAGGTTGTGATCTCAGTGTCATGAGATTAAGCCCCACATTGGGCTCCATACTCAACGTGGAGTCTGCTTGAGATTCTCTCTCCCTCTCCCTTTGCCTCTCGCCCCTCATGTTCTCTCTCTTTCTAAAATAAATAAATAAATCTTAAAACAAAAAACAACAAACAAAACCAAAAAAATAAGTCCAGATACAGGTCCTTGCTGGTGTTTCTTAGTTGTTCAACAATGCCATTTGAACCCAAGGAAGTTCTATTTTTTTTTTTTCTGACCCACTATTCATACATGTAGACTTTCATCTTCATGTTTGTTGTCCTATTGTCATAAGATGGCTGCTGAAGCTCCAGATAGCATGTTAACATTCAAGACAGAAATAGGGAACAAAGGGCGCCTAGGTGGCTCAGTCATTAAGTGTCTGCCTTTGACTCAGGTCATGATCCCATGGTCCTGGGATCGAGTCCCACATTGGGGTCCCTGCTCAGCGGGAAGCCTGCTTCTCCCCTCCCACTCCCCCTGCTTGTGTTCCTGCTCTTGCTATCTCTCTCTCTGTCAAATAAATAAATAAAATCTTTAAAAAATAAAAAGAAATAGGGAACAAAAAAGAGTCAGTGACAGCAGACTTCTGCTTGATGTCTCACTATTAGAACTGAGTCATATTGTCACTCCTATTTGTGACTGTGGGAAATTGATGTTTTTGTTTTCTAGTTTCTATAATGGAAAGTAGCAAGGGAAAAGGGGGTTAGAAGTGGATTAAGGATAGCTAATTAATAAGATGCCTCTCCTTCTTCAGCCTGATATGGTAATGTCCCTTGTCACCACCAATGACAGTGCTATTAGTCTAATGAAGTAGATTGGGGCCCACTAGTGCTTGCACTGAGAGTAGCCCCCTCAACCAGGGATTCAGGAGGAATCTAAGGTTACTGGTTCAGAGGGTATTTGGAGTGACAGTCAATATGGTATTCCAAGCCAGTGTCTTCCTCTGATTTTACTTCATTGCCTTCGGTTGACTAAATCTTATTTTTTTCAGGTTTTTATTTAAATTCTAGTTAGTTGACATATATAGCCAAATTGGTTTCAGGTGTAGAATTTAATGATTCATCACTAACATATAACACCCAGTCCTCATCACAACAAGTGTCCTCCTTAATACCTATCACCCATTTAGCCCATCCCCCACCCACTTCTCCCCATCAACCCTGTTTGTTCTCTATAGTTAAGAGTCTCTTATGGTTTGCTTCCCTCTCTCTCTCTCTCTCTCTCTCTTTTTTTCCTTTCCCCTATGTTCATCTGTTTTGTTTCTTAAATTCCACATATGAGTGAAGTCATATGGTATGACTTCTTTCTCTGACAGACTTATTTAGCATAGCATAGCACTCTCTAGCTCCACCCACATCATTGCAAATGGCAAGATTTCTTTCTTTTTGATGGCTGAGTAATATTTCATATATATATCGTATCTTTTGTATCCATTCATCAGTTGATGGACCTTTGGGATCTTTCCATGGTTTGGCTATTGTTGATAATGTTGCTATAAATATCAGGGTGCATGTACATGGACATCAATAATTTTGAGTCAAAATACAATTAAAAAAAGCTAGACTGTGAATGCGAAGTTTTAGGAATCCTCACTTATGTGTTTTGTTTGTATTTTCATTCCTATGTATTTATAAGAGTGATATATAATAAAAAGCTACCTAAATGGTTCTAAAAGAGTTCTTTAAAAACTATAAAATGAAACTTCTAATGGATAACAAAAAGCATTGTATCACAGATTAATTGGCAGCATTTTTTTCTTTCTTAGTGGCACCTAAAATAATGGTGTGCCTCACAGTCAGTGACATATTAAACTGATGAAGTATGGCTTTTACCTAAAAACAAAACAAAACAACAACAACAACAAAAACAAAATAGCTTTGCCATTATTCTAGACTTGCCAAATTATAGGAAGGTGAAAGCTTAGGAAATCATAAGCTGGAAACTGCTACATGATAGTAAAGAAGACTATTATTAACTAAATTTTTTTTAAAGGTAAAAAAAAATTAGGAGGAAAATGGACATAATTGGTTCATTTCCATTAAGATGATTGTGAAATAATATTTCAGTATTGTAAATGGGAG
Organism: Mirounga leonina; assembly: GCF_011800145.1. Lineage (NCBI taxonomy): Eukaryota > Metazoa > Chordata > Mammalia > Carnivora > Phocidae > Mirounga > Mirounga leonina. The sequence goes on from NW_023270513.1 coordinate 15,833,943, forward strand.
GTGTTGACAGCATGAGAGTTTATTGGATAACCAAGTTCTCTCTGGTAATATTTCTCTGACCTGGTAAGTACTCATCCCTAACCACCCACACTGCATTCATTTCAATTCTTTTGGGGGTGACAAAACAATTCCTCTCAAACTTTTGGTTTGGCTGCTGAGGAAAATCTACAGACTGATGGCTTAAGTCACAGTCTCATCATTCTTCTGACACCAAATGGGTCTCAGATTATACTTGTCGTGAGTCTTGAATTTAGCTAACCCAAAATACCTCTAAGCACTCATATTGACCACTGATCCAGATGAAAACCTTCTGAAGGCATTTCTCTTCTACCTAGTCTCTTTTCTTGCTCTTCTCTTCTTTTTTTTTTCTTTTTATTTATTTTTTTATTCTTATGTTAATCCCCATACATTACATTATTAGTTCTAGATGAAGTGTTCCATGATTCATTGTTTGTGCATTACACCCAGTGCTCCATGCAGAATGTGCCCTCCTCAATACCCACCACCAGGCCAACCCATCCTCCCACCCCCCTCCCCTCTAGAACCCTCAGTTTGTTTTTCAGAGTCCATCGTCTCTCATGGTTCGTCCACTCCTACGATTTCCCCCGCTTCATTCTTCCCCTCCTGCTACCTTCTTCTTCTTCTTTTTTTCTTAACATATATTGCATTATTTGTTTCAGAGGTACAGATCTGAGATTCAACAGTCTTGCACAATTCACAGCGCTTACCAGAGCACATACCCTCCCCAGTGTCTATCACCCAGTCACCCCATCCCTCCCACCCCAACCCCCACTCCAACAACACTCAGTTTGTTTCCTGCGATTAAGAATTCCTTATATCAGTGAGATCATATGATACATGTCTTTCTCTGTTTGACTTATTTCATTCAACATAATACCCTCCAGTTCCATCCACGTCGTTGCAAATGGCAAGCTCTCATTCCTTTTGATGGCTGCATAATATTCCATTGTATATATATACCACATCTTCTTTATCCATTCATCTGTCGATGGACATCTTGGCTCTTTCCACAGTTTGGCTATTGTGGACATTGCTGATATAAACATCGGGGTGCACGTACCCTTTTGGATCCCTACTTTTGTATCTTTGGGGTAAATACCCAGTAGTGCAATTGCTGGATCATATGGTAGCTCTATTTTCAACTTTTTGAGGAACCTCCATACAGTTTTCCAGAGTGGCTGCACCAGCTTGCATTCCCACCAACAGTGTAGGAGGGTTCCCCTTTCTCCGCATCCCCGCCAACATCTGTCGTTTCCTGACTTGTTAATTTTAGCCATTCTGACTGGTGTGAGGTGGTATCTCATTGAGGTTTTGATTTGGATTTCCCTGATGCTGATTGCTCTTTTCTTCTGACTCATCTTCTCACTGCCGCCCTCCATCCCTATGCTTCTATAGTGCTCTGGAATCGTCTTTCATTATAATCAAATTTCCCTGTGTTCTCTTCCTCTTTTCAAAACTCCCTCTCTGCCTCCTGATCATTTTTTTATTTTTTTAATTTAAATTCAATTAGTGGGTGCCTGGATGGCTTAGTCATTAAGCATCCTGGGATTGAGCCCCACATCGGGCTCCCTCCTCAGTGGGAAGCCTGCTTCTCCCTCTCCCTCTCTCCCTGCTTGTGTTCCCTCTCTTGCTGTGTCTCTCTCTGTCAAATAAATAAATAAAATCTTTAAAAAAATAAATTCAATTTAGTTATCATATAGTGTATTATTAGTTTCAGAGGTAGAATTTAGTGATTCATTAGTTACATGTAACACCCCATGCCCATTACAACAGGTGCCCTCCTTAATGCCCATCACCCAGTTACCCCATCCCCCTACCCACTTCCCCTCCAGCAACCCTCTGTTTGTTTCCTATAGCTGAGTCTCCTATGGTTTGCCTTCCTCTCTGTTTTTATCTGCCTCCTGATCTTGACTGAAACTTGGCTATTCCCAGGGACATCACTCTCACTGCATTTCTCTTCTACTAATGCTGCTTATTCTCTTATAGTACACATGATCACATGGCTGCAGACTGGGTTAGCATTCTCCTTGTTGCCACTTCTGCATGACTTTTCTTCCACATTCTGCAAAAGCCTTTCTTTCAACTTTTATAGCTATAGTATCCTGCCTCACTTTGTTTCTGTTCCTTTATCAACACCCTGATCACTTTCTCACATTCAGTGGGGACTGGTACCTAGTTCACAGTCTTTCTCTCTGCTCTCAATATTGTGATCATTATGTACACATTGAAGGTAACTTATCCAATAATTTAACTAAGAGATTTTTTTACTGCACGACTCAAACCACCTGCACCTTCACTTAATTTTAATAACTCATTACCATGGCCACACCCTGAAATTTATTGCATAGAACTATGTTAATCTAATCCTAAATCCCACACTTTAACCACAATGACCTTTTGAAATTCTGAACTGGAAAAGCTAGAGGTACTACTATATCAGCTACTGATCCCCAAACATCCAAGGTTGTGATGGGTTTCATTAATTCATTCAGTAAATGGTTATTAATCACCTACTATGTTCTAGGCACTGTGCATGGCACTGTGGATACATCAATAAGCTAAATACACATTGTTTCCAATCTCATGGAATTACCATTCACTGGGAGAAACAATTACTTAAGAAAATAATTCCATGAATGTAAAATTGGAAACAAATACATGTTATGTTGTAGAAAATACAAATACTATGAAACCATAAAATAGGAGACATATGATCCCTTCTGGGAAGGAGTGTCAGCAAAGACCCCCTAAGGTAGTGACCTTTAAGCTGAGATTTGAAAGGTAAGTAGTTTGTCTAGGGGAAGTAGCTAGAGGGAAGAGCATCCAAAGTAAAGAGGACAGCATGAACAAAAGTTGTGAGGCAAAAGAATCCATAGCGTGGTTGAATAACTTAAAGACAGAATGGTTTCAGTGCCAAAAGCAAGATGAAAAGAGGAGCAGAAGAGTTTAGAAAGGAGGTGATATCAAGGCAATGTAGGGTCTTTGACACCATGATGCCAAGGACACCGAGGGGTGTAAGCAAGTGGGTGAATTTAATATGTGTTTCAGAAAATTCTTTGGCTGTAGTTTGAAGGAAGCAAGAGTACATACAGAAGGATGGGAGTGACTGCTAGTTGCCTATCTGCCTATCCCATCATTTCTTCTTCCCTTTTGTCTTAGCAATAAAGCCATATTATTTTAGATGGGCACACCACCTCCCTGAAGAGAAGATATCTTGCAGGCTCCTTACAGTTCTGAGTAGTTATGTAATTAAATTCCGGCCAATGAGACAAAAGAAAATGTATAGGTTTTCCAGGAAGCCTCCTTAAATGGGAGAAGATTGATACTTCTTGCCTTTTTCACTTTCTTGTTGTCTAAAATGCAGACATAGAATACATGCCATCTGGAGATGTGGAATGAAATCGCCCTGTTGGGAAGAATGGACTTGGTGCTGTTATTTGGAACCATTCATGCAGCATATTGTAGCATGTAGAAATGTACTATGGATGGCAAAGCAAAACAGTAAAAAGAAGAAAAAAAAAAAAACCACCTGGGTCTTTGATGATCATGGGACAAACATACCAGCATCAGAGGGCTTACCTCTGTACTTTCATGAAATAAAAAAAATAAATTTCATGTGAAGCCATTCCATAGTTCATTGTTACCAAGTATGATGGCCCCAAACTGCTCTCTGATAACCCATCAACTCAGAAAATATAATGGAAGAAAAGATTCAACTTATAAAGCAACCAAAAAGATAAAATACCCAAGAAGTAACTAAACAAGTAATGTGGATGAACCATATAAGAAAACATTACAACCCTATTAACACAGAAAATAAAATTTTACTAGTTGAAAAAAGGGGCACAGTGTTCATGGCTAACACTAAAGGTGGTAATTGTTTTGCAATATATGTGTATCAAATCAAAACATTATGAACCTTAAACTTACACAATGTCATGTGTCAAATATATCTCAAAAAGCTGGACAAAAGTAATAAATCCACCCCAAATTTACTCACCTAAATTAAACTCTAATATTAAGTATAATCCAAACTAAAATATCAACAAGATCATTTTTTATTAAGTTTTTAATTTTAATCTCAACATAGTTAACATACAGCGTTATACTAGTTTCTGGTGTACAATACTGTGATTCAGCAATTCTATACATTACTCAGTGCCTATCATGATAAGTATACTCTTTCATTCCCATCGCCTATTTCATTCATCTCCCCCACTTCCACTCCACTAACTGACATTTTGTTCTCTGTAGTGGAGATTGTTTCTTGATTTGTCTCTCCCTTTTCTTTGCTCATTTGTTTTGTTTCTTAAATTCCATATATGAGTGAAATCATATATTTGTTATTCTCTGACTGACTTATTCCATTTAGCATTATACTCTATAGCTCAGTCCATATTGTTGCAAATGGCAAGATTTCATTATTTTTATGGCTGAGTAATATTTGGTTGTGTATATATACCACATCTTCTTTATCCATTCATCAGTTGATGGACATTTGGGCTGCTTCCATATCTTGACTATTGTACATAATACTGCAATAAGGGTGCATGTATCCTCTTGAATTAGTGTTTTTGTAGTTTTTTTTTTTTTTTTTTTGTAAATTCACAGTTTGATTCCTGCATTAAAGCGTCGTTTTATTTATATCTTTTTGAGGTACCTCCATACTGTTTTCCAGAGTGGCTGCACCAATTTACACTTACACCAACATTGCAAGAAGGATCCTTTTTCTCCACATCCTTGCCAACACCTGTTTTACGTGCTTTTGATTTTAGCCATTCTGAAGGGTGTGAGGTTATAGTTTTGATTTGCATTTTCCTGATGATGACTGATGTTGAGCATCTTTTCATGTGTCTATTGGCCCTCTGTAAGTCTTCTTTGAAAAAATGTCTATTCATATCTTCTGCTCATTTTTGAATTGGATTTTTCATTTTTGGAGTGTTGAGTTTTATAACTTCTTTATATAATTTGTATCCTAACCCTTTATCAGATATGTCATTTGTAAATATCATCTCCCATTCCATAGGTTGCCTTTTAGTTTTGTTTATTGTCTCCTTTGCTCTGCAGAAGCTTTTTATTGATGTAGTTCCACCCTTTGAATTATGTTTTTAAATTCCTTACTTCAGGAGGCAGATCTAGAAAAATGTTGCTATAGCAAAAATCAGAGAAATTACTGTGTGTGCTCTCTTGTAGGATTTCTATGGTTTCAAGTCTCATGTTTAGATTTTTAACCCATTTTGAGTTCATTTTTGTGTGTGGTGAAAGAAAGTGGTCCAGTTTCATTCTTTTGCATGTTGCTGTCTAGTATTTTCAACACCATTTTTTGAGGAGACTATTTCCCATTGGAGATTCATTCTTCCTTTGTCAAAGATTAATTGAACATATAACTGTAGGTTTATTTCTGGGTTCTCTATTCTGTTCTATTGATCTATGTGTCTATTTTTATGTCAGTTCTGGAATTGTAATACCTCTAATTTTGTTTTTCTTTTTCAAGATTCTTTTGGCTATCCAGGGTCTTTTGTGGTTCCATACAAATTTTAGGATACTTTCTTCTAGTTCTGTGAAAAATGCTCTTGGTATTTTGATAGAGATTGCATTGAATGTGCAAATTGCTTTGGATAGTAGAGACATTTTAACAATATTTTTCTTAATTTCCCCTTTGCTCCTTCATTATTAGTATATAAGAATGCAACAGACTTCTGGATTTGATCGAGAATGAATTTTTTAATGTTTTTTGGATTCAGTTTGCTAGTACTTTGTTGATCATTTTTGCATCTGTTTTCATCAGAGATATTGGCCTGTAATTCTCTTTTTTTGTTGTGTTTATTTGATTTTGATATCAATGTAAGACTGGCCTGATAGAATGAATTTGGAAGTTTTCCTTCCTCTTCTATTTTTTGGAATAGTTTGAGAAGAATAGAAATAACTCTTCTTTATTTTTAAGTAATCTCTGCACCCAAGGTGGGACTTGAACACACAACCTGGAGATCAAGAGTCACGTGTTCTACCAACTGAGCCAGCCAGGCTTCTAATTCTTGTTTAAATACTTGCAGAATTCACCTGTGAATCCACTCTGTCCTGGACTTTTGTTTGTTGGGAGTTTTTTCACTTAGCATAATGTTCTCTAGCTCTGTCCACATCACTGCATATTGCAAGGTCTCATTTCTGTGGCTGCATAATATTCCATTGTATGTATATATACCATTCATCAGTCTTTGTCCATTCATCAGTCATTGGACATTTAGGCTCTTTCCATAATTTGGCTATTGTTGATAATGCTATAAACATCAGCATGCATGTAACCCTTCAAATCAGTATTTTTGTATCCTTTGGGTAAATACCAAGTTTTTTGAATATGGATTCATTTTCTTTGCCGCTAATCAGTCTGTGGAAATTTCCTATTTCTTTATGCTTCAGTTTGGCTAGGTCATATGTTTCTAGGAATTTATCTATTTCTTCTAGGTTTTCTAATTTGTTGTCATATAGATTTTCATAATATCCTCTTACAATTATTTGTATTTTTGTGTTGTTGGTGGTTTTTTCCCCTCTTTCATTTATTAGTTTATTTGGGTCCTCTCTTTTTTGTTTCATGAAAGTCTGACTAGAGGTTTATCAATTTTGTTGATCTTTTCAAAGAACAATCTCCTGGTTTTACTGATCTGTTCTATTATTCTTTTTACTCTCTACAACATTTACATTTGCTCTAATCTTTATTATTCCTTCCTTCTGCTGTGTTTGGGTTTTGTTTGTTCTTTTTCAAGCTCCTTTAGGTGAAAGGTTAGGTGCATTATTTGAGATATTTCTTGCTTCTTGAAGTAGGCCTGTATTGCTATAAATTTCCCACTTAGAACTGTTTTTGCTACATCCCAAAGATTTTGGACCTTTGTGTTTTCATTTTCATTTGTTTCTATGTAATTTTTTATTCCTTCTTTGATCTCTAGGTGGACTTATTCATTATTTAGTAGCATGTTATTTAACTTCCATGTATTTGTGCTATTTCCAGATTTTTTCTTGTGGTTAATTTCTATTTTCATAGTGTTATGGTCAGAAAAGTGGCACAGTATGACTTCGATGTTTTTTAATTTCTTGAGGCTTGTTTTGTGGGCTAATACGTGATCTATTCTGAAGAATATATCATGTGCACTTGAAAAAAATGGATATTTTGCTGTTTTAGAAGGCTGTGTTCCAAATATATTTGTTAAATCCATCTGGTCCAGTCTGTCATTCAAAGCCACTGTTTCTTTATTTTACAATTTTCCTTAATTTACAATTTTAGATCTTGTTGGATTGTCCCTCTTATTATTATATAGTACCCTTCCTCATCCCTTGTTACAGACTCTGTTTTAAAGTCTAGTTTGTCTGATATAAGTATTGCTACTTTGGCATACTTTTGAAGTTCTTTTGCATGATAAATGTTTCTCCATCCCCTCACTTTCAATCTGCAGGTGTCTTTAGGTCTAAAATGAGTCTCCTGTAGGCAGCATATACATAGGTTGGGGTTTTTTTTGTCCATTCTGACAACCTATGTCTTAATTAGAGCATTTAATCCATTTACATTCAGAGTAATTATTAATAGATATGTATTTATTGTCATTTTATTACTTGTTTTGTCATTGTTTCTGGAAGTTTTCTCTGATCCTGTCTTGTTTTTGTCTCTTTTGGTCTTTCCTTCCCACTTAAAGAGTTCCCTTTAATATTTCTTTCAGGGCTAGTTTAGTGATCACAAACTCATTTAGTTTTTGTTTGTCTGGGAAACTCTTCATCTCTCCTATTCTGGATGATAGCCTTGCTGGATAAAATATTGTAGGCTGCAGATTTTCCCCATTCAGCACTTTGAATATATCATGCCACTCTCTTGTGGCTTGCCACATTTCTGTTTGGAAATCTGAAGCTGGCCTTATGAGTCTTCCCTTATAAATTAAGGACTTCTTTTCTCTTAAGGATTTTTTTTCTCCTTTATCACTTTATTTTGCATATTTACCACAATGTCTTGGTGTTGGCCTGCTTTTATTGATTTTGATGGGATTTCCCTTTGCTTCTTGCATTTGGATATCTGTTTCCTTCCCCAGGTTAGGGGAATTTTTCAGCTATAATTTCCTCAAATAAACCTTCTGCCCCTTTTTTCTCTCCTCTTTTTCTGGGACTCCTATAATACAGATGTTATTACTTTTGATGGAGTCACTGAGTTCTGTAAGTCTATTCATGTGTTCCATAATTCTTCCTTCTCTCTTTTGTTCATCTTCATTATTTTCCATTATCTTGTCTTCTATATCACTATTTCTTTCCTATGCTTCTTTCAGCCTGCTGTTTATTGCATGAAGCCAGCACCCAATCCCAGTTATTGCATTCTTCATTTCTGACTGATTCTTTTTTAACCTTTTATCTCTTTTGTATCTCCCTGAGGTCTCTCATTTTTTTTCTCAAGCCCAGTGAGTATCTTTATAATTGTTGTTTTCTCTATCTGGCATGTTACTTATATCTGTTTCACTTAGATCTCTGGCTGTGGCCTTATTTTGCTGTTTCATTTGGGATGAATTCCTCTGTCTTGGCATTCTAAGTGTCTGCTTTCTTCTCTGTTAGAAAGGCCAGTTGTTTTCTGCTCCTGACAGTAATGGCATTATGAGGAAGGATTCATGTAATTCCCAGGCCCTGCTGCTTCAGGGAGCATCTCTGGTGTGTGCTGCATGCACTCTGCTGTTGTGTTCTGGGTACTCTATCTTTCAGGTGAGTCATCTGTAGAAACTCTCTGTCCCTTCAATGAGAAGTGTCTGGTCCTTGGCCAGACTGTGGCCAGTTTTAACTAGGTGTGCTCTGCTAGTTAAATGAGACCTGATACTACTTCTACTAGAACTGAAACCCTGCAGAACTCTTTGGTTGGTAGATGTGCTGTGGGCAGGGGTTTCTTCTGGTCTTCTATGGAAGGGGCCCACCACATCAGGATTGAGGCAAGTATAACTGAGAAGGGCAGTCCCACCAGAGAACAGGAGTTTGGGACCTGGTGTAAGCAAGCCAGTCAGCCAGTGTCAGCACTGCAGTGCTTCCTACATGTTGCTCTGTGTTTATGCTGAGGAACCAAGGAGGGAGATGGTGCTGGCCAGCTCTTTTGTCCCCAGATAGGCATCTCCATGAATGCTGACTCTCAAGGACATGCTCCAAGGAGAACGAATAATCTCTCCTCTGTGTGTCCCAGATGTTCTTCAAATTGCTGTCACCATCATCTTTCCCCTGCATTGTTTGCCTGCCTTCTCTCCAGGAACAGGACCATGCCCTCAGGGCTCTATCCCAGCCAAGCCTGCTGACCTTGAAAACCATCCTTATAGATTGGAAGAGAAAATACTGTTAAAATGTCTATACTACCAAAAGCAATGTATACATTTAATGCAATTCATATCAAAATACCAGCAACACTTTTCACAGAGCTAGAACAAACAATCCTAAAATTTGTATGGAACAACAAAAGACCCTGAATAGCCAAAGCAATCCTGAGAAAGAAAAGCAAAGTTGGAGGCATCACAATTCTGAACTTCAAGCTATATTACAAAGTTGTCATCATCAAGACAACATGGTACTGACACAAAAACAGACACATAGATCAATGGAATGGAATAGAAAACCCAGAAATGGACCCAGAACTATATGCTCAAGTAACCTTTGACAAAGGAGGAAAGAATATCCAATGGAAAAAAAGACAGCGTTTTCAACAAATGATGTTGGGAAACCTGGACAGCAACATGCAGAAGAATGAAACCAGACCACTTTCTTACACCATAAACAAAAATAAATTCAAAATGGATTAAAAACTTAAATGTGAGACAGGAAACCATCAAAATCATAGAGGAGAAATAGACAGCAACCTCTTTGGCCTCATAGCAACTTCTTACTAGACATGTCACCAGAGTCATGAGAAATAAAAGCAAAAATTAACTACTGGGAATTTATCAAGATAAAAAGCTGCAGAGCAAAGGAAACAACAATAAAGCTGAAAATTAGCCTATGGCATGGGAGAAGATATCTGTAAATGACATATCTGATAAAGGGTTAGTATCCAAAATCTATAAAGAACTTATCAAACTCAACACCCAAAAAATAAATAATCCAGTTAAGAAATGGGCAGAAGACATGAAAAAACATTTTTCCAAAAAAGACATCCAGCTCACTAACAGACACATGAAAAGATGCTCAACATCACTCATCATCAGGTAAACCCAAATCAAAACTACAATGAGATATTACCTCACACCTGTCAAAATAGCTAAAATTAACAATTCAGGAAACAACAGATGTTGGCGAGGATGCAGAGAAAGGGGAACCCTCTTACACGGTTGGTGGGAATGCAAACTGATGCGGCCACTCTGGAAAACAGTATGGAGTTTCCTCAAAAAGATAAAAATAAAACTACACTATAATCCAGCAATTGCAGTAGTAAGTATTTACCCAAAGGATACAAATTACAGATTTGATGGGGTACATTCACTCCAATGTTTATAGCAGCATTATCAACAAAAGCAAAACTATATAAAGATCCCAAGTGTTGACTGACTAATCAATGGATAAAGAAGAAGTGGTATATATATACAATGGAATATTACTCAGCCATCAAAAAAAGAAAACTTTCCATTTGCAATGACATGAGTGAACTAGAGTGTATTATGCTAAGTGAAATAAGTCAGTCAGAGAAAGACAAATACCATATGATTTCACTCATATGTGGAATTTAGGAAACAAAACAGATGAACATATGGGAAGAGAGAAAAAAAGAGAGAGAGATGGAAGCAAAGCATATGAGACTCAAGGATGGATGACAAGATGAGTGTTGATGGAGTGAGGTAGGTGGGGGATTGGCTAAAATGGTGTTGGATATTGAAGAGGGCACTTGTGATAATGAGCATTTTGTGTCATGTATAAGTGATCAATCACTAAATTCTCCTCTTGTTACAATACTACACTATATGTTAACTAACTAGAATTTAAATAAAAATTTGGAAAAAAAGAAATTGTACTATTCCAGATTTTTTTGATAACCATTTGCATGATGGATAATTCTCCATCTCCTCACTTTGAATCTGTAGGTGTTGTTAGGTCTAAAATGAGTCTCTTGTAGGCAACATATAGTCTGGTCTTATTTTTTTATCCATTCTGACACCCTATGTCTTCTTTTTTAAGATTTATTTATTCATTATATAAAGAGAGAGCAGGGGAAGGGCGGAGGGAGATGAGAGAGAATCTCAAGCAGACTCCCCACTGAGTGCAGTGGGGCTGTGATGTGGGGCTCCCTCTCAGGACCCTGAGATCATGACCTGAGTTGAAATCAAAAATTGGATGCTTAACCGACTGAGACACCCAGGTGCCCCTGACGCCCTATGTCTTTTGTTTGGAGCATTATTCCATTTACATTCAGTGTAATTATTGATGGATATGTATTTTTGCCATTTTATTACTTGCTTTGTGATTGTTTCTGGAGATACTCTCTGATCCTTTCTTGTCTTTCTCTCTTTCATGTTTTGCTGACTTTCTTTAGTGATATATTCATATTTTTATCTCCTTATTCTTTGCCTGTTTATTAGAGGTTTTTGATGTATGGTTACCATTAGGTTTGTATATAACCTCTTCTGCATATAGTGGTCCACATTAAGTTGAGGGTTGCTGAAGTTTTAACCCATTCTTTACTCTTCTCCCCCTCCCACATTTTAGGTATGTGTTATTATATTTTATATCATTTTATTTTGTTATTTTCTTGACTGATTTTTTTACCAAAATATTCATTTTTACTACTTTTGTGTTTCATACCTTCATACTGTCAATTTTGTTCTGTCCTTTTCACTCAAGTTGTCCTCTTTAATATTTCTTGCAGGGCTGGTTTAATGTTTATAAATTCCTTTAATTTTTCTTTAGGAAATCTTTATTTCTCCTTCTATTCTGAATGATAACCTTGCTGGATAGAGTATTCTTGGGTGCAGATTTTTCCCATTTAGCCCTTTGAATATATCATGCCACTCCTTCTGGCTAGCAATGTTTCTGTTGAAAAATCTGCCAGCTTTGTGGGTTTTTCATTGTAAATTACTGACTTCTTTTTTCTTGCTGCTTTTAAGGTTTTTTTTTTCTTTATCACCATATTTTTGGAATTTTAATTACAATATGTCTTGTGGATCTGTTTCTGTTGATTTTCATGGGAGTTCCCTGTGTCTCCTGGATCTGGATATCTGTTTCCTTCTCCAGATTAGGGAAATTTTCAGCTATTATTTCTTCAAATAAATTTTCTGCCTCCTTTTTTTCTCTTATTCTTCTAGGACTCCGATAATATGAATGTTATTATGTTTGATAAAGTCACTGCTTTCTCTATGTATATTCTCATTTTATATAGTTCTTTTTTTTTTATCTCTTTTGTTCAGCTTGATTGCTTTTCATTACTCTCTCATCTAAGTCACTAATTCATTCCTCTGCTTCTTCTAGCCTACTGTTCATTGCCTCAAGCATGTTCCTCATTTCATTTAATGAGCTCTTATCGCTGCTATGTTATTCTTCATCTCTGGGCTCATGGTCTCACTGTCTTTCACTCTTTTCTCAAGTCCAGTGAGTATCCTTATGATCATTACTTTAAATACTCTATCAGACATGTTATTTATATCTGTTTCACTTAGATCTCTGGCTGTGGTCTTGTCCTGTTCTTTCATTTGTGATCAATTCTCTGTCTCCTCATTTTGTCTGCCTCTCTGTGTCTATTCCTCTGTGTTAAGAAAGTCACCTATATCTTATGTTATTGAAAATAGTGACTTTATGAAGAGTATGTCCTGGACTGATCTACAGAGGTCTGTCTCCTGTTCACCAGAACCTGGCAATTCAGGAGTATTCCATATGAGTTGCTTATGCCCTGCTGTAGTGTGTGAGTCACATTTCCTTTCATTGCATTCGTCTGCACTGACACTCTGCCTTTTGTGATCTGTGCTGGTTCTCTGTGGTGTTAGTGAGATCCAGGCAGGCCAGCTCAGGAGAGAGTTCCCACAGGGAACTTGGGAGTGGGTCAGTGGTGTTAGCAAAATTTGCACTGTGCCAGTAGTACTATGCTGGATCCCCCAAAGTGCTGCTGCAGCTGGGGTTGCACACAGGGGTGGCTGGGACAAGAGGCTGAGTGTGGCATAGGACAGTGGCTGAGAGCATGCAGCTGGGCACTGTGCTGTGGCTGGGTGGGGCAAACAGCAGCAGCTGTGCACCTGGTGAACAAACAAAATTTGCTCTGAACCTTGGACCAAGGCTATAAGTGACTGTGTGCCCTGCTTCCCACAGGTGGCTCTGTGTTTATGTTGGAACAGCTCCCTCATTTTCAAAGTCTCCCAACATGCTCTGAAATTAGTATGAACAGATCTGCCTCCCATTTGTCCCCACTGTTGTATAAACTGACATTTTTATGTTGCCATTCCATGCAGGCTGGAGTCTCTTTAAGGGCAGCAACTCACTATCTCCTGTCTTCTTTGGTGAAGTGTCTGTTCATGTCTTCTGCCCACTTCTTAACTGGTATTTTTGTTTTTTGGGTGTTGAGTTTGATAAGTTCTTTATAGATCTTGGATACTAGCCCTTTATTTGATATGTCATTTGCAAATATCTTCTCCCATTCTGTCGGTTGTCTTTTGATTTTGTTGACTGTTTCCTTTGCTGTGCAAAAGCTTTTTATATTGATGAAGTCCCAATAGTTCATTATTTGTTTTTCTTTCCCTTGCCTTTAGAGACATGTCTAGCAAGATTTGCTGCAGGCAAGGTCAAAGAAGTTGCTGCCTGTGTTCTCCTCTAGGATTTTGATGGATTCTTGTTTCACATTTAGGTATTACATCCATTTGGAGTTTATCTTTGTGTATGGTGTAAGAAAATAGTCCAGTTTCATTCTTCTACATGTGGCTGTCCAATTTTCCCAACACCATTTGTAGAAAAGACTGTCTATTTCCATTGGATATTCTTTCCTGCTTTGTTGAAGATTAGTTGACTCTAGAATTGACAGTCTAGATGTGCTTGGGTGGCTCAATCAGTTAAGCATCTGCCTTTGGCTCAGGTCATAACCTTAGGGTCTTAGGATCAAACCCCACATTGGGCTCCCAGCTCAGCGGGGAGTGAAGGTCCATTGCTGGGTTCTCTATTCTATTCCATTTATCTAAGTGTCTGTTTTTGTGCCATTACCATAATGTCTTGATGATTACAGCTTTGTAACATAGCTTGAAGTCTGGCATTGTGATGCCACAAGCTTTGATTTTCTTTTTCAACATTTCTCTGGTTATCCGGGGTCTTTTCTTGTTCCATACAAATTTTAGGATTATTTTTTCCAGCTCTGTGAAAAATAGATAGAGATTGCACTGAATGTGTAGATTGTTCTGGGCAGCACAGACATTTTAACAATATTTAGTCTTCCAATCCATGAGCATGGAATGTTTTTCCATCTCTTTGTGACTTCCTCATTTTATTTCATAATTGTTCTGTAGTTTTTAGAGTACAGATCCTTTACCTCTTTGATTATGTTTATTCCTAAGTATCTTATGGTTTGGGTGCAATTGTAAATGGTGCAAATGTAAATTCTTTAATTTCTCTTTCTTCTGTCTCATTGATAGTGTATAGAAATGCAACTGATTTCTGTGCATTGATTTTGTATCCAGCCATGTTGCTGACTTGCTGTATGAGTTCTAGTAATTTATGGGTGGAGTCTTCTGGGTTTTCCACATAAACTATCATATCATCTGTGAAGAGTGAGGGTTTGACTTCTTTGCCAATTTGAATGACTTTTATTTCTTTTTGTTATGTGATTGCTAAGGCTAGGACTTGAGTACTATGTTGAACAACAGTGGTGAGAGTGGGCATCCCTGTCCTGTTCCTGACCTTAGGGAAAAGCTCTCACTGTTTTCCCATTGAGAATAATATTCACTGTGGGATTATCATAGATGGCTTTTATGATATTGAGATATGTTCCCTCTATCCCTACACTGTGGAGTGTTTTAATCAAGAAAGGATGCTGTATTTTGCCAATGATTTTTCTGCACCAATTGAGTGGATCATATGCTTCTTGTCATTTCTTTTATTAATTTGATGTATCTTATTATTGATTTGTGGATGTTGAAACACCTTTGTAGCCCAGGAATAAGTCCCACTTGGTCGTGGTGATTGATTCTTTTAATGTACTGTTGGATCCTATTGGCTAGTATCTTGATAAGAATTTTGGTATTCATGTTCATCAGGGATGTTGGTCTATAATACTCCTTTTTGGTGGCATCTTTGTCTGGTTTGGGGATCAAGGTAATATTGGCCTCATAGAATGAATTTGGAAGTTTTCCTTCCATTTCTATTTTTTGAAACAGTTTCACAAGAATAGGTATTATTTCTTCTTTAAATGTTTGGTAGAACTTCTCTGGGAACCCATCTGGCCCTGGACTCTTGTTTTTTGGAGATTTTTGATTACTTCTTCAATTTCCTTGCTGGTTTTAGGTCTGTTTGGTTTTTCTATTTCTTCCCGTTTCTGTTTTAGTAGTTTATAAATTTCTGGGAATGCATCAATTTCTTCCAGATTGCCTAAATTGTTGGCATGTAGTTGCTCATAATATGTTCTTAAAATTGTCTGTATTTCCTTGGTGTTGGTTGTGATCTCTCCTCTTTCATTCATGATTTTATTTATTTGGGTCCTTTCTCCTTTCTTTTTGATAAGTCTGGCTATGGGTTTATAGATCTTATTAATTCTTTCAAAGAACCAGCTTCTAGTTTCATTGATGTCTTCTACTGTTCTTTTGGTTTCTGTTTCATTGATTTCTGCTCTAATCTTTATTATTTCTCTTCTCCTGCTTGGTTTAAGCTTATTTGCTGTTCTTTCTCCAGCTCCTTTAGGTGTAGGGTTAACTTGTGTCTCTGAGACTTTTCTAATTTCATAGGAAAGGCTTGTATTGCTATGTACTTCCCTCTTAGGACCACCTTTGCTACATCCCACAGGTTTTTTGAACAGTTGTGTTTTCATTTTCATTTGTTTCCATGACATTTTTTTAATTCCTCTTTAATTTCCTAGTGGACCCATTCATTCTTTAGTTGGATGATCTTTAACCTCCAAGTATTTGAATTTCTTCCAAATTTCCTCTTGTGATTGAGGTCAAGATTCCCTGAAAATATGCAGGGAATAATCCCAATCTTTTGGTACTGGTGGAGACCTGATTTCTGACCCAGCATGTGATCTCTTCTGGAGAATGTTCCATGTGCACTCGAGAAAGATGTGTGTTCTGTTCCTTTAGGATGGAATGCTCTGAATGTCTGTGAAGTCCATCTGGTCCAGTGTGTCATTCAAAGCCCTGTTTCCTTGTTGATCTCAGATGATCTGTCCATTGCTGTGAGTGGGTTGTTAAAGTCCACTACTATTATTGTATTATCAATGTGTTTATTCAATTTTGTTATTAATTAATTGATATAATTAGCTGCTCTCAAGGTAGGGGCATAAATACTTTTAATTGTTAGATCTTCTTATTGGATAAACACTTTAAGTATGATATAGTGTCCCTCTTCATCTCTTACTACAGTCTTTGTTTTAAAATCTAATTTGTAGGGATAGAGGAACATTCCTCAATTTCATAAAAACCATCTATGAAAAGCCCACAGTGAATATCGTTCTCAATGGGGAAAACCTGAGAGCCTTTCCCTTAAGATCAGGAACATGACAAGGATGCCCACTCTCACCACTATTGTTCAACATAGTACTAGAAGTCCTAGCAACAGCAATCAGACAACAAAAAGAAATAAATTGTATTCACATTGGCAAAGAAGAAGTCAAACTCTCTTTGCAGGTGATATGATACTTTATGTGGAAAACCCAAAAGACTCCACCCCCAAATTACTAGAACTCATCCAACAATTCAGTAATGTGGCAGGATACAAAATCAATGCACAGAAATCAGTTGCTTTCCTATACACTAACAATATAACTGTAGAAAGAGAAATTAGAGAATTGATTCCATTTACAATAGCACCAAAAACCATAAGATACCTTGGAATAAACCTAACCATAGAGCTAAAGGATCTGTACTCTAAAAACTATAAAACACTTATGAAAGAAATTGAGGAAGACACAAAAAGATGGAAAAACATTCCATGCTCATGGATCAGAAGAATAAATATTGTTAAAATGTCTATGCTGCCCAAAGCAATCTATACTTTCAATGCCATCCCAATCATAATTTGTCTGATATAAGGATTGTTACCCCAGCTTTCTTTTGATGTCCATTAGCATGATAGATGGTTCTCCACCCCCTCTCTTTCAGTCTGGAGGTGGCTTTGGGTCTAAAATGAGTCTTTTGTAGACAGCATGTGGATGGGTCTTGCTTTTTTATCCAATCTGATACTCTGTGTCTTTTGATTAGAGCATTTAACCCATTTACATTCAGAGTAACTATTGAAAGATATTAATTTAGTGCCATTATATTACCTGTAAAATCACTCTTTCTGTGTATTGTCTCTGTTCCTTTCTGGTCTATGTTACTTTTGGGTTCTCTCTTCGCCTACAGGATCCCCTTTAATATTTCTTGCAGTGCTGTTTTAGTGATCGCAAATTCTTTTAGTTTTTGTTCATCCTGGAAGCTCTTTATCTCTCCTTCATTCTGAATGACAGTCTTGCTGGATAAAGTATTCTTGGCTGCATGTTTTTCTCATTTGGTACCCTGAATATATCATGCCAGCCCTTTCTGACCTGCCAGGTCCCTGTGGATAGGTCTACTGCCAGTCAAATGTTCCTGTTTTTGTAGGCCGAGGACGTTTTGTCTCGAGTTGCTTTCAGGATTTTCTCTTTATTTCTGAAATTTGCAGGATCCACTATTATATGTCAGAGTGTTGATCTATTTTTGTTGATTTTGATGGGGGTTCTCTGTGCTTCCTGGACTTGAATGCCTATTTCCTTCCCCAGATTAGGGAAGTTCTCAGCTATAATTTGCTCAAATATACCTTTTGCCCCTCTCTCTCTTTCTTCTTCCTCTGCAACCCCAATAATTCTAATATGGTTTTGCTTTTTGGTATTGCTGATCTCTCAAATCATCCTCTCATGGTCCAATAATTGCTTATCTCTCTTTTGCTCACTTCTTTATTCTCCATAATTTTATCTTTTATATCACTTATTCTCTCTTCTGCATCATTTATCCTAGCAGTAAGAACTTCCATTGTTGTTTGCATCTCAGCAATACTCTTTTTGATTTTAAATTGATTAGATCTTAGTTCTTTTATTTCTCAAGAAAGTGATTCTCTAGTGTCTTCTATGCTTTTTTTGAACCCAGCTAGTGTCTTTGTAATTGTTTTTCTGAATTCTAGCTCTGACATTTCACCAATATCCATATTTATTAAGTCTCTGGCAGTGATTACTGTCTGTTATCCTTTTTTTCTGGGAATTTTTCCTTCTGGTTTTGTCCAGAGAAGAATAGATGAATAAGAGAACAAAAAGAAATAAAAAATAAAAATATCAACCATGACCCCAGCAAAATGTATACTAGGCATATCAGAAGAGATCAAAAACCAAAAAAGAAAAAAAAGGGTGGGGGGAAGGGAGACTATAATGAAAGAGGTAGACAGAACAGGGTGATACACTTGGTCCTGGGTGTATTTTGGTCTGTTTGTTAGAAGACACTTGATCCCAAAAGTGTAAATAAAGAAAAACTTATATATATACAAAATAAAATTGAATACAGTGAAAGGAAGCCAAAAATAAAGAATATATTTATAAATGTAAATATAAAAATGAAAATTCAAAAAAGACTTTAAAAAAGAGTTGATAAAACAAGAAATTAGTCAGGCGCCTGGGTGGCTCAGTTGGTCAAGTGACTGCCTTCGGCTCAAGTTATGATCCTGGAGTCCCGGGATCGAGTCCCGCATCGGGCTCCCTGCTCGGTGGGGAGTCTGCTTCTCCCTCTGACCCTCCTCCCTCTCATTCTCTCTGTCTCAAATAAATAAATAAAATCTTTAAAAAAAATAAATAAGAAATTAGCCAAAAAGGAAAAAAGAAAAAGAAAATTTTGAACTGGAAGACTAAAGAATCATGAGAAAAACAAATTCTGTATACTATTTTCCAGTAGTGCAGAAATTTTTCAGTTCTGTGTGATCAATAGACTTGGTATCAGCCTGATGTTACTGTTAGTCTTCTTGGGGAGGAGCCTGTTGCCTGGATTCTCAGGTGTCTTTGCCTAGGTGGAGTTGCATCACCCCTTCCCAGGGGGCCAGGCTCAGTGTAAGCTGATTGGGGTTGCTCTATGTGGCTTTTGTTCCCTGAAGGCTTTTTGTGTTGCTTTAGAAGTTGAAAAAAAAAATGGATGTGCCCTGATCTCCAGCCCTGGAGCCAACTGATCACAGCCTGCACTCTTCAGTGCACCCTCAGGAAAAAGTTGTCAAGCACCTTTGTGTGCACCAAACTCTGTAGACTCCTGCAGTGCACACCACACCAATCTTCCCAGGGGAAGCACGGGTGTCTCACCATGGTCAGCTGCTTCCTGGGTCCCTGCTCCAGGACTGGTTGCCTGATCCTGCATGAAACTGACCTGCTCTTCCCAGGGGAGGGAGGGGATCTCACAGAGGGGGTCTCACAGAGGTTTTGCTGCTTGCTGGGCCCCTGTTTGGAGAGCTGTGGCCTGTTCCTCCTGTGGTTTGCAGTTTATGGCAACACCTAGCTTAAAGCCCACTCCTGGGCTCACTGATTGCAGCAGGCTTTCCTACTCTGATGCTTGGGAACTCTGCTGCACTCAGTCACTCCTGTTCTTTCTGTGACCCTGAGGATCCTGAGACCACCCTGTCCCACCTAGAATTCTGCCCCAATTTGCCACCTGAGCATCCTTCAGGCAGGGACATCCCTCACAGGAGCAGACTTCTAAAAGTTCCAATTTTGCACTCCACTGCTATATGATTTTCCAGTAGCCAGCTTCCAAAGGCTCCCTCCCTTCATGGTTTATCTTCTGATATATCCCTTCAGATTCACTTCTTCACACCTCCTACCTTGCAAAAAGTGGTCGATTTTCTTTCTTTTTTTTTTTAATATTTTATTTATTTATTTGACAGAGAGAGACACAGCGAGAGAGGGAACACAAGCAGGGGGAGCGGGAGAGAGAGAAGCAGGCCTCCCACCGAGTAGGGAGCCTGATGCGGGGCTCAATCCCAGGACCCTGGGACCATGACCTGAGCCAAAGGCAGGTGCTTAACCAACTGAGCCACCCAGGCGCCCCCCCAGTCGATTTTCTATTTGTAGAATTACAACAATTCTTTTCTTAGATCTCATGTTGAATTCACAGGTGTTCAGAATGATTTGATAGATATCTAGCTCAATTCAAGGGACCAGATGATATGAGGGTCCCCTACTCTTCCACCATCTTCCCTCCTTCCCCACCACTATTGCTTTAAATATGCTTTCTGTCCCTTTCTCTGTCTTTCTTCTTCTGGAAGTCCCATAATGCAAATATTGCTTCTTTTCAGTGTGCTCTGTAAGTCTCATAGGCTTTCTTCACTCTTTTTTCATTCTTTTTTCTTTTTGGTTTTCTGATCAGGTAATGTCTAATGCCCTATTTTCCAGGTCACTGATTCTTATTTCTGCATGGTCCAAATATACTTTTGAACCTTTTTTTTTTATTCTTCAATTCAGTTATTGTATGTTTTCAATTCTAGGATTTGTTTGTTTTTGATGGTTTCTATTGTATTGTTGAACTAATTTTGTTCATGAAGTTTTCCTAATTTCATTTAGTTGTCTATGTTCTTGTAGTTCCCTAAAATTCTTTAAGAGGATTCTGAATTCTTTGTGTCAGTTCATATGTCTTCATTTCTTTAAGATCAGTTATTAAAGCTTTATTATTTTCCTTTGGTGCTGTTATATTTACTTGGTTCTTTATGATCCTTCACTCCATATTGTATTCTGTGCATTTGAGTAATTGAACTCCTCTTATGGACTTTACAGGCTTGCTTTGGCAGAGAGAGATTTTCATCAGTCAGCTCAACTTGGATTTCTTGGTATGTCTGCTGGTAATGTACTTGTGCACATGGGGCCTGCTATTAGGGTCTATTTTTGGGTGAGGTCACTGTTTAAACTCTGAGGTCAAGGATGGGGGCATGTGCCACTGGCTGAGAATAGTTAAATTAGATGCTGGCTGGGTTCCCAACCCAAGTGAGTCTGTAGGATTGTCTCCATGGTTGCCTGGATTTTCTGCTCAGGCTTACTGGATGGTCATAACTGGATACTATATTCATTAGTAAATGGGACTATGAATTCCCTGCCAAGGGAAGCCAGGGCTTGTATGGCTTATTGTTTTGGGACCTGGATTTGGCAAGAGTGTGCACTGGACTCCCTGGTCAAGTGACGCCAACACTTGTGCTCAGCAGATGGGGAAAGACTTGGTCCACACTCTCTGATCAAGTGCTACTGTAAGAATACTGTTGGATGGGCTGTGTAGCTTCTCATGCTTAAGTTCCCTGGTTGAAGAGCCTGCAGGATGTGTTCAGCAATAAGTGGGGCTATGAATTATTTTCTTTGCTTAAGTGTAGTGGGAGAAACAGCTCTAAAGCTGGTAAATCTTTTTTTTTTTTTTTGCCTTAATACAAGCTGACCCATTTCCCAAGTTTCCCAACCAGACAGGTCCACTGGCTTTCTATGCAAGCTCTCAGCTCTGCTTGCTCTTCTCTTGGCTTGATTGCCACTTGGCCACACAGTTTCCAAGTTTTCTTTCCAGCCCTTCTGGTCAGATGGGACTGGGAGCCACTGCCAGTGGGATTATGTCTCAACTCTCTTGTTTGGGCAGGAAAGAGAGGGGTCATTCTAGGTAACTCTCAATTAACCAAAAAGCATCTGTTGGGAGGGGCCAGGAGCTACCTTCAGCTCTGGTTATGAATTAATTCCCCTTCCCCTGCATAGCAGGGAAACTTCTATGCCCAGCACTGGCTTTGCTCTGGAGGTGATAAGCTCTCTCTACCCACCTCTTGACCTCAGCATTGCTGGTTTACACATCTTTCAGGTATTCTACCAGCCCCTTTGTTTAGATGTGTCCGAGAGACACTCTTTACAACAGGTGGGGCTGTGGATCAGTCCCTTGCCTGGGCTTGGGCAAACCAGGCTCTAGCGTCAGCAAAGCTCCTCATTTGAAGATCCAAATCAGGCAGATCTGCACCCTGCCAGGTTCCCTGATCACAGTGCACCACTGACAGGCACTGCAGGTATGAACTTTGTCTGCCAAGATCCATATGCTGGTTGTTGCAAGCCCCTGTCCTGCTTCTCCATCGAGTCAGATTCCTAGTGGTTGAGCCTTGCAGATACTCTTGCAATCCCTGCGGGGCATGATCAGAGTAGGGACTCTCACAAAGCAACCTAAACTGCTGGGGAGCACCGGTTGTCCACCCCCCAGGTATTTTTTTTTTAAATAAAAGAACCAGAGGTTCAGGGGAGACCTGTCTTCATGGTGTTGTGCTCACATGGAAGAAAGATATTGCAGTCAACATGTAGCTGTTTCTCTTACCCCCTAATGCAGTCTGTTTTGGTCTCAATGCTGCAGGGGGAGAGCTTTAGCCTCACTCCTGTGTTCTAGGATTCTCTCAATGGTTTATTGTTCTTGAATAGCTGTTAGTTCTTGTGGGGAGGGGGTAAAATCAGGAACAACCATTGTCACCATCTTGGTGACATTACTCCCCTTAAATTAGTATGTCTTGTTCTGTGAAGTCATAAGGACTCCATTTATTTTTATTTTCATGTTCCATCATCTTTAGGACGTGCTCCTCATCCACATAGTACAAAATGACCCATCCTACATCTGCGTTCAATCTAGTACCTGCTTGAAAGGGATAAAGGAAGGGAAAGTCATACCTTTTCTCTTTAAAGACACAACTTGGAATTTGTGTGCATCACTTCTGTTCACATTTCAGTCAGAACAGTCATGTGGCCATACCTTGTTGCTTTATTCTAAGTATCCATGTATCACATTAAAATCATGGGTTCTATTACTGTAGAAAAGGGAGAGTGGCTATTGGGGGAACACCAGCACCCTCTGCCACACTAATTTCAAATTGTGGATGATGCTTACCATTCACTTTTACTTCTTAGGCACAGGGCTTTGGTGAAAAAGTTGCCAAACCATGATGATTATGTGATTTGACCTCAGCTAGGTTTTTGCTGCTGGTTACCAGTCCCTTTAAGTATCTTTAATAAGGGGCACCTGGGTGGCTCAGCCAGTTAAGCAGCTGCCTTCAGCTCAGGTCATGATCCCAGGGTCCTGGGATCAAGCCCTGCATCCGGCTCCCTGCTCGGTGGGAAGCCTGCTTCTCCCTCTGCCTGCCACTTCCCCTGCTTGTGCTCTCTCTCTCTCTGTCAAATAAATAAATAAAATATTTAATAAAAAAAAGAACGTATCTTTAATAACTCTTTATGGTCTTCTCCATTGTAATTGTTCCAAACTTTCTTAATTTTCTACAAAATGTTCAACCCTAGCCTTATTCTTTTCTTGGCTCTTTATTTTTGAAAATAAATATTTCCAATATGAAATCTCTCTCAATATTCATTCTATCCATCTTAAAAATTATTTTGCATCCCTGATTTGTTTATTCTGTCTTTAATAAGGTGTACTTTCTTTGCCAGAGCTACAACTCTACTCATCCATCCCTACCTTCATCCTCTATACTTTATTCCAACAATGAGTTATTGATTCTGAAATTTGACCTTCAATCTTTGTTGTTGTTTTTTTTTAATTCCTTGCAAACATTCTCCGGTTTCTCCCTATCCCAAAACATACTTCCTGGACCAACAAATTCTATGAAGTTACTATCATCCTCTATCCTTTACTTAATGTCAGTTTTTAAAAGCACTATTTTTTACCTGCACATTTAGTCATTTTATTTATCTAAAAACTTCCTTTTCTCTTCACATATAGGATTCTTTCTTTCTTATTTCTTTTATTTGAGTACAGTTGACACATAATGTTCCATTACTTTCAGGGGTATGATGTAGTGATTCAACAAGTTTATGCATTATGCTAAGTTCACCACAAGTGTAGCTACCATCTCTCCCCACACATTGCTATGACAATATCATTGACTATATTCCTTATGCTGTGACTTTTATTCCTGTGACTTATTCATTCCATAAGAAATCTGTATCTCCCACTCTCCTTCACCCATTTTGTCCACCCCTCCACCTACCTTCCCTCTGGCAATCATCAGTTTGTTCTATTTATAGTTCTGATTCTGTGTTTTGTTTCTTTATTCATTTGTTTTTATTTTAGATTCCACATATGAGTGAGATAATATGGTATTTCTCTTTCTCAGTCTGAATTATTTCATTTAGCGTTATACCCTCTAGGTCCAACCATGTTGTCTCAAATGGCACAATTTCATCTTTTTTATGCCTGCATAATATTCCATTGACTATATACACCACATCATTCTTATCCACTTGTATATTGATGAATACAGGTTGTTTTCATATCTTGACAATGGCAAGTAATGTTGCAATAAACATAGGGGTGCATATTTCTTTTCAAAATGGTGGGTTTTTTTTCCTTTGGGTAAATACCCAATAGTGGAGTTATTGGATCATATGGTATTTCATTTTTAATTTTTGCAGGAATATTGTATTGTTTTCCCCATTGCCTATACCAGTTTACATTCCCACCAACAGTGTACAAGGGTTCCTTTTTCTCCACACCCTCACGAACGCTTGTTGTTTCTCCTGCTTTTGATTTTGATTTTAGCCATTTAAAGGTATAAAGTGATCATCTCTTTCTGGTTTTGATTTGTTTTTCCCTGATGATGAGTGACATTGAGCATCTTTTCATGTCTGTTGGCTGTCTCTATGTCTTCTTTGGAAAGACATCTATTCAGGTCTTCTGCCCATTTTTAATCACATTATTTGGGTTTTGTTGTTATTGTTGTTGAGTTGTATCAGTTCTTTATATATTTTGGATATTAACCTCTTATGAGATACATCATTTGCAAATATCTTCTCCCATTCAGTATGTTGCTTTTTTTGTTTTGTTGATGGTTTCCTTTGCTGTAAAAAGCTTTTTTGTTTGATGTAGTCCCAATAGTTTATTTTTGCTTTTGTTTCCTTTGTCTTATCTACAAAAATATCAGAACCACAAATATCAGAGAAATTACTGCCTGCATTCTCTTGTAACATTGTTATGGCTTCAGGTCTCACATTTAGGTCTTTAATCCATTCTGAGTTTATTTTTGTGTATGGTGTTAAATAGTGGTGCAGTTTCATTCTTATACAGGTAGCTGTACAATTTTCCAGTACCATTTACAGAAGACTGCCTTTTCCCCATTGTATATTCTTGCCTCCTTTGTCATAGGTTAATTGGCCATGTAATTGTCAGTTTATTTTTAGGTTCTCTATCTGTTCTATTGATCTATGTGTCTATTTTTGCACCAGTACCATACTGTTTTGACAATTACAGCTGTGTAGTAATAAATTTTGAAATCTGGAATTGTGATACCTCCAACATTGTTTTCATTTCTCAAGATTGTTTTGGCTCTTCCAGGTCTTTTGTGACTCTCTACAAATTTTAGTATTATTTGTTCTAGTTTTGTAAAACATTCTGCTGGTATTTTAATAAGGATTGCATTGAATCTGTAGATTGTTTTGGTTAACGTGGACATTTAAAAAAATATTAATTCTTCCAATCCATGAGCATGGAATATCTTTCCATTTGTTTGTGTCATCTTCAGTCTATTTCATCAGTGTTTTATAGTTTTCATAGTACAGGTCTTTCACCCCTTTTCTTAGTTAAAACACAATTCTTGCAATTAACTTTCCTAAACACATCCTGTGTTTGTCATTTCCTTGCCCATTACTCCACATTCACTTGTGGAAATCTCACCCTTTCTTCTGATCTTCTCAAATGCTACCTTTCTTATCTCTGCAACTAAATAAAATTATTTCTCATCTAGGTCAAGATATAAAGATATAATGCATTCCTTTTACTAGAAAAACAAAAATCTGTAGTTTGTATACACCATGATGTATTCTTCTATTGATGATTATTCAGATCACTTCCAATTTTTGACTATTAGAAGTCATGCTGCATATAACATCCTGATATATGCATCCTTATGTAGTAGTACTCTTTCTCTATACTAACAAGTCAGTAATTTTCAAGTTAATTGAGTTCCAATCATAATCCAAATGTGAATGTCCTTAGGACTGAACTAAATGAGTTTTAAAATTCATATGGAAGAGAAGGTATCTGGGTATAACCACAGTTTCCTTATCTGTAAACCGAGTGTAATAAGGATAAATGATATTCTGACCTCATAAGGCTATCAGGAAAATTAAATATTATACTAATGTGGTCACATTTACTGATCCCTTGCTTTTTTACTATAATAAAATATATTAAATAGTCCCTTCCTCTTAAGGATTTTCAACAAACTCATTATATTTCTTACCTTATCATGGTTCTTTGCTAGCTTTCTCTTCATATCCTGCTCCATGCTGCTCTAAAGTATAGCTATTTTGGAAGAGTATTACTAGTAAGAAAATGGAACTTTATAGAAGATTATTACCTAAAAAGATGATAGAGCCCTGGAAGCAAGAAGAAATAAGATTAGTTTATTTGGAATTGAGAGAAAGAGATACAGAAAACATTCTATATATATTCAAAAATTGCTATTAAATTACATTAATTTGGGATAACAAGTTTAGTCAAGTGGCAAAGGGCCTAAATAATATATAATTTATTTAATTTTTAAAATTTGTTGGTATATAGTCAACTTTTTGTTGGTGTGATAATGTCCTGAATTTTTTTTATGTTTCTGAATTTATTCATGCCCTGAAGAATCTCACTTCACAATAATCTTTAAATGGTATGCTCAGCCCAGTTTGCATTGAAATGATGTATTTGTTCTTGCTAAAAAAAAAAGTGTCCAAATTAAAGATACAGTTGACACAGTTTTACAGAAATCATATATGGCATAAAATGAATCATTCTTGAATAAGTTTTGTGTCCAAAGTAATCAAATACATAAATTTTCTCATGCATGTCATGACAATTAAAATTTCTACTTAGAAATTAAAAGAAGGATGAATTTACTACAAATACCTACACTTTCATATATTTACACTGGAGGCTAATTTGGGCATTTTTAACAGCTATCCTGTTAAGTTTGAGAGAGTTATCTCCTGATCTGTTAAAACTAATACCCATATATGAATATCAATTATAGTGATGGTTTCTAAGGAGATGGTCTTTCCAAAGCTGTCAAATAAAGAATGAACCTTTTTATGGATTTCAGTATGGATTTAAATAGAAATAGAGAGTGTGTTTTTTTCTGTGTGAGCTGTGAAATGAACACATGTTCCTGCCATTATCTAGCTACTTAAAATAGTGCCTGTCTTTTGAAAGGACACAGCACAGCAGTTAGACTAAATTGAATGAAAGTGAAGTCCTAAACCCAACTTTTTGACTGGTTCCTAGTATGCTACCCTGGGGAGACTGAGTGATATGGACTCCTAATGCTGAAAATAAATATGATTCATTCTGAGACACCAAATCCACTGGTATATTATTTGTGTGCTGCCAAGTGATTCACTGAGGGAGCTAAAAAATTGCACTTTTCAGGATTAATTTCATTTCCAGGGCTGGAGATGAGGGACCTAATTTTTCATGGTTAGCATAGGATTTTATTCTTTCCTGCTACAATGACATAGTAAAGAAAAAGTAAATTATTTCTGATCCTCCTGGGGTGTGCAAACATTGGAACTTATAAATCCTTGCTACCAAACACCATGAGGTTAATGGACATCCTCTAAAACCTGGCGATTCTCACACCAATGTCTTTTCAGTCCACATTGCTAGAATCCAAAATGATTCATAGCCTCCAAAACCACCCAAGACCATTTGAACCCTGAACAATTGGGATCTGGGAGACTAACTCTAAGAAAGCCCTTCAGGAACCAGTCAGAGATCCTGAAGAAATGCCAAATGTCTGCTCAATATTTTTTCTAAACACTTGAAACCCCAGTACTCTCATTTTATAATGAACTACATGATCTCTATCCCTTCCAGTGCCAATGAAACCATAGCTATATGACCTTACACTCATAATATCTATAATAACTAATAGTTACATAACACACTCATCATTTCTAACAAAAGGGGACATCAAAACACAAGGCCTCTTTGAGGCAATTATTAACCTTGCTGGGAGACTTTTCTCCTCAGAACATTCAGGCCGCTGCTAGAAATCTTCACCAAACTTAATGACAAACAGCCTAATTGTACAATTTTTAATCATAAAAGCATATATAGAAATATCACAAATTACTTAAATATTTTTATCGATTTTTTATTTACATTCTAGTAAGTAAACATATAGTGTAATATTGGTTTCAGGAGTGGAGTTTAGTGATTCTTCACTAAATATTTAATATATAATATATATACTCATCACTAAATATATAATACATTATATATTATATTAATATATTAATATCATATATTAATATAATATGTAATTCATCAGTAAATATGTAATAAATATAATTTTACATATTATATATAATGTCCAGTGCTCTTCACAAGTTTCCTCCTTAATACCCATCACCCATTAACTCATCTCCCTTCTATCAAACTTCTGTTTGTTCCCTATACTTAGAGTGTATTATGGTTTGCTTCCCTCTATTTTTTTCAATCCCTTATGTTCAGCTGTTTTGTTTCTTAAATTCTACATATGAGTGAAATCATATGGTATTTGTCTTTCTCTGACTGACTTATTTTGCTTAGCATAAGACACTCTAGTTCCATCCATGCTGTTGCAAATGGCAAGATTAAATTCTTTTTGATGGCTAATACTCCATTGTTTATATATACTACTTCTTCTTCATCCATTCATCAGTCCATGGACATTTGGGCTCTTTCCACAATTAGGTTACTATTGATAATGCTGCTATAAATCAGGGTGCACGTGCCTTTTTGAATCAGTATGTTTGTATCCTTTGGGTAAATACCTAGTAGTGCAAACTGGATCATAGGGTAGTTCTATTTTTAGCTTTTTGAGGAACTTACATACTGTTTTCCAGAGTGGTGGCACCAATTTACATTCCCACCAACAGTGTAAGAGGGTTTCCCTTTCTCTGAATCCTGGCCAACACCTGTGATTTCCTGCATTGTTCACTTTAGCCATTCTGACTGGTATGAATTGATATCTCATCCTGGTTCTGATTTGTATTCTCCTAATAATGAGTGATGTTGAGCATCTTTTCATGTGTCTGTTAGCCATCCGTATGTCTTCTTTGAAAAAAATCTTTATTCATGTCTTCTGCCCATTCCTAACTGAATTATTTGTTTCAGGGTGTTGAGTTTGATAAGTATTTTATAGATTTTGGATACTAACCCTGTATCAGATACATCACTGCAAATATCTTCTCCCATTCTGAAGGTTGCCTTTTAGCTTTATTGTTTCCTTCACTATACAGAAGCTTTTTATCTTGATGAAGTCCCAACAGTTTGTTTTTGCTTTTGTTTCCCTTGCCTCCAGAGATGTGCCTAGTAAGAAGTTGCTACGGCTGATTTCAAAGAGGTTGCTGCTGTATGTGTTTTCTTCTACAATTTTGATGGTTTCCTGTCTCACATTTAGATTTTCCATTCATTTTGAATCTATTTCTGTGTATGGTGTAAGAATATTGTCCAGTACCATTATTTTTCATGTTGCTGTCCAGTTTTCCCAACATCATTTGTTGAAGAGATCGTCTTTTTTTATATCGGATATTCTTTCCTGCTTTGTCAGAGATTATTTGACCATATGGTTGTAGGTCCATTTTGGGGTTTTCTATTCTAGTCCATTGATCTTTTTGTCTGTTTTTGTGCCAATACCATACTGTCTTCATGACTAGTTTTTCAGTATAGCTTGAAGTCCAGATATGTGATGCCTCCAGCTTTGCTTTTCTGTTTTAAGATTGTTTTGGCAATTCGGGGTCTTTTTTGGTTCCATACAAATTTCAGGATTGTTTGTTAGAGTTCTGTCAAAAATGCTGGTGGTTTTGATAGAGATTGCCTTATATGTGTGGATTGCTTTGGGTAGTATAGACATTTTAACAATATTTGTTCTTCCAATCCATGAGCATGGAATGTTTTTCCATTTATTTGTGTCATCACCAGTTTCTTTCATGGATTCTATAGTTTTAAGAGTACAGATATTTTACCTCTTTGGTTAGGTTTATTCCTAGGTATCTTTTGGTTTTGGGTGCAATTGTAAATGGGATTGATTCCTTGATTTCTTTTTCTGCTTCTTCATTATTGCTGTATAGAAATGCAAACATTTCTGTACATTGATTATACATCCTGCAACTTTGTTGAATTTGTGTACCAGTTCTAGCTATTTTCTGGTGGAGTCTTTCAGAAGGTTTTCTACACAGAGTATCATGGTGTCTGTGAATAGTGAAAGTTTGACTTCTTCCTTGTCTATTTGGATGCATTTTATTTCTTTTTGTTGCCTGATTATTGAGGCTAAGACTTCCAGTACTATCTTAAAAAACATTGGTGAGAGTGGACATCCTTGTCTTGTTCCTGACCTTAGAGGAAAATCTTTCACTGTTTCCCCATTGAGGATGATATTAGCTGTGGGTTTTTTGTATATGGCCTTTATGATGTTTAGCAATGTTTCCTCAATCCCTACACTGTTGAGGATTTTTTTTACTAAGAATGGATGTTGGGGGGGGCGGAGCAAGATGGTGGAGGAGTAAGAGACCTGGATTTCATCTCCTCTCAGGAATTCAGCTGGATAGGGATCAAACCATTCTGAACACCTACAAACAACAGGAGATCGAAGAAAAGAATAGCAACAACTCTCTCATCAGAAAAGCGACCACTTTCTGGAAGGTAGGACGTGCAGAGAAGTGAATCCGAGGCGATATTCGGGAGGATAGATGGCGGGGGAGGGGCCTCCGTCGGCCACTTCTGGCAAGTGATAGAGCCGCGGAGCATAAAATCGGAACTTTTAAAAGTCTGCTCCGGTAAGGGACGTCACTCTGGTGGCTAAGCGGGGGGTGGAACTCTCCGGGACAGTGTGGTCTCAGGACCCTCGGGGTCACAGAAAGACCGGGGGTGCCTGAGTGAGGCAGAGCTCCCAGATATTGGAGCAGGGAAGCCGGCTGCAGAGGCGGAGCCCAAGCACGGGCTCTCAGCTCGGGGTTGCCATAAACCGTGATCCACAGCACAGTTGGGCCACTGCTCCTCCAGCAGGGACCCAACAAGTGGCAGATCCGGGGAGACTCCCTTGCTCCCACAGGAGGAGCCGTGCGGGAGTGCACCGCAGGGATCAGCTGGGTTTGGAGACTCCACCTGGGGTCGGGTGCCAGAGATAGAAACGCGCAGTCACAGGCCGGGTGAGCACCGAGTGCGGCCGGAGACCGGGGAGACGGGAGTGACTGACGGCTTTTCTCTGGGGGCTCACTGAGGAGTGGGGCCCCGAGTTCTCGGCTCCTCCAGGGCGGAGATTGGGAGGCCACCATTTTCACTCTCCGCCTCCAAAGCTGTACGGAAAGCTTGCAGGGAACAAAAGCTCCCGAGAGCAAACTCAAGCAGATTACTTAGCCGGGAGGGGGCAAGGGCGGGGCAATTCTGCCTCCGGCAAAGACATTTGGGAACCATGGCAACAGGCCCCTCCCCCAGAAGATCAGCGAGAACAGCCAGCCAAGACCAAGTTTACCGATCAATGAGAACGACAGAACTCCAGTGCTAGGGGAATACTGCACATAGAATCCATGGCTTTTTCACCATGATTCTTCAGTCTTTCAAAGTTAATTTTTTTTAACTGTCTTTTTTTCTTTCTTTCGTTTTTTTTTTTTTTGAAATTTTCTTTTTCCCTTTTTCAACCAACATCTCATCAATCCCTTTTTTTAAAAAACATATTTATTTTTCATTTTTAGAGTCATATTCTATCCCTTCATAGTAGTTACCCGTATTTTTGGCATATATATATAAGTTGTTCTCTCTTTAAAATTTTGAGATAGTTTCTCCTAACAGATTAAAATATACCCTAAATCTCTAGTATATGGTTTTTTCTACTCCCCTGCCTGATCACATTCTCTCCCTTTTTTTTTCTTTTTTCTTTTTTTAAATCCTCTTTTCTTTTTTCAAACAAATTCTTATCAATTCCTTTTATAACATTTTTTATAATTTCCATCTTTACAGTCATATTCCATCCCTTCATCATATCAACCTTATTTTTGTACATATATAAGTTTTTCTTTCTTTAAAATTTTGGGAGGCACTTTCTTCTAAAAGACCAAAATACACCCCAAATCTAGTGTGTGGCACTGATCTATATACCATATAGATCATATTTGATCACATTCTGGTTTTTTTTGTTGTTGTTTTGTTTTGTTTTTGTTTGTTTTTATCTTTTTCTTTATCTTTTTCCTTTTTTTCTTTTTCTTTTTTCTCTCTCTCCATTTCTTTTTCCACTGCTTCAGGTCTTTTCTGATTTGTTTAGAGTATATTTTCTGGGGACGTTGTTACTCTGCTAGCATTTTGTTCTCTCATTAATCTATTCTCCTCTGCACAAAGTGACAAGATGGAAAAAATCACCTCAACAAAAAGAACAAGACGTAGTACCAACTGCCAGGGACCTACTCAATATGGACATTAGTACGATGTCAGATCTAGAGTTCAGAATCATCACTTTAAAGATACTAGCTGGGCTTGAAAAAAATATGGAAGTTATTAGAGAAACCCTTTCTGGAGAAGTAAAAGAACTAAAATCTAACCAAGTCGAAATCAAAAAGGCTATTAATGAGGTGCAATCAAAAATGGGGGCGCTAACTGCTAGGATAAATGAGGCAGAAGAGAGAATCAGTAATATAGAAGACCAAATGATGGAAAATAAAAAGGCTGAGAAAAAGAGACATAAACAACTACTGGATCATGAGGGCAGAATTCAAGAGATAAGCGATACCATAAGACAAAACAACATTAGAATAATTGGGATCCCAGAAGAAGAAGAAAGAGAGAGAGGGGCAGAAGGTATAATGGAGCAAATTATAGCAGAGAACATCCCTAATTTGGGGAAGGAAACAGGCATCAAAATCCAGGAAGCACAGAGAACCCCTCTCAAAATCAATAAAAATAGGTCAACACCCTGACATCTAATAGTAAAACTTATGAGTCTCATAGACAAAGAGAAAATCCTGAAAGCAGCTCGGGACAAGAGATATGTAACCTACAATGGTAGAAACATTAGACTGGCAACAGACCTATCCACAGAGACCTGGCAGGCCAGAAAGGACTGGCAGGATATATTCAGAGCACTAAATGAGAAAAATATGCAGCCAAGAATCCTATATCCAGCTAGGCTGTCATTGAAAATTGAAGGAGAGATAAAAAGCTTCCAGGACAAACAAAAACTAAAGGAATTTGCAAACACAAAACCAACCCTACAAGAAATCTTGAAAGGGGTCCTCTAAGCAAAGAGAGACCCTAAAAGCAACCTAGACCAGAAAGGAACACAGACAATATACGGTAACAGTCACTTACAGGCAATACAATGGCACTAAATTCCTATCTTTCAATAGTTACCCTGAATGTAAATGGGCTAAATGCCCCAATCAAAAGACACAGGCTATCAGACTGGATTAAAAAACAAGACCCATCAATATGCTGTCTGCAAGAGACTCATTTTAGACCCAAAGACACCCCCAGATTGAAAGTGAAGGGGTGGAAAACCATTTACCATGCTAATGGACACCAAAAGAAAGCTGGGGTGGCAATCCTTATATCAGACAAATTAGATTTTAAACCAAAGACTATAATAAGAGATGAGAAAGACATTATATCCTACCTAAAGGGTCTATCGAACAAGAAGATCTAACAATTGTAAATATCTATGCCCCTAACATGGGAGCAGCCAATTATATAAGGCAATTAATAACAAAAGCAAAGAAACACATTGACAACAATACAATAATAGTGGGGGACTTTAACACCCCCCTCACTGAAATGGACAGATAGTCTAAGCAAAAGATCAACAAGGAAATAAAGACTTTAAATGACACACTGGACCAAATGGACTTCACAGACATATTCAGAACATTCTATCCCAAAGCAACGGAATACACATTCTTCTCTAGTCCCCATGGAACATTCTCCAGAATAGATCACATCCTAGGTCATAAATCAGGTCTCAACCAGTACCAAAAGATTGGGATCATTCCCTGCCTATTTTCAGACCACAATGCTTTGAAACTAGAACTCAATCACAAGAGGAAAGTTGGAAAGAACTCAAATACATGGAGGCTAAAGAGCATCCTACTGAAGAATGAATGGGTCAACCAGGAAATTAAAGAAGAATTTAAAAAATACATGAAACTAATGAAAATGAAAACACAACTCTTCAAAATCTTTGGGATGCAGCAAAGGCAGTCCTAAGAGGAAAGTATATAGCAATACATGCCTTTCTCAAGAAACAAGAAAGGTCTTAAGTACACAACCTATCCCTACAGCTAAAGGAGCTGGAGAAAGAACAGCAAATAAAGCCTAAACCCAGCAGGAGAAGAGAAATCATAAAGATCAGAGCAGAAATCAATGAAATAGAAACTAAAAGAACAGTAGAACAGATCAATGAAACTAGGAGCTGGTTCTTTGAAAGAATTAAAAAGATTGATAAACCCCTGGCCAGGCTTATCAAAAAGAAAAGAGAAATGACCCAAATCAACAAAATCATGAATGAAAGAGGAGAGATCACAACCAACACCAAAGAAATACAAACAATTATAAGAACATATTATGAGCAACTCTATGCCAGCAAATTAGATAACCTGGAAGAGATGGATGCATTCCTAGAGATGTATCAACTTCCAAAACTGAACCAGGAAGAAATAGAAAACCTGAACAGACCTATAACCACTAAGGAAATTGAAGCAGTCATCAAAAATCTCCCAAAAAACAAAAGCCCAGGGCCAGATGGCTTCCCAGGGGAATTCTACCAAACATTTCAAGAAGAATTAATACCTATTCTTCTGAAACTTTTCCAAAAATCGAAATGGAAGGAAAACTTCCAAACTCATTTTATGAGGCCAGCATTACCTTGATCCCAAAACCAGACAAAGACCCCATCAAAAAGGAGAATTACAGACCAATATCCCTGATGAACATGGATGCAAAAATTCTCACCAAAATACTAGCCAATAGGATCCAACAGTACATTAAAAGGATTATTCACCACGACCA
>NW_023270513.1:15879128-16043639 GCF_011800145.1 Mirounga leonina
CATTACCTTGATTCCAAAACCAGACAAAGACCCCCTAAAAAAGAGAATTAGAGGCCAATTTCCCTGATGAACATGGATGCAAAAAATTCTCAAGAAGATACTAGAAAATCAAGCCCAACAGTACATAAAAACTGGTCTGGATAATGTGCCATGTGTACTAAAAAAAAAAAAAAATGTATATTCATCTGCTTTAGAATGAAATATTCTGAATATATCTGTTAAGTCCATCTGGTCCAGTTGTCATTCAAAGCCATTGTTTCCTTGTTGATTTTCTGCTTAAATGATCCATTGCTGTAAGTGGAGAGTTAAAGTCCCCTGATATTATTGTATTATTATCAATGACTTTATTTATGTTTGTTATTAATTGTTTTATATATTTGGGTGCTCCTGAGTTGGCAGCATGGATATTTACAATTGTTTGATCTTCTTGTTAGATAGACCCCTTTATTATTATATAGTGCCTTTCCTCACCTCTTGTTACAGTCTTTGGTTTAAAACTTGGTTTGTCTGATATAAGTATGGCTACTCTGGCTTTCTTTTGGTGTCCATTAGCATGGTTCCCCATCCCCTCATTTTCAATCAGCAGATGTCTTTAGGTCTAAAATGAGTCTCTTGTAGGAAGCATACACATGGGTCTTGTTTTTGTTTGTTTGTTTGTTTGTTTTGTTTATCCATTCTGATACCCTATGTCTTTTCATTGGAGCATTTAGTCCATTTATACCCAGAGTGATTTTTGATAGATATGTATTTAGTGTCATTGTATTACCTGTAAAATCAGCATTTCTGGAGTTTTTCTCTGTTCCTTTCTAGTCTTTGTTGCTTTGGGTTTTTCTTTCCCACTCAAAGAGCCTTCTTTAATATTTTTTTGCAGGGCTGGTTTAGTGGTCATGACCTCCTTTAGTTTTTGTTTGTCTGGGAAACTCTTTACTTTTCCTTCTATTCGGAATGACAGCCTTGTTGGATAGAGTATTCTTGGCTGCATATTTTTCCCATTGCACATGTTGAATATATCATACCATTGTCTTTTGGCCTGTCATGTTTCTGTTGACAGATCTGCTGCTAACCTTTTTTGTGTTTTCTTGTAAGTTTAAGGATTTCTTTTCCATAGATGCTTTCAGGATTCTTTCCTTATCTCTGTATTTTGCAAATTATTCTATGATGTATCTTGGTGTTGGCCAGCTTTTGTTGATTTTGATGGGATTTCTCCATCCCTCTTGTATTTGTATGTTTCCTTCCCAAGATTAGGGATGTTTTCAGCTATAATTTGCTCAAATAATCCTTCTACCTTTTTATCCCTCTCTTCTTCTGGAAGTCCTGTGATATGAATGTTACTGTGTTTTATGGAGTCACTGAGTTCACTAAGTCTACATTTGTGGTCCAATCTTTTTCTTTCCGCCTTCTTTTCAGTTTCATTATTTTCCATAACTTGATCTTCTATATCACTTATTTGATCCTCTGTTTCTTCCATCCTTGTGGTCACTACATCCAGTCCATTTGCATCTCAGTTATAGCATTTTTTTTTTATTTTGGACTGACTAGTTCTAAGTCTTTTATCTCTGTGGTAAAGGACTCCCTGGTGTTTTCTATGCTTTTTTCTCAAGCTCAGCTAGTATCCTTATGATTGTCATTTGAAAATCTGGTTCAGGCATATTACTTATATCTTTTTTAATTAGATTCCTGGCCATGACCTCTTCTTATTCTTTCTTTCAGGATGAATTCCTCCATCTTGGAATTTTGTCTATGCATCTTCCTTCTGTCTGTTAGAAAAGCCTGTTATATTTCCTGTTCCTGAGAGTAATGCCAGTATTAAGAAGAGGTTCTATACTGTTCAAGGCCTGCCACTTCATGACGTGTTTCTGGTGTATGTTGTGTGCACTCTGCTGTTTTGTTTTGGCTGGTCTTTCCCTCAGGTCAGTCCTCTGCAGAGTTTCACATTGACTGCAGTGGGGATTGTTCAGAACTTGTCTTCTGTGTGGCAAGGTTTAACTAGGTGCATTTTGGTCCACTTGTTAAAAGATGCTAGATCCTATTTCCCCTAGACCTGAAGCTTTGAAGCATTCTATGGTCAGTAGACTTGGTGCAAATGGGGGTTTGTACTGGTCTTCTGGGGGGATGGGCCTGCTGTTGCTTTGACTCTCAGGCACACTTGTCCTACTTTAAAAACACCTACAGAGCACAAGTGGGGTGAGGCTGGTGTAAGCAGCTCAAGCCTCCATTGTGAGCACTGCACTGCTCACTGAAGTCCATCAATGCTGATGGGCAGGGGTAAAAATGCCATCAGCTGGCTTTCTTGGCCCCAGAGAGGGGAGTTTTTGCCCACTGCTATTCAGGAGGCCCTCACATAAGAGGAAATAATCTGCCCTCCTTTTCCCCAAGAATCCCTCAGATTCCTGCTTTCATCCTGTCTGTGACCACTCACCAGGACAGTGCTCCTGTGTTTTATTTCAGGAACACTGTCTGGGTTAAAACTCCAAGTTTTAGGGACTGGGAACAGCATAGACCACACTGAACCTCTGGGAGAGGGTCTCACTGCACTGTGGCTAGGGCTGTTTGTCCCAGAAGGGCAGTCATATGAACACGCAGGGGCTTAGAGTTTTGGGTAAAGTGCAGCAAAAAGCCAGCATCCAGGGTAGCTGCTCTGAGCAGGCATCTCTGCTTGTTTGTTAATGAATGGGGCAGCTCAATGGCGCCTGCCTGCTCTTGGGTCCCTGGAGAGGCAGTGCCACCTCTCCCAAGTGTCAAAGAAGGGGAAATGTTTCTCGCAGTGTCACCCAGGGGATCCTCAGCCTGCACTGTTTGCTCCTGGGCCTCTGCTCTCCTTCTCCACAGGAGAACCTCTATGCCCACCAGGCTCCACCTGGTTATGGTGTGGACTTCTAAAACTTCAGACTTTGAGCTCCACTCCTTGTAAAACTTGCAACAATCAGCCCCCCTTTCTTTTTTCCCCATCAGTAGTTTGGGGGAAGTGTTTTTCTTGTACAATGCCCTGCACTCTGTTCTCTCTCTCTCTTTCTCCTCTGTCCCTGATTAGAGCTCCCTTCCCTCTGCAGCACCAGTGATTCTTTTCTTCCCCAGATCACATCTCCACACATCCTACCTTCCATGATGAGCTCTCTTTTCTCCCTCTAATTCTGAAGTTTGTTCTCTCAGTCCTCAGAAAGATTTCCTGGGTGTTCTGAATGATTTGATATTTATTTAGCTGTGTTCAGGGGACAAGGCAAGCATAGGGTCCTCCTACTACTCCACCATCTTTTTTATTTATTTATTTATTTATTTATTTATTTATTTATTTATTTATTTATTTATTCATTTATTTGAGAGAGAGAGAATGAGAGACAGAGAGCATGAGAGGGAGGAGGGTCAGAGGGAGAAGCAGGCTCCCCGCCGAGCAGGGAGCCCCATGCGGGACTCGATCCCGGGACTCCAGGATCATGACCTGAGCCGAAGGCAGTCGCTTAACCAACTGAGCCACCCAGGCGCCCCTACTCCACCATCTTAACTCCTCCCCATCATTCATCAATGTTTTATAGTTTTCAGAATACAGGTCTTTCACCTCTTTTGTTAAGTTTATTCCTAGTTATTTTATTGTTTTTCATGCAATTGTAAATGGGATTGATTCCTTAATTTATTTTTCTAATGCATCATTATTAGTGTTAGAAAAGCAACAGATTTCTGTACATTGATTTTGTATCCTGCAACTTTACTGAATTCATATATCAGTTCTAGCAAATTTTTGGTGGCATCTCTCAGGTGTTCTATAGAGAGTACCATGTCATCTGTAAATGGTGAAAGTTTGACTTCTTTCTCGCTGATTTGAATTCCTTCTATTTCTTTTTGTTGTCTGATTATTGTAGCTAGAACTTCCAGTACTATGTTAAATAACAGTAGTGACAGTGCACATCCCTGTCTTGCTCTTGGGGCTAGAGAAAAAGCTCTCAGTTTTTCCTCTTTGACGATGATATTAGCTGTCTTTTTTTTCTATATGCCCTTTATATCCCTGGTGGTCTAGTGGTTAGGATTCAGCGCTCTCTATATGCCCTTTATGATGTTGAGGTATATTCCCCTCAGACCTTAATTTGTTGGGGATTTTTATTATGAATGGATGTTATACTTTGTCATATGCTTTTTCTTCATCTATTGGAAAGATCATATGGCTCTTATCCTTTCTGTTATTAATGTGGTGTATCATGTTGATTGATTTGCAAATATTGAACCACCTTGGAGCCCAGGAAAAAATCCCACTTGATTGTGCAGAATGATTCTTTTAACATACTGTTGGATTCGGTTTGCTAGAATCTCTTTGAGAATTTTTGCATCCGTGTTTATAAGGGGTATTGTCCTGTAGTTTTCTTTTTTAGTGGAGTCTTTATCTGATTTTTGGTATCAGGGTATTTCTGACCTCATAGAATGAGTTCAGAAGTTTTCTTTCCTTTTCTATTTTTTGGAATAGTTTGAGAATAGGTATTAACTCTTCTTTAAATGTTTGCTAGAAATCACCTCTGAAGCCATTTGGTCCTGGACTTTTGTTTGTCGGGAGATTTTTTATTACCAATTCAATTTCTTTACTGGTTATAAGTTTGTTAAAGTTTTCTATTTCTCCCTTTTTGAGTTTTGCTGTTTATATGTTTCTAAGAATTTATTCATTTCTTCCAGGCTGTCCAATTGGTTGGCATATAATTTTTCATAATATTCTCTCATAATTGTGTTTCTGTGGTATTGGTTGTTATTTCTGCATTCTCATTTTTTTTAATTTTATCTACTTTGGTCCTCTCTCTTTTCTTTTTGATAAGTTTGACTGAGGATTTATCAACTTTATTAATTTATCAATGAACCAGCTCCTGGTTTTGTTGATCTGTTCTATTGTTTTTAAAGTTTCTGTATCATTTATTTCTGCTCTAATCTTTATTTCCTTCCTTCTGCTGGCTTTAGGCTTCATTCGTTGTTCTTTCCTATCTCCTTTTGGTGTAAGGTTAGGTTATTTGTTTGAGATTTTTCTTGCTTCTTAAGGTAAACCTGTAATGTTATGTATTTCCCTCTTTGGGCCACTTTTTTTTTTATTCTTATGTTAATCCTCTTTGGGCCACTTTTGCTGCATCCCAAAGGTTTTAGATCACTGTGTTTTCATTTTCACTTGTTTCCATGTATTTTTTTTATTTCTTCTTTGAATTCCTGGTTGATCCATTCATTGCTTAGTAGCATATTACTTAACCTCAATCTATTTGTGTTCTTTCCAGATTTTTTTTTCTTGTGGTTGACATCTAGTTTCAAAATGTTGTGGTCAGAAAAGGTGCATGGTATGACTTCAGTCTTTTTCTATTTTTTGAGGCCTGGTTTGTGATCCAGTATGTGATCTACTCTGGAGAATGTGCCATGTGCTCTCAAATAAATATGTATATTCAGCTGCTTTAGGATGAAATGTTCTGAATGTATCTGTTAAGTCCATCTAGTCCAGTGTGTCATTCAAAGCTATTGTTTCCTTGTTGATTTTCTGTTTAGATGATCAGTCCATTGAGGTAAGTGTGGTGTTAAAGTCCTCTACTATTATTGTATTGCTATCAATTAATTCCTTTATCTTTGCCATTAACTGCTCTATGTTTTGTGTGTTCACATGCTGGGTGCATAAATATTTACAATTGTTAGATCTCCTTGTTGGATTGTCCCCTTTATTATTATATAATGCCCTTCTATGTCCCTTGTTACAGTCTTTGTTTTAAAGTTTAGCTTGTCCGATATATGTATTGCCACTCAGCTTTCTTTTGATGTTCATTTGCTTGATAAACATTTCTCTATCCCCTCACTTTCAATCCACAGGTTTCCTTAGTTCCAAAATGTGTCTCTTGTAGACAGCATATAGATGGGTCTTGTTGTTTTTTCAAAGATTTTATTTTTTTATTTATCTGAGTGTGTATGTTGGGGGAGGTGCAGAGGGAGAGGGAGAGACAGAATCTCAAGCAGACTCTGTGCTGAGTGTGGAGCCCAACACAGGGCTTGATTCTATGACTCCGAGATCATGAACTGAGCCAAAATCAGGAGTTGGATGCATAACCAAACAAGCCACCCAGGTGCCCCAGGTCTTGTTTTTTTATCCATTATGATACCGTATATCTTTTTATTGGTGTGTCTAGTGCATTTACATTCATAGTAACTATTGATAGATAGAAATTTATTGCCAAGTCATTACTTGTTTTGTTGTTCTTTCTGGAGATTTTCTCTGGTATTTTCTTGTCTTTGTAACTTTTGGTCTGCCCCTTCCACTAAAAGTGTACCCTTCAATATTTCTTGCAGAGCTGGATTAGTGGTCATGGAATCCTTTCATTTCTGTTTATCTGGGAAATTCTATTTCTCCTTCTATTCTGAACAATACCCTGTCTGAATAGAGTAACCTTGGATGCAAATTTTTCTCATTCAGCACATTGAATATATCAGACCACTCACTTGTGGTTTGCCAAATTTCACTTGTGATGAGCACTGGGTGTTATATGTTGTACTGATCAATCACTAAATTCTACTCCTGAACCTAATATTACACTATATGTTAACTAACTGGAAATTAAATAAAAACTTAAAACTAAAAAGAATCAATTAAATAATTAATTAAATTTTTTCTCTATTTAAAAAAAGAAAGAAAGAAAAATCTTCACCTAACCTTATGGGTTTTCCCTTGTAATTTAAAGACATCTTCCAAAGTGGCTGTACTAACTTGCATTCCCACCAACAGTGTAAGAAGGTTCCCCTTTCTCCACAACCTCTCCAACATTTGTTGTTTCTTGCCTTGTCAATTTTTGCCATTCTAACTGGTGTAAGTTGATATCTCAATCTGGTTTTGATTTGAATTTCCCTGATAGAAAACAGTCTGGAGGTTCCTCAAAAAATTAAAAATAGAGCTACCCTATGACCCAGCAATTGCACTACTGGGTATTTACCCCAAAGACACAGATGTAGTGAAAAGAAGGGCCATATGCACCCCAATGTTCATAGCAGCAATGTCCACAATAGCCAAACTGTGGAAAGAGTGGAGATGCCCTTCAACAGATGAATGGATAAAGAAGATATGGTCCATATATACAATGGAATATTACTCAGCCATCAGAAGGAATGAATACCCACCATTTGCATTGACATGGGAGGGACTGGAGAAGATTATGCTAAGTGAAATAAGTAAAGCAGAGAAAGTCAATTATCATATCCTTTCACTTATTTGTGGAACATAAGGAATAGCATGGAGGACATTAGGAGAAGGAAGGGAAAAAATGAAGGGGGGGGAGTTG
The DNA here is from genome assembly GCF_011800145.1 of Mirounga leonina. NCBI lineage: Eukaryota > Metazoa > Chordata > Mammalia > Carnivora > Phocidae > Mirounga > Mirounga leonina. The sequence continues at coordinate 15,886,397 of NW_023270513.1, forward strand.
GAAGGGGAGATGAACCATGAGAAACTATGGACTCCGAGAAACAAACTGAGGGTTTTAGAGAGGAGAAGGGTGGGGGAATGGGTGAGCCTGGTGATGGGTATTAAGGAGGGCATGTATTGCATGGAGCACTGGGTGTTATACACAAACAATGAATCATGGAACACTACATCAAAAACTAATGATGTACTTATGGTGACTAACATAACATAATAATAAAAAAAAAATAAGGACATCTTTTGTGTTGCTGCATTTGAGATTTTTTCTTTATCACTCTATTTCACAAATTTAATTTGGTATTGGTATTGGCCTGTTTTTTTTTTTTTTTTCATGTTGATGAGATTTCTTTAAGCCTCCTGTATCTGGAGTCTCTGTTTCTTTCCCCAAATCAAGGAAGTTTTGAGCTATTATTTCTTCAAATAAATTTTTGCCCCCTTTTCCCTCTTCTTCTTCTGGAACTCCTATAATATGGATGCTATTACATTTGATGGAGTCACTGAGTTTCCTGCATCTATTCCCATGTTCTATAATTCTTTCTCTCTTTAGTTCAGCTTTATTAATTTCAATTACTTTGTCTTCTAGGTCACTAATTAATTCCTCTGTTTTTTCCAGCCTGCTGTTTATTGCATCAAACCTCTTTCAAATCTCATTTATTGCAATCATTATCTTTGATTGCATCTTTTTAAACTCTTTTATCTCTGTGGTGAGAGTCTCACTGATGTCTTCTATTCTTTTCTCAAAGCCAGTGAAAATCTTTATGATTGTTACTTCAACTTCTCAATCAGGCATGTTACTTGTATCCATTTCACTTAGACCTCTGGCCATGGCTTTATCCCATTCTTTCACTTGGGATGAATTACTCTGTCATTGCATTTTCTCTATGTCCCTGCCTTCTTCTCTGTGTTAGAAAAGCCAGTCATGTCTCCTGCTCCTGAAAGTAATCGCCATCTGAAGAGGTCATATAATGCCCAGGGCTTTGTGATTCAAGAAGTGTCTCCAGTGTATGCTGCATGTGCTCTGCCTATTGTGTTTTGACTGCTTGGTCCTTCAGGCCCATTATCTCAGAGGTTCTACTTGCCTGCTGTGGGCAGTGTTTGGTCCCTGGCCTTAATGTGGTGATTTCAAGTAGGTGTGCTCTGATCTGCTTGTGAAATGATATCTGTCACCACTACCACCAGAACTGAGGCCTTGCAGAACTCTCTGGTTAGGAAATGTGCCATAGGCAAGGGTTTGTGCTGGTCTTCTGCAGGAGTAGCCCACTTTGCTGGGACTGCATCATTTATGACTGAGAAAGGTAGATCCACTGTAGCACAGGGTGGTGGGACTTGGTGTATCCTAGGAAATGAGTGTTGGCACTGCACTGCTTCCAGCAGGTGGCTCTGTTTTTATGCTGAGAGGCAGGGGACTGAAAATGGTGTCACCAGCTCCTTTGTTCCCAGAGAGGTGTCTCCACTAATGCTTCCCTCTGGGGTATGCACTCCAAAAGAACAAATAATCTCTCCACTGTTTTTCCCAGGCACTCTTCAGGTGGCTGTTTCCACACTGTCTGCGTCTGGGTTGTTTGTCTACCATCTCTCCAGGAGCAACACAGTACCCTCCAGGCCTTATCCTAGCCAAGCCCACTGACCTTTAAAGCCCCAGGCTTTAAGCCCTATTGATTGGTTGCAAGAACTCTTGTTTTCCAATTCATAAGTTTTGGGTAGATGTTCTCCTTTTGTGCTCCCCTGTGTGCTCCCGTCTCTCTTTCTCTTCTCTGAGTCAATGCCTTCCTCCCCTCTGCAGCACCCATGATCCATGTCTCCCCTAAACCCTGTCTCTTCACTTCCTATCTCTTCAGTGTGGCCTCTTCTCTCCCTTTAGTTGTGGAGTTTGTTCTATCAGTTTTCAGCTCCTTTTCTGGGGTATTTAGAATAATCTGATCATTATCTAGTTTTGTTTGTGTAGTGAGGCCAGTCTAGGGTCCTCCTGCTCCACTGCCATCTTCCTCTACTACCTCATAGGCTAATTCTAAAAAATATTTAACTAAGAGTTAATATCTATTCTTCTCAAACCATCCCAAAAGAAGGAAAAATTCCCAATTCATTCTATGAGGCTAGCATTACCCTGATACCAAAACCAGATAAAGACACCCCCAAAAAGAGAACTACTGGCCAATATCCATGATGAACATAGTTTCAAAAATACTCAAAAAAATACTAACAAACTGAATTCAACAATACATTAAAAAAATTATTTCCCACAATCAAGTGGGATTTATTCCTGGGTTGCAAGTGTGGTTCAATATTTACAAATCAATCAGTGTGATACATCACATCAATAAGAAAAAGGAAAAGAACCATATGATCCCTTCAATAGATAAAGAAAAAGCATTTGCCAAAGTATATGTCCATAAAATAAACATCCATTAATTTTAATACCCTCAACAAAGTAGATTTAGGGGAACATACCTCAACATAATAAATGATATATGAAAAACCCACAGCTAATACCATCTTCAATGGGGGGAAAAGAGCCTTTTCCCTAAGGTCAGGAACATGACAGGCATGCCCATCTTACCACTTTTATTCAACATAGTTCTGGAATTCCTAGCCAAAGAAATCAGACAACAAAAAGAAATAAAATGCATCCAAATTGGTAAGGTAGAAGTAAAATTTTCACTATTTGTATATGACATGACATTACAGCTAGAAAACCCAAAAGATTCCACCAAAAATCTGCTAAGATTGATAAATTCATAAATTTGCAGGATACAAAATAATTGTATAGAAATCTACAGCATTTCTCTATACCAATAATGGTGCAGTAGAAAAAGAAATTAAGAAAATAATCCCATTTACAATTGCATCCCAAATAATAAGATACCTAGGAATATAGGTAACCAAAGATGTGAATACTTGTGTTCCAAAAACTATAAAACACTGATGAAAGATATTCAAGATTGTGCAAAGAAATGGGAAGACATTCCATGCTCATGGATTAGAATAAAAAATATTGTTGAAATATTTATACTACCCAAAGCAATCTACACAATTAATGCAATCCCAATCAAAATACCAACATTTTTTTCAGAGCTGGAACTAACAATCCTAAAATTTGTATGGAACCATAAAAGACCTCAAATAGCCAAAGCAATGCTGAAAAAGAAGAACAGAACTGTAGGGACGCCTGAGTGGTTCAGTTGGTTAAGCATCTGTCTTCAGCCCAGGTCATGATCCCAGAGTCATGGGAGCCTGCTCTCCTCAGCAGGAAGCCTGCTTCTCCCTCTGCCTACTTCTCCTTCTGCTTGTGCTCTCTCTCTCTCTGACAAACAAATATATAAAATATTTAAAAAAAAAAACTGTAGATATCACAATTCCAGATTTTAAGTTATATTGCAAAGCGGTAGTAATTAAAACAGTATGGTATTGGCATAAAAATAGACACATAAATCAATAGAATAGAAGAGGAAACCCAGAAAGAAGCCCACAATTATATGGTCAGTTCATCTTCAACAAAGCAGGAAAGAATATCCAATGGGAAAAAGACAGTCTCTTCAACAAATGGTGTTGAGAAAACTCGACAGTCATATGCAAAAGAATGAACCTGGACCACTTTCTTTCACCATACACAAAAATAAACTCAAAATGGATTAAAGACATAAATGTGAGACATGAAGCCATAAAAATCCTTGAAGAGAGCACAGGCAGTAATCCTTCTGATCAGCCATAGCAACATTTTTCTAGATGTCTCCTGAGGCAAGGGAAATAAAAGTAAAAATAAACTATTGGGACTATATCAAAATAAAAAGTTTCTGCACAGCAAAGGAAACAACCAACAAAATTAAAAGGAAACCTACAGAATAGAAGACATTTGCAAATGAAATATCCAACTTATATCCAAAATATATAAAGACTTGATACAATTCAATATCCCAAAACCAAATAACCCAATTAAAAATAAGCAGAAGATGTGAAGGGATATTTCTCCAAGGAAGACCCACAGATGACCAACAGAAACATAAAAGGATGTTCAACATCACTGATCATCAGGGAAATGCAGATCAAAACTACAATTAGATAGGGCGCCTAGGGCGCCTGGGTGGCTCAGTTGGTTAAGCGACTGCCTTTGGCTCAGGTCATGATCCTGGAGTCCCTGGATCGAGTCCCGCATCCGGCTCCCTGCTCGGCAGGGAGTCTGCTTTGCCCTCTGACCTTATCACCTCTCATGTGTTCTCTCTCATTCTCTCTCTCTCAAAATAAATAAATAAAAAATCTTAAAAAAAAAAAAAAAGATAGGGCGCCTAGGTGGCTCAGATGGTTAAGCGTCTGCCTTCGGCTCAGGTCATGATCCCAGGGTCCTGGGATCGAGTCCCACATCGGGCTCCCGGCTCAGCAGGGAGCCTGCTTCTCCCTCTGACCCTCTCCCCTCTCATGCTGTTTCTCTCTCGCTCGCTCTCTAAAAAATAAATAAAATCTTAAAAAAAAAACTACAATTAGATATGTACCTCACACCTATCAGAATGGCTAAAATCAACAACAAAAGAAACGACAGGTGTCAGTGAGGATGTGGAGAAAAAGGAACCTTCTTGCACAGCTGGGAATGCAAACTGGCATAGCCACTCCGGAAAACAGTATGGAGGTTTCTCAAAAGTTAAAGAAAGAACTACCCTATGATCCAGCAATTGCAATACTGGGTATTTACCTAAATAATACAAAAACACTAAATTAAAAGGATACATGCACCCTTATATTTATAGTAATATTATTATAATAGCCAAGATATGGAAGCAGCCCAAGTGTCCATGAACTGATGAATGGGTAAAGAAGATATGGTATATATATTCAATGGAATATTATCCAGCCATATAAAAGAATGAAATCTTGCCATTTGCAAAGACATGGATAGAGCTTGAGAGTGTAATGCAAAGTGAAATAAGTCAGTCAGTGAAAGACAAATACCATATGATTTCACTCATATGGTATATATATTCAATGGAATATTATCCAGACATATAAAAGAATGAAATCTTGCCATTTGCAAAGACATAAATAGAGCTTGAGAGTGTAATGCAAAGTGAAATAAGTCAGTCAGTGAAAGCCAAATACCATATGATTTCACTCATATGGTATATATATTCAATGGAATATTATCCAGCCATATAAAAGAATGAAATCTTGCCATTTGCAAAAACATGGATAGAGCTTGAGAGTGTAATGCAAAGTGAAATAAGTCAGTCAGTGAAAGACAAATACCATATGATTTCACTCATATGTGATACTTAAGAAACAAAAGAGATGAGCAAAGGGATAAAAAGTGAGAGAGAGAAACAAAAAAGAACTATAAAGAACAAATTGAGAAACAGAAAAGAACTATAAAGAACAAATTGATGGTTACCAGAAGGGAGTTGTGTAGGGGATGGGTGAAATAGGTGATGAGGATTATGGAGTATATTACTGGGTGATTAAAATAAAACTTAAAAAATCATTTCATATATCCATCAATTATATATTATCCATGAAAAGCAAAACTAAAATTAAAGCTCCACCAAGATTACAGGTTTACCCTCCCTACCTATTCTAAAGTCACCTTTCCCTAATATAACTTGTACAGTCTGCAAATTAGGCCTGGGCTTTGTGGGAAGGGGAGGTTGTCAAAATTTCCTGTACCTCCATAGTGACTTCATGGAATAATAAATTTTTTTTTAATTTTCATTTAAATTGGGGTAAAGATAGAACATAAAATTTACTATCCTAACCATTTTTAAGTGCATAATTCAGTAATGTTAAGTATATTCACATTGTTTTGAAACAAATCTCCATATTTTTTCTATCTCACAAAACTGAAAGTTTGTACCCATTAAAAAAGAACTCCCCATTTCCCACTCCCCACAGCCTCTGGAAAAAAACAGGGACTTTTGTTTACTTTATTTCTGTGAATTTGACTACTTTAGATGTCTCACATAAGTGATATCATACAGTATTTGTCTTTTCATGACTGGATTATTGCACTTAGCATAATGTCTTCAAGGTTCATCCATATTGTACATATGACAAGATTTCTGATTTCTTAAAAGATTGAATGATATTCCATTGCATATATATAATATGTTTTTCTTATATATTCATCTGCCAGTGGACTTTTGGGAGGCTTCCACCTCTTAGCTATAACACTGCAATGATCATGGATGTCCAAATACCTCTTTGAGATCCTGCTTTCAATTATTTTGGTTAAATACCCAAACATGTGACTGATGTATCATGTGGCAGTTTTACTTTTATTTTTATTACATATTTTATTAATTTTTAATTTTGTTGAATTATATGGCAGTTTTATTTTTTTAAGATTTTATTTATTTATTTGAGAGAGAGAGCACAAACAGGAGGAAGGGCAGAGGGAGAGGGAGAAGCAGGATCTCCAGTGAGCAGGGAGACTGATGCAGGGCTTCATCCCAGAACCCTGAGATTTTGACCTGAGCTAAAGGCAGATGTTTAAACAACTGAGGCACCCAGGTGTCCCTGCAGTTTTAATTTTAATTTATTTTTTAATAGGAGCTGCACCATTTTACATTCCCATCAATAGTCCACAAAGTTTCCAATTTCTCTACATCCTTGCCAACACTTGTTATTTTTTTATTTGTTTGTTTGGTTTTGTTAGTGACCATTCTAATGAGATGATATCTCATTGTGGTTTTAATTTGTATTTTCTATGATTAGTGATGTTGAACATTTTTTCATATGTTTATTGGACATATGAATATCTTTAGAAAAATGTGTATTTTAAATGGATTGTTTGTTGTTGAGTCACAGGTGTTCTGCATAGTACTAACTAGTACTATTCTAGATACTAACCATTTATCAGATATATGATTTACAAATATGCTCTTCCATTCCACAGTTTGCCTTTTCACTCTGTTATTTCCTTTAATAAGCACTTTTTAAGTTTGATGTAGTCCCATTTGTCTATTTTTTCTTTTGTTTCTCATGCTTTTGGTGTCATATCTAAGAAATAACTCCCATATCCAACATCACGAAGTATACCCCTATGTTTTCTTATAGGAGTTTTATATTTTTAGGTCTTGTGCTTAGTTTTTTAAACAATTTTGAGTTATATTTTTTGTGTATAATGCAAGGTAAGTGTTCAACTTCATTCTTTTGCATGTGCATATCCAGTTTCCCAACACCATTTGTTGAAAATATTGTACTTTACCCATTGTATCTTGACACCCTTGTCAAAGACCATTTTTTTTTATTAACATATACTGTATTATTTGTTTCAGGGGTACAAGTCTGTGATACTTCAGTCTTACACAATTCACAGCACTCACCATAGCACATACCCTCCCCAATGTCCATCATCCAGCCACCCCATCCCTCCGACCCCACACCATTCCAGCAATTTTTAGTTTGTTTCCTGAGATTGAGTCTCTTATGGTTTGTCTCCCTCTCTGGTTTCATCTTGTTTCATTTTTCCTCCCTTCCCTTATGATCCTCTGCCTTGTTTCTCAAATTCCTCATATCGGTGATTATCTTTCTCTGATTGACTTATTTTACTTAGCATAATAACCTCTAGCTCCATCCACGTTGTTGCAAATAGCAAGATTTCATTTTTTGATGGCTGCATAATATTCTATTGTGTATATATGCCACATTTTCTTTATCCACTCATCTGTTGATACACATCTAGACTCTTTCCATAGTTTGGCTATTGTGGACATTGCTGCTATAAATATTGGCAGGCACATGCCCCTTCAGATCACTACATCTGTATCTTTTGGGTAAATACCCAGTAGTGCAATTGCTGGGTCATAGGGTAGCTCTGTTTTTAACTTTTTGAGGAACTTCCATACTGTTTTCCAGAGTGGCTGTACCAACTTGCATTCCCACCAACAGTGTAAGACGGTTCCCCTTTCTCCACAACCTCTCCATTTGTATGTCTTCTTCAGAGAAGTGCCTTTTCATATCCTCTGCCCATTTTTTGACTTGATTATTTGTTTTTTGGGTATTGATTTTGAGAAGTTCTTTATAGATTTTGGGTACTAACCCTTTATCTGACATGTCATTTGCAAATATCTTCTCCTATTCTGTGGGTTGCCACCTTGTTTTGTTGACTATTTCCTTTGTTGTGCAGAAGTTTTTATCTGATGTAGTCACAAAGTTCATTTTTGCTTTTGTTTCACTAGCCTTTGGAGATGTATCTTGAAAGAAATTGCTGTGGCCAATGTCAAAGAGGTTACTGCCTATGTTCCTCTCTAAGATTTTGATGGATTCCTGTCTCACATTGAGGTCTTTCATCCATTTTGAGGTTTTTTTGTGTATGGTGTTAGAGAATGGTTGCATTTCATTCTTCTGTATATAGCTGACCAATTTTCCCAGCATCATTTATTGAAGAGACTGTCTTTTTCCCATTGCATATTTTTTTCCTGCTTTGTTGAAGATTATTTGACCATAGTGTTGAGGGTCCATACTGGGCTCTCTATTCTTTCCATTGGATTATATGTCGGTTCTTGTGCCAATACCATGCTCTCTTGGTGATCACTGCTTTGTAATAAAGCTTGAAATCGGGCAACGTGATGCCCCCAGCTTTGTTTTTCTTTTTCAACATTTCCTTGGTGATTTGGGGTCTTTTCTGATTCCATACAACTTTTAGGATTCTTTGTTCCAGCACTTTGAAAAATGATATTGGAATTTTGATCGGGAGAGCATTGAAAGTATAGATTGCTCTGGGTAACATAGACATCTTAACAGTGTTTATTCTTCCTATCCATGAGTGTGGAATGTTTCTCTATCTTTTTGTGCCTTCTTCAATTTCTTTCATGAGTGTTCTGTACTTCCTAGAGTATAGATCCTTTACCTCTTTGGTTAGGTTTAGTCCAAGGTATCTTATGGTTTTTGGTGCTATTGTAAGTGGAATTGTTTCTCTAATTTCTCTTTCTACAGATGCATTGTTAGTGTATAAGAAAGCAACTGATTTCTGTGCATTGTTTTTTTTATCCTGCCACATTACTGAATTGCTGTATGAGTTCTAGTAATTTGGGGGTGGAGTCTATTGGATTTTCCACATAAAGTATCATGTCACCCACGAAAAGAGAGAGCTTGACTTCTTCTCTGCCAATTTGAATACATTTTATTTCTTTTTGTTGTCTGATTGCTGTTGCTAGGACTTCTAGTACTATGTTGAACAATAGTGGTGAGAGTGGGCATCCTTGATGTGTTCCTTATCTTATGGGAAAGGCTCTCATCTTTTCCCCATTGAGGATGATATTAGCTGTGGGTTTTTCATAGATGGATTTTATGAACTGGAGGAATGTCCCCTCTATCCCTGTACTCTGAAGAGTTTTCATCAGAAAACGATGCTGTATTTTGTCAAATGCTTTTTCTGCATCAGTTAAGGGGACCATATGGTTCTTCTCCCTCCTTTTATTAATGTGTTCTGTCACATTCATTGATTTGCAAATGTTGAACCACCCTTGCATCCCGGGGATAAGTCCCACTTGGTCGTGGAGGATGATCCTTTTAATGTATTGTTGGTTCGTCTAGCTAGGATTTTGTTGAGGATTTTGGAATCCATATTCATCAGGGATATCAGTCTGAAATCCTCCTTTTTGATGGGGTTTTTGCCTGGTTTGGGGATTAAGGTAATGCTGGCCTCATAGAATGAGTCTAGAAGATTTCCTTCTATTTCTATTTTTTGAAACAGCTTCAGGAGAATAGATATTATTTCTTCTTTGAATGTGTGGTAGAATTCCCCAGGGAATCCATCAGGCCCTGGACTCTTGTTTTTTGGGAGGTTCTTGATCACTGTTTCAATCTCGATACTGCTTATGGGCCTATTCAGGTTGCCAATTTCTTCCTGTTTCAGTCTTGGCAGTTTATAGGTTGCCAGGAAGGCATCCATTTCTTCCAGGTTGCTCAATTTACTGGCATATAGTTACTGATAATGATTTCTCATAATTGTTCCCGTTTCCTTGGTGTTAGTCATGATCTCTCCCCTTTCATAAATAATTAAATTAATTAATATTAATTTGGGTCCTTTCTCTTCTGCTTCGCTTATCCTAGCTTTTAGATTTTCTAAATTAGATTGGATCTCATTGATAGCACTTTGAAGTTCTCCCAATTCAGCTTTCATTTCTGTCCTTAGAGACTCTATGTTGCCATTAATTGATTTCTCCATTCTAGCGATTGTCTTCACAATTGCTCACCTGAATTCCATTTCTGACATCTTTTCTTTTTTAATTTTATTATGTTATGTTAGTCACCATACAATATATCATTAGTTTTAGATGTAGTGATCCACGATCCATTGTTTTTTGTATAACATCCAGTGCTCCATACAGTACGTGCCCTCCTTAATACCCATCACTGGACTAACCAATCCCCTCTCCCCCCTCCCCTCTAAAACCCTGTTTGTTTCTCAAGTCCCTAGTCTCTCATGGTTCATCTCTCCCTCCAATTTCCCCCGCCCATTTTTCCTTTCCTTCTCCTAATGTCCGCCATGATATTCCTTATGTTCCACAAATAAGTGAAACCATATGATAATTGACTTTCTCTGGTTGACTTATTTCACTTAGCATAATCTCCTCCAGTCCCATCCGTGTTGATGTAAAAGTTGGGTATTCATCTTTTCTGATGGCTGAATAATATTCCATTGTATATATGGACCACATCTTCTTTATCCATTCATCTGTTGAAGGGCATCTCGGCTCTTTCCACAGTTTGGCTATTGCGGACATTGCTGCTAGGAACATTGGGGTGCATATGGCCCTTCTTTTCACTACATCTGTGTCTTGGTGGTAAATACCCAGGAGTGCAATTGCTGGGTCATAGGGTAGCTCTATTTTTAAATTTTTGAGGCACCTCCACACTGTTTTCCAAAGTGGCTGTACCAACATGCATTCCCACCAACAGTGTAAGAGGGTTCCCCTTTCTCCACAACCTCTTCAACATTTGTTGTCTCTTGCCTTGTCAATTTTTGCCATTCTAACTGGTATAAGGTGGTATTTCAGTGTGGTTTTGATTTTAATTTCCCTGATGGCTACTGATGATGAACATTTTTTTCATGTCTGTTAGCCATTTGTATGTCTTCTTCAGAGAAGTGTCTGTTCATCTCTTCTGCCCACTTTTTGACTTGATTATTTGGTTTTGGGTGTTGAGTTTCAGAAGTTCTTTATAGATCTTGGATACCAGCCCTTTATCTGTAGTGTCCTTTGCAAATATCTTCTCCCATTCTGTGGGTTGCCTCTTTGTTTTGTTGACTGTTTCCTTGGCTGTGTGGAAGCTTTTTATCTTGATGAAGTCCCAAAAGTTCATTTTAGCTTTTGTTTCACTAGCTTTTGGAGATGTATCTTGAAAGAAGTTGCTGTGGCTGATGTCAAAGAGGTTACTGCCTATGTTCTCTTCTAGGATTTTGATGGATTCCTGTCTCACATTGAGGTCTTTCATCCATTTTGATTTTATCTTTGTGAATGGTGTTAGGGAATGGTCGAGTTTCATTCTTCTGCATGTGGCTGTCCAATTTTCCCAGCACCATTTATTGAAGAGACTGTCTTTTTTTCCATTGCATGTTTTTTCCTGCTTTGTCAAAGATTATTTGACCATAGAGTTGAGGGTCCATATCTGGGTTCTCTATTCTGTTCCACTGGTCTGTATGTCTGTTTTTGTGCCATTACCATGCTGTCTTGGTGATCACAGCTTTGTAATATAGCTTGAAATCGAGCAACGTGATGCCCCCAGCTTTGTTTTTCTTTTTCAACATCTCCCTGGCGATTTGGGGTCTTTTCTAATTCCATACAAACTTTAGGATTGTTTGTTCCAGCACTTTGAAAAATGTCATTGGAATTTTGATCAGGATGGCATTGAAGGTATAGATTGCTCTGGGTAGCATAGACATTTTAACAATGTTTATTCTTCTGATCCCTGAGCATGGAATATTTTTCCATCTTTTTGTGTCTTCTTCAATTTCTTTCATGAGTGTTTTGTAGTTCCTAGAGTATAGATCCTTTACCTTTTTGGTTAGGTTTATTCCGAGGTATCTTATGGTTTTTGGTGCTATTGTAAATGGAATTGTTTCTTTAATTTCTCTTTCTACAGTTTCGTTGTTAGTGTATAATAAAGAAACTGATTTCTGTCCATTGAATTTGTATCCTGCCACATTACTGAATTGCTGGATGAGGTCTAGTAATTTTGGGGTGGAGTCTTTTGGGTTTTCCACATAAAGTATCATGTCGTCTGCAAAAAGAGAGAGTTTGACTTCTACTTTGCCAATTTGAATACCTTTTATTTCTTTTTGTTGTCTGATTGCTGTTGATAGGACTTCTAGTACTATGTTGAACAACACTGGTGAGAGTGGGCACCCTTGACGTGTTCCTGATCTTAAGGGAAAGGCTCTCCGCTTTTCCCCACTGAGGATGATATTTGCTGTGGGTTTTTAATAGATGGACTTTATGAGCTTGAGGAATGTTCCCTCTATCCCTATACTCTGGAGAGTTTTAATAAGGAAAGGATGTTGTATTTTGTCAAATGTTTTTTCTGCATCAATTGAGAGGACTATATGGTTCTTCTCCCTCCTCTTATTCATGTGTTCTATCACATTGATTGATTTGTGAATGTTGAACCACACTTGCACCCCGGGGATAAATCCCACTTGGTTGTGGTGGATGATCCTTTTAATGTATTGTTGGATCCTATTAGCTAGGATTTTTTTGAGGATTTTGGAATCCATATTCATCAGGGATATTGGTCTGAAATTCTCCTTTTTGATGGGGTTTTTGCCTGGTTTGGGGTTTAAGGTAATGCTGGCCTCATAGAATGAGTTTGGAACTTTTCCTTCTGTTTCTATTTCTTGAAACAGCTTCAGTAGAATAGGTATTATTTCTTCTTTGAATGTTTGGTAGAATTCCCCAGGGAATCCATCAGGCCCTGGACTCTTGTTTTTTGGGAGGTTTTTGATCACTGCTTCAATCTCGTTACTGGTTATTGGCCTGTTCAGGTTGTCAGTTTCTTCTTATTTCAGTCTTGGGAGTTTATAGGTTTCCAGGAAGGTATCCGTTTCATCCAGGTTGCTTGGCCTATTGGCATATAGTTGTTGATAATAATTTCTAATAATTGCTTCTATTTCCTTGGTGTTAGTCGTGATCTCTCCCTTTTCATTTGTAATTTTATTAATTTGGGTCCTTTCTCTTTTCTTTTGGATAAGTCTGGCCTTTGGATAAGTCTGGCCAGTGGTTTATTGATCTTACTAATTCTTTCAGAGAACTAGCTTCTAGTTTCATTGATCTGATCTACTGTGTTTCTGGTTTCTAATTCATTGATTTCTGCTCTAATTTTAATTATTTCTCTTCTAATGCATGGCTTAGGCGTCGTTTGTTGCTTTTTCTCTAGTTCTTTAAGGTGTAGAGTTAGTTGGTGAATTCGGGATTTTTCTATTTTTTTTAGTGAGGCTTGGGTGGCTATGTATTTCCCCCTTAGAACCACCTTTGCAGTATCCTATAGGTTTTGGACCAATATGTTTTTGTTCTCATTGATTTCCATGAATTGTTTAAGTTCTTCTTTGATTTCTTAGTTGACCCAAACATTCTTGAGCAGAGTGGTCTTTAGCTTCCAAGTGTTTGAATTTCTGCCAAATTTTTTCTTGTGATTGAGTTCCAGTTTTAGAGCATTGTGGTCTGAGAATATGCAGGGAATAATCTCTCTCTTTTGGTATTGGTTGAGACCTGATTTGTGACCCAGTATATGGTCTATTTTGGAGAAAGTTCCATGTGTGCTCGAGAACAAGGAGTATTCTGTTGTTTTAGGGTGGAATGTTCTGTAAATATCTATGAGGTCCATCTGGTCCAGTGTATCATTCAAAGCTCTTGTTTCCTTGTTGATTTTCTGCTTAGATGATCTGTCCGTTGCTGAGAGTGGAGTATTGAGGTCTCCTACAATTAATGTATTGTTATCAATATGACTCTTTATTTTAGTTAACAGTTGGCTTATGTAGATGGCTGCTTCCATGTTGGGGGCATAGATATTTACAATTGTTAGATCTTGTTATTGGATAGACCCTTTAAGAATGATATACTGTCCTTCTGTGCCTCTTATTACAGACTTCAGTTTAAAATCTAATTTGTCTGATATAAGAATTGCTTCCCCAGCTTTCTTTTGAGGTCCGCTGTCATGGAAGATAGATCTCCATCCCTTCACTTTCAGTCTGGATGTACCTTTAGATTCAAAATGAGTCTCTTGTAGGCAGCATATGGATGGGTCCTGTCTTTTTATCCAATCTGCAACCCTGTGCCATTTTATGGGAGTGTTTAGGCCATTTGTGTTGAGAGTGATTATTGAAAGATATGAATTAATTGTCATCATGTTGCCTGTGAAGACCTTGTTTTTATAGATTGTCCCTGTAGATTTCTGTTGTAGATCACTCTTGGGGTCTTTCTCCTTTTATAGAACCCCCCCTTAATATTTCTTGCAGGGCTGCCTTAGTGGTCACATATTCTTTCAACTTCTGCCAGTTGTGGAAGCTCTGCATCTCTCCATCCATTCTGAATGAAAGCCTTGCCGAATAAAGTATTCTTGGCTGCATGTTCTTCTCATTTAGTACCCTGAATATGTCTTGCCAGGCCTTTCTGGCTTGCCAGGTCTCTGTGGATAGGTCCGATGTTATTCTGATGTTCCTCCCTCTGGACATAAGGACTCTCTTCCCCCTAACTGCCCTTAAGATGGTTTCCTTGGTTCTAAGATTTACAAGTTTTACTATTGCATGCCAGGGTGTTGGCCTGTTTTCCTTGATCTTAGGAGCGGTCCTCTCTGCCTCTAGGATTCAAATGTTTTTTTCATTCCCCAGATTAGTGAAGTTCTCAGCTAAAATTTGCTCAAATACATCTAGTCCTCTCTCTCTCTCTCCACTCCCTCCGGGATTTCCAATTATTCTGACATTGGAACGCCTCATGGTGTTACTTATTTCTCTGATTCTATTTTCATGGATTCTGAGTTGTTTTTCCCTGGCCTCCTCTTTTCCCTTTTTATCTATTATACTGTCTTCCAGATCGCTTATTCTCTCTTCTGTCTCAGTTACCCTAGCTCTTAGATTATCTAGATTGGATTGGATCTCATTGATAGCATTTTTAAGTTCTGCCAATTCACCTTTTATTTCTGCCCTTAGAGACTCTATGTTGCCATTAATTGATTTCTCCATTCTAGCCATTGTCTTCACAATTGCTAGCCTGAATTCCATCTCTGACATCTTGGTTATATCTGCATCCATTTGTAAATCTGCAGCATAAGTCATAATCTCTGAGTCTTTTCTGTTTTGGGGGCTCCTCCTCCTAGTCATTCTGTTAATGGGTGGTTGAGGGAATGTATAGAGTCCAAATTATTGACCAGAACCCAAGCAAGATGCACCTGTTTTCTTGGGACCTTAGGGTTGCTGGCCTCTTGTTTTCCCAGCCTGTCTTCTGTGGGAGGGGCCTGCTGCACTGTTACTCAGGCAACCCTGTTTGGGCGGAGTTGCCCTGCACCCCTGTGGCGGGGGATGGGCTCAGTGGGAATCAGTTTTTGGGGCTTTTGTTCTCTGGTTGCTTTCCCTGGTGGCTTTCCACGTCTCTTCTGCGAGTCAGAGCAGAAGAGACCGTTTCCAACCATCTGCCTCAGAGCAGAGAGACTGCAGTCTGTTCTTCAGTGAGCTCTCCAGGCCACACCATCTCCGTTTCTGTCCGTGCTGCTATAAACTGTAGCGTCCTGGGTTGTGTGCCCCTCCGCAGCGCTCCCAGTCCTGCCTCCAGGTCGGGGCACGTCTCTGCCCTTTGTGCTTCTAAAACTACCAGCCACTTCCAGTTCCTGTGCACGTGACTCTGCTGCTGGGGGTTTCCACCCCAGGGGTTGCAGTTCACCGTTGCGACCCCGGTGCACCAGGTTTCTGTCTCGGAGGCTGCAGTTGGCGTGCTCGACCGTCGCTCCGGGTTTCTGTCCGGGGCCTGAGGTTTGTGTGCACGCGAACCCGCGGGTCTGGTTTTCCACCCCGGGGGCTGCCCTAAAGTCCTTTCCTGACGCTACCAGTCTGCGAGTCTGTGCCTGTCCGCAGCGCGTGAGGCTGTCACTCACCGGCATTGTAGGATCCCCTCGGCCAGGCACCCTCCCGCTGCCGTTTATCCTCCAATATCTGCCTGCAGAATCAGGGCTCTCCACTTCATACCTTGAAACCAACTGCCTGCAATATTCTGTTTGTAGAGATCCAGATCTTCTTACATCTCAGGCTGGTTTTGTGGGTGCTCAGAGTGGTCTGGTAGATATCTAGCTCATTTCTGGGGACCAGTTGAAATAGGGTCCCCTACTCTTCCACCATCTTCCCCCCCCCCATCTCTGACATCTTGGTTATATCTGAATCCATTTGTCAATCTGTGGCATAAGTCATAGTCTCTGAGTCTTTCTTATTTTGGGGGTTCCTCCACCTAGTCATTCTTTTGAGGGGTGGCTGAGGGGATATATAGATTCCAAATTCTTGACCACAACCCAAGCAAGATGCACCTGTTTTCTAGGGAGTTTAAGGTTGCTGGCCTCTTTTTCTCCCAGCCTGTCTTCTGTGGGGAGGGGCCTGCTGCACTGTTACTCAGGCAACCCTGTTTGGGCAGAGTTGCCCTGATCCCTGTTGGGGGGTAGGCTCAGTGAAAACCAGATTTTGGGGACTTTTGTTCTCTGGTGGCTTTCCCTGGCAGCTTTCTGCATCTCTTCCAAGAGTCAGAGCCAGAGAGATCGTTTCCAACCCTCTGCCTCAGAGCAGAGAGATCGCAGTCTGTTCTTCAGTGAGTTCCCCAGGCCACATTATCTCCGTTTCTATCTGTGCTGCTATAAACTGTAGTGTCCTGGGTTGTGCACCCTTCAGCAGCACTCCCAGTCCTCACTTCCAGGTCGGGCACATCTCTGCCCTTTGTGCTTCTAAAACCACCAGCTGCCCCCAGTTCACACGTGTGGCTCTGCTGCTCAAGGTTTCCATCTGGGGGGCTGCCCTAAAGTCCTTTCTCCACCACTACAGGTCTATGAGTCTGTGCCCCGTCCCCAGCACAGGAGGCTCTCACTCACCAGCGGTGTAGGATCCCGACGGCTGGCTCCCTCTGCCTTCCATTTATCCTCCGATATCTGCCTGTGAAATCACGGCTCCCCACCTTGTACCTCGAAACCAACTGCCTGCGATATTCTCTTTGTAGAGATCCAGATCTATCTTCTTACATCTCAGGCTGATTTCGTGGGTGTTAAAATGGTCTGGTAGATATCCAGCTCAATAACAGAGACCAGTTGGAATAGGGCCCCCTACTCCTCTGCAATCTTTTCCCCACTCCTGTTTCCCAAAATTTTAAAGAAAGAAAGAAAAAAAAAATATATATATATATATAATAAGGTTAAATACAATGAAGGGATAAAATATGGACTGTAAAAGTTAAAAATAAAAAGGATTTTAAAAAAGGAATTGATAAAATAATATGTTGGTTGAAAAAGGAAAGAAGAAAAATTTAAAAAAATAGAAAATGAAAAAATAAAGAAAAATTTAAAAATTCACTTTGAAAGGCTAAAGAATCATGGGAAAAAAGCCATGAATTTTATGTGCTATATTCCCCTAGCACTGGAGTTTTGCAGGTCTTATTGATCAGTAAACTTGGTCTTGGTTGGCTGTTCTTGGTGATCTTCTGGGGGAGGGGCCTGCTGCTGTGATTCTCAAATGTCTTTGCCCAAGGTGGAATTGCACTGCCCTTACCAGGGGCCAGGCTAAGTGTTCTGCTTGGGTTTGCTCTCTGTAGCTTTTCTTCCCTGATAGCTTTCCATACAGCTTTAGAGGACGAGAATGAAAATGGCAGCCTCCCAATCTCTAGCCCCAGAGGAGTAAAGAACTCAGGGCCCCACTCCTCAGTGTGCCTTCAAAGAAAAACAGTCAATCACTCCTATCCCCCTGGTCTCTGGCTGACTCCGTGCTCACCCAGCTTATGATCAAGTGTTTCTATCTCTGGCACACAACCCCGTTTGGAGTTTCCAAACCTAGCAGATTCCTGCAGTGTACTCCCGTGCCAGTCCTCCTCAGGGAAGGGGGGAGTCTCCCCAGATCTGCAACTTATTGGGTCCCTGCCCAAAGAGTAGCGGCCTGACTGTGCCGCAGATCACGGTTTATGGCAACCCCAAGCTGAGAGCCCACTTCTTGGCTCCGTCTTTGCAGCTGGCTTCCCCGCTGTGATACCTGGGAGCTCTGCCATACTTGGTCATCCCGGTTTTTCTGTGACCCTGAGGGTCCTGAGATCATACTGTCCCAGGGAGTGTTCCACCCCCCGCTTAGCTACTGGAGCGACATCCCTCAGCAGAGCAGACTTTTAAAAGTTCTGATTTTGTGCTCCACTGCTCTATCACTTGCTGGTAGCTGGCTGACAGAGGCTCCCTTCCCCCAAGGTCTATCTTCCTGAACATTGCCTTGGATTCACTTCTTCACACGTTCTACCTTCCATAAATTGGTCGCTTTTCTGTTCATAGGATTGCTGCTATTCATTTTTTCGATCTCCTGTTGAGTTTGTAGGTGTTCAGAGTGGTTTGATAACTATCTAGTTGAATTCCTGGGACCAGACAAAATTTAGGTTTCCTACTCCTTTGCCATCTTGCTCCTCCCACCCAAAGACCATTTGATCATGTACATGAAAATTTATTTCTAAGCTCTTAGCTCTCTATTCTGTTTCACTGGTGTGTATGTTTGTCTCTGTGCCAATAAAACACTGTTTTGATTACTGTAGTTTTGTAGTATGTTTTGAAATCAAGAATTGTGAGTCCTCCAACTTTCATCTTTTTTCAAATTGTTTGGCCATCTTGGATCCATTAAGATTCCATATGTATTTTAGGAGTTTTTCTATATTTGCATAAAATGTTGTTAAGATTTTGGTAAGGATGGTATTAAATTTATAGATTTATTTGGGTAATGTGATGGTTATTATTACTTGTCAGCTTGACTGGGCCTCAGGTGCTCAGATATTTGATTTTTACCCATTATTCTGGGTGCATCTGTGAAGTTGTTTGTGGATGATATTAACATTTGAATTGGTAGACTGAGTAGAGCAGATTGCCCTCCCTAATGTGGAAGGGCCTCACCCAATCAGTTGAAGACCTGAATAGAACAAGAAGCCTGAGTAAGAAAGAACTCCTCCTCCCTGAATCCCTTTGAGCTAAGGCTTTTTTTTTTCCCCCTCTGCCTTCAGACTTGAACTAAAGTTTTGGTTCTTTTTGGGTCTAGATCCTGTTGGACTCAGGTTTCCAGCTTGTTGAGTATAAATCTTGGGACTTGTTAGTCTCTACAATCACATAAGCCAATTTCTTATAATGATTCTCTTAAGTATCTACTATCTATTTATCTATCATCTATATCTATCTACATCTATACAGATAGGTAAATATAGAGATGAAAATGATAGATAGATACAGATATATATCTTATTGGTTCTGCTTTCCTGGAAAACCCTGACTAATACAGGTAGCATGGACATTTCAACAATATGAAGTCTTCCAATACATGAACACAAGATATCTTTCCATTTATTTACTTAATCTTATTTACTTTTTTATTTACTTTTTTTCTTATTTACTTTTTTTCAGCGATGTTTTTTAGTTTTTAGCACACAAGTGTTATGCCTCCTTGGTTAATTTTATTTCTAAATATTTTATTCTTTTTTATGCTGTTATAAATGGGATTTTTTTAAATGTCTTTTTTGAATGTTCGTTGTTAGTGAATAGAAATGCAACTGATTTTTATGTGTCAATTTTGTATACTGTAACTTTGCTGAATTCACTTATTATTTCAAACAGGGTTTTTTTGTGGAATCTTTAGGGTTATCTACAGATAAGTTTCTTTTGAACTTATATTACCTACTAATTCTGGGATAAGTGGAGCTGCTCTTGGTGCTCATACCATCCAACAACAAAGTAGAATTATTAAAGCCAATGAAGAAATGTCCAAATTCTTTATTAAAATCATTCAATAAATGAAAGAAAAATTAAAGTAGTCAACAATATTTACTAGGATATTTAAACAAATGTCATGGTCTCCACTGAGTTATTTTCTTGGTTATCTCATTTAACCTGAGGTGGTTTGACTATAAATTGATTTCAAGTTTTATTCATATTAATTATAATATGATATTTAGTTATCAGGCTCTTATAATGCCGAATCAATTAAATCCAATTAAATAAAACTTGGAACATTTCAGTCATTGGTTAACAATCACAGATGAATTTTGACAAATCAGAAGACTGCAACTTAGATATTTGACCAATGACAGCTTTCAAGTCCCTATCCCTCCCTTTTCCATTTTGCCCCACATCTAGGCAGTCTGATAAGCCTGCCCACACTCTCTGTCCCTTAGCACTGGCAGAAATTTCAAACCTGGCCCCTCTGCAGTCTCACTCCCTAACCACAATAAAAACCCAAAGACACCTGTTTCACTCCTTGCTTTTGTTTCATTCCACATTGAACCTCAACCCTTCTTTGGAGAATCTTTTTGCTTTTACTATGTGAGTAATAACCATTTCATATTCATAGGTGCCTATGTGTCACTTGTCCTGCCATACATAATTCCTGGACAGGGGATGCCCAGAATCCAGCAGTGGATGGTAGACACCAAAATATAATGACAGATTCATACTTCCTGTGTGGTAATAAAGCCTCCTTAGAGTCCTCTGAAAGAGTAGATTTACATCTCTTCAGATTCTTCAGACATCCTTAGAGCAAAACATTCTCTCTCTAATATTGATCATGTCTCAAACTTAATTTTTTGTGCAAGTTTAATACACTAATTCTTTACTTATTGATGAAGATGGGGAATAGCTAAATGAATGGAGGAAACAGGATCTTATTCTAACACACCAAGAAGACCATCCTGTGAATCTCTTGTGAAATAGTTTTGCTGGTCTTTCTTCCCAGAGGCAATACCTTAATATCACCATGTAACATAGAGAGCATGATCTATATTTCTGTGGGGACTTTTTTGGGGGGGAATTTCATAATATTTTATCATCCTCTGAGTTTTGTGGGGTATAAAGGGAGTGGGTATCAACTTAAGAGCATGAGGCACAGGAGTAGGTGAGTATGAAATTTATATTTGGGAGAGGCATTTATTCACAGATAAAGTGGTAATACCTGAGCCAATTTGATGACAATGGGGACTAAAAGCATGAGTTGAGTTCTTAAGACACTATAAAGGAAGAATCCCCAGAATGTGTATCTGAGTTTGTGGTTTAAAGAAGAGTCAAAGATGACACTGAGATGTTGACGCTCATGAACCCAGGAGTAGTTCAGAAGAATAAGTACACTTTAGTAGGAAGATGAGTTCATTTTTGGACTTACTGAGTATGAGGTATCTGAGGAACATCTAAATGGAGACACTCAGCAGGTAGGTGGAAATGCTGTGGGGCCTGAAAACACAGTCTGTAGTTATGAAATGTTAGTTCACAAAATAGGTGTCCATAAATCCCACCATGTAAGACTTGCTTTCTTTTATGCCAATTCCTAAGGCAGATCTTAACTAAGATATGGTTGCTTAATTAATGCTCCAAGGAAGAAAATGATGAGGGTAAAGATTTGCTGTCCTGAACAAAAGGATTTATTATGGAAATTAACATAGAATATAGCTTTCATATGAAGCTGCACAGAGCCAGCTACTAGATTTCCATGATTATTCAGGACCTATGTAGTAGGTGCTATGTCACAGTCTGATATCCTAACTAATGCTGAAGTTATCCTTTAGATTTGGTTTGCACATGGTATAACTTCTTAGATTTGAAGTTGCTCTAAGAGATATTGCTGTCTCTCATAGGTCAAAGGCAGATGCTGGTACCAGAAGAAATAACACTATCAAATGTTGCAGGATTTTTTTTTTCTATGAATTTCATCTAGCATTGTTTTACACAAGAAGTCCTGAACCAAAAAAAGGGAAATTAATAGTGAAAATATTCTCAGCTAGATGGCAATAGTCTTTTTTGATTGAATCAAGAACTCTACTATATAGCTAAATTTATCCCTTGAAATTTTCATTTTCTGTGAATGACACTGCACTCCTCCCCAAGATTAGAGAGGGCTGGCTGCAGCTAGAGCATACATCAGTGTGCATGCAACTTTCAAACATTCCCTTTTTCATTGCTTTCTGAATAGCCTGGCTGTTCTCTTCCAAGACAGAGAAAAATGATTCCCTAGAAATGGAACCTCCTCATCTCTATGTGGCAAAGAGCTCATATTCATCTTCCCAGCTTCTTATAGCTTCAGAAAAGATAGTTATTGTTAGCATGGACTATTCTTGGAGCCAAAAATGCTATGGTTGGGGCATTTCATCAACCAAATCACAGTTGTTCTGCCTTCCCATAAGTGATGCACTGTCATCCTCACCTTCTATTAGATTGCCCCAGGAAAAAAGCGTTTGCTATAACTAAATGGTTTCATATAGAATCTTTACTTGTCTAGGGCTTTGGTTTGTAACAAGTGTTTCTGTTCCAGTATGGTGATGCACAGTACACCTGAATCCCCAGGCAGTACCACAAACATCCAAGTTATGTATGTATGTATATATGTATGTATGTATTATGTAAGAGTTGCACTAAATTTTTTTTAAACGTTGAAAATTACACTCTTCCTGCAATGACATGGATGGAGGTAGAAAGTATAATGCTAAGTGAAATAAGTAAGTCAGAGAAAGTCAAATACATGATTTCTCTCATATGTGGAATTAAAAAAAAATGAGCAAAGAAAGAGAGGGAAGCCAAGAAACAAACTCTTAACTATTGAGAACAAAAATGACGGTTACCAGAGGGAAGGGGGTGGGTAGATGGGTTAAATAGGTGATGGGAATTAAGGAATGCACTTGTGATAAGCACTAACTGATGTATGGAACCTTTGAATCATTATATTGTACAACTGAAACTAGTATAACACTGTATGTTAGTTATACTGGAATTGAAAAAAAAAAAAACTGATGAGTTCAGTCTCCTGCTCCTAGAGATTTTTTTTTTCAAGTGACACATAGTCCACTGTTCTATATTGTCTCCTTTAAATGATCAAGGGCATAAATTTGATACTTCTAATGAGTTTAATAAACCTCCTGTCTGGGACATTCTTCCTAATAGCTAGCCTAAATGTATCAAACAAAAAATAAATAAATAAAAAATAAAGACATAGTAAGTTTGAATAAGTGTAGCTATTTCTTTGTTAGTCATAATAAATTTTATTTTTAAAAATTTATAATAGTAAGTCTTTCTAGCAGTGGTTAAGAGTTGTACATAGTCAAGCAGGTCTTGGTTAAAATTTCATTCTGCCACTTACCAGTTCTGAAACCTTGGACAAATCTTTAACTACATCTAAGCTTCATTTTGCTCAATTATAAGTAGGAACAACTGCCACAATAACAAAACATCACATCTTTTAAAGAGGTTCATTTTGAGAATTAAATGAGAAAATAAAATAAGTACCAGTACAGCACCTGGCATAAACACTAAATAAATGGTATTTTTGTGGCAGCATAAAATTTTGTGATAACTAAAGTTTTCCTTTCCTGCATTTTTCTGCTTCTGTGAGACCCTCCACCTACTGAATTGCTGGCTTTCAAAAAATCTGTAGACATTTTTCACCCAAAGGAATGAGGACACAAAGGAATCCCATCAAAATAGTCATTTGAGTGTCTAAATATTTTTTTAAATATTTTATTTATTTAGTTAGTTATTAGAGAGAGAGAGCACATGATAGATAGAGATAGAGAGCAGGAGCAGGGGAGGAGGGAGAAGCAAACTCCCTGCTGAGCAGATGTGGGGCCCGATCCCAGGACCCTGGGATCATGCCCTGAGCTGAAGG
Organism: Mirounga leonina; assembly: GCF_011800145.1. Classification (NCBI taxonomy): domain Eukaryota; kingdom Metazoa; phylum Chordata; class Mammalia; order Carnivora; family Phocidae; genus Mirounga; species Mirounga leonina. The sequence goes on from NW_023270513.1 coordinate 15,910,205, forward strand.
CAGATGCTTAACTGACAGGACCACACAGGTGCTCCTGAGTTTCTAAATAATTTTTTAAAAACTTAGCAGAGGAGCACCTTGCTGGCTCAGTAAGAAGAGTGTGCAACTCTTGATCTCAGGGTCATGAGTTCGAGCCCCATGTTGGGTGTAGATATTACTTAAATAAATAAAATTTAAAAAAACAAAAACTCCTAGCAGAGATTATAGCTTTGAAAATCAAGGCACTTTTGAATTGCAAAAGCTAAGCTTTCTGATGAACAAGAGTTTCCTTATTTTGTTTATTTTACTCTCAAAAGCTTGATTTTTCAATCAAGAGTCTGGCAGAAGACATGAACAGACACTTTTCCAAAAAAGACAAACACATGGCTAACAGACACATGAAAAATGCTCAACATCATTAACCATCAGGGAAATACAAATCAAAACCACAATGAGATACCACCTTACACCAGTTATAATGGTAAAAATTAACAAAACAGGAAACAACAAATGTTGGAGAGGATGTGGAGAAAGGGGAACCCTCTTACACTGTTGGTGGGAATGCAAGTTGATACAGCCACTCTGGAAAACAGTATGGAGGTTCCTCAAGACGTTAAGAATAGAGTTACTCTATGACCCAGTAATTGCACTACTAGGTATTTACCCCAAAGATACAGATGTAGTGAAAAGAAAGCACATGCACCCCAATGTTCATAGCAGCAATGTCCACAATAGCCAAACTGTGGAAGAAGCCGAGGTGCCCTTCAACAGATGAATGGATAAAGAAGATGTGGTCCATATACACAATGGAATATTATTCAACCATCAGAAAGGATGAATACCCACCATTTGCATCGACATGGATGGAACTGGAGGGGATTATGTTAAATGAATTAAGTCAAACAGAGAAATACAATTATCATATGGTTTTACTCATATGTGGAATATAAGGAATAGCACGGAGGACCATAGGGAAAGGGAGGGAAATCCTAAAGGGGAGAAATCAAAGAGGGAGATGAACCATGAAAGACTATGGACCCTGAGAAACAATCTGGGAGTTTGAGTGGGAAGGGAGGTGGGGATAGGGGATAGCAGGGTGATAGGTATTGAGGGGTGCATGTGCTGTGATGAGCACTGGGTGTTATACTTAACTAATGAATCATTGAACACTGCATCAAGGACTAATTATGTACTATACAGTGGTTAACTGAACACAATAAAAAAAAAAGAGGCTAAGGACTTTTGAAGTCTAAAGGACTGCTATTAAAGTTTATCCTAAAGTGTAAGTGTTTATACAATAATATATTGTAGTTTACAGCCATGGTTCTGAGAGTGCCCTGGACCAGCAGTACCAACATCACTTCGGGGTTTGTTATAAGTATAAAACCTTGGGCCCCATTGCAGACCTACTGAATCAGAAATTCTGGAGTGCAAACAAGCACTGTGTTTTAAGAAGCCCTCCAAGTAATTCTGATTCATGCTCAAGTTTGAGAAGCTGGCATATAGTATTCGTATAGATTAGAGAAGCTTACATGATGAAGTTAGAAGTAGCTTTCCCACATAAAATAAGCCAAAACCAATGGGCAAGGAACAAAAAGAGAATTGGGTTGCCATAACAAAATATCACAGACTGTGTGGCTTACCCAACAGAAAGTTATTTTCTCACAGTTCTAGAGGCTGAGAAGTCTAAGATAAGGTTCCAGCAGGGTTTGGTTTCTGGTGAGGACTCTTCCTAGATATTAGAAAGAATTCCCCAGCCAGGAGATCTATTGAAACCTTGTTCAATTTCATGCCCTTGATCATTTAAAGTGAACAATAAAGAACATTGGATTATGTGTCACTTGAAAAAAAAAAAAAGAAAATCCATATGTGTAGGAAATTGAACTCATCATTTTTTTAAAATTCCAGTATAATTAACAAACAATGTTATATTAGTTCCAGGTGTACAATATGATTTATAGATTACTCAGTGCTCATCACAATAACTGTACTCTTAATCCCCTTCACCTATTTCACCCATCTACCAACCCACTTCCCCTCTGGCGACCATTAGTTTGTTATCTCTGTTAAGAGTCTGGTTTTTGTGTGCCTCTTTGTTCATTTGTTTTGTTTCTCAAATTCCACATATGAGTTAAATCATATATTTATCTTTCTCTAAATGACTTATTTCAGTTAGTATTATACCCTCTAGATCCATCTATGTTGTTACAAATGGCAAAATTTCATTCTCTTTCATGCCTGAGTAATGCATTATATACATATATACCACATCTTCATAATCCATTCATCTATCAATAAACAATTGGTTTGCTTCCACATCTTGGCTATTATAAATAATGCTATAATAAATATAGGGGTGCATATATGTTTTTGAATTAGAGTTTTTTTTTCCTTTGGATAAATACCCAGTAGTAGAATTACTAGATCATATGGCAATTCCAATCTTAATTATTTTTTCAATTTTATTTTAATTCCAGTATAGTTAACATACACTGCTATATCAGTTTCAGGTATACAATATAGTGATTCAACAATTCAATATATTACACAGTACTCATCAAGATAGGTGTACTCTTAATCTTTTTCACCTATTTCACCCCTTCTCCCCCCACCCACCTCCCTTCTGGTTACCATCTGTTTGGTCTCTATAGTTAAGTCTATTTTTTGGTTTGTCTTTTTTTTTCCTTTGTTCATTTATTTCTTAAATTCCACATATAAGTGAAATCGTAAAGCATTTGTCTTTCTCTGACTTATTTAGCTTAGCATCACAGTCCATTCATGTTGCTGCAAATAGCAAGATTTCATTCTTTTTTATGCCTGAATAATATTTCATTATTCATTTTATATGTATATATATATACATACACCATATATTCTTCATCCATTCATCTATCAAAGGACATTTGGGCTGCTTCCATAATTGGTTATTGTAAATAATGCTGCAATAAGCATAAAGGTACATATATCCTTTAAAATTTGTGTCCTTATACTCTATGGGTAAATACCCAGTAGTGCAATTACTGGATCATATATGGCAGTTCTATCTTTAATTGTTTGAGGAACCTCCATACTGTGGCTGCACCACCTTGCATTCCCACCAGAAGTGCATGAGGGTTCCTCTTTCTCCACATGCTCACTAACACTTATTTCTTGTCTTTTTGATTTTAGACATTCTGACAGGTGAGAGGTGATATGTCAATGTGGGTTTGACTTGAATTTCCTTGATGATTAGAGATGTTGAGCATCTTTTCATGTGTGTTCTGGCCATCTGTATGTCTTTGGAAAAATGTCTATTCAGGTCCTCTGCCCATTTTTAATTGGATTTTTTAATTGGTGTTGAATTGTGTAAGTTCTTTATGTATTTTGGGTATTAACTCCTTATCAGATATATCAATTGCAAATATCTTCTACCATTCAGTACATTGTCTTTTTGTTTTGTTGATGATTTCCTTTTCTGGGAAAAGCTTTTTATTTTGGTGTGGTCCCAATAGTTTAATTTTGTTTTTGTTTCCACTGAGAAAGGAGACATATCTTAAAAAATGTTTTCATGGCTGATGTCAAGGAGATTACTTCTTATAATTTTTTAAGGAATTTTATGGATTCAGGTCTCACATTTAGGTCTTTCATCAATTTTGAGTTTATTTTTGTGTATAGTGTAAGAAAATGGTCCATTCTTTTGCATGAAGCTGTCCAGTTTTCCCAACACCATTTGTTGAAAAGATTGTCTTTCCCCATTGCATATTCTTGCTTCCTTTGTCATAGATTAATTGATCATAAAAGCATAGGTTTATTTCAGGTGTCCTTATTTTGCTCTATTGATGTATGTGTCTATTTTTGTGCCAGTACCATGCTGTTTGGATTATTATAGCTTTGCAGTTTATTTTGGAATCTGGGACTGTGACACCTCCAGATTTGTTCTTCTTTCTCAAGATTGCTTTGGCTGTTCAGGGTCTTTTATGGTTGCATACAAATTTTAGGTTATTTGCTCTAGTTCTGTCAAAAATGCTATTGGTGTTTTGATAGGGATTGTATTAAATCTATAGATTTCTTTGGGTAATATGGACATTTTAACAATATTGGCTTTCCCAATCCATGAGCATAGATAACTTTCTATTTGTGTCATCTTCAATTTCTTTCATCAGTGTTTTATATTTTTCAGAGTACAGGTCTTTCACCTCTTTGATTAAATTTATTCTTAAGTGTTTTACTCTTTTTGGTGCAATTGTAAATGGGATTGTTTTTGTAATTCATTTTATGCCACTTTATTATTAGTGTATAAAATGCAACAGATTTATATACATTAATTTTGTATCCTATGACTTTGCTGAATTCATTTATCATTTCTACTAGGTTTTTTGTGGAGTTATTAGGGGTTTCTATATATGGTAACATGTCATATGCAAATAGTAACAGTTTTACTTCTTCCTTACCAGTTTAGATGCCTTTTATTTTTTTCTTGCTTGATTGCTGTGGCTAAGTCTACCAAGAGTAAGTGGAAACAAAGTAGTGAGAGTGGATATCCTTGTCTTGTTCCTGATCATAGAGGGAAAGCTGTCATTTTTCACCATTTAGTATGATGTTAGTTGTGGGTTTTTCATATATAGCCTTTATTATGTTGAGTTATTTCCTCTAAACCTACTTTGTTGGGAGTTTATATTATGAACGGATGTTGTATTTTGTAAAGTGCTATTTTGTGCATCTATTGAGATGATCATATGTTTTGTATACTTTCTCTTATTAATGTGACATATCAAGTGATTGACTTGCAAATATTTAACTACACTATATCTCTGGAACAAGTCCCATGTGATTGTTGTGAATTTTTTTAATTTTTTATTTAAATTCAATTTAATTAACATATACTGTATTATTAGTTTCAGGGGTAGAATTCAGTGAATCATCAGTTGCATATGACACCCAGTGCTCATTACTTCAAATGCCCTCCCTAATACCCATCACCCAGTTATCCCCCCATGTGAATGACTTTTTAAATGTATTATTGGATTTGGCTTGTTAATATTTTGTTGAGGATTTTTGCATCTATGTTTGTCAGAGATATTGGCCTGTAGTTTTCTTTCTTTCTTTCTTTCTTTCTTTCTTCCTTCCTTCCTTCCTTTCTTTCTTTCTTTCTTTCTTTCTTTCTTTCTTTCTTTCTTTCTTTCTTTCTTTCTTTCTTTCTTTCTTTTTGGTCGTGTCTTTATCTGTTTTTGGTGTCAGGGTGATATTGGCCTTGCAGAATGAATTTGGAAGCTTTCCTTTATCTTCTGCTTTTTGGAATAGTTTGAGAAGAATAAGTATTGACTCTTCTTTATTCACTTGTGAAGCCAGATGGTCCTGGACTTTTGTTCATTGGGAGTTTTTTGATTACTGATTCAATTTCCTTGCTAGTAATCAGTCTCTTCAGATCTTCTATTTCTTCCTGATTAAGTTTTGGCAGGTTATGCATTCCTAGAAATGTATTCATTTCCTTGAGGTTGCCCAGTTAGTTGGCATATAATTTTTCACAATATTTTCTTACCATCTTTTGTATTTCTGTGGTGTCAGTTGTTATCTTTCCTCTTTCAGTTCTGATTTTATTTATTTTAGTCCTCACTCCTTTTTTTATCAGTCCAGTTAAAGGTTTATCAGTTTTGTTGATATTTTCAAAGAACTAGCTCCTGGTTTTATTGATCTGTTCTATTGCTATTTTAGTCTATTTCATATATTTCTGTTCTTTTTTTAGAGAGAGGGAGGGGCAAAGGGAGAGAGAGAATCTTAAGCAGGCTCCATGCTGAGCATGGAGGTCTCAACTGAGGGCTCAATCTCAATCTCAATCTCATGACCTTGAGCCCAAACCAAAAGTCAGACACTTAACTAACTGCACCACCCAGGAACCTTTCATATATTTCTTTTCTAATCCTTATTTCCTTCTTTCCACTGACTTTCAGTTTTGTTTTCTCCTTTTTTTTTCAAATTCCTTTAAATTGTTTATTTGAGATTATTCTAGTGTTGTGTGTGTGTGTGTGTGTGTGTGTGTTTGAGGTAGGCCTGTATTGCTATAAACTCTTCTCGTAGAACAGCTTTTACTGCATCCCCCAAATTTTGGATCATTATGTTTTCATGTCCATATGTCTCCATCTGTTTTTTTTTTATTTCCTCTTTGATTTTTGGTTGACTTGTTTATTTTTTAGTAGCATGTTATTTAATTGCCATATATTTTTGTACTTTCCAGATTTTTTTCTTGTAATTGATTTCTAGTTTTATACCGTCATGGTCAGAAAAGATGCATGATTCAATTTCAATCTTTTTGAATTTTTTCAGACTTTTGTGGCCTAATATGTGATTTATTCTGGAGAATGTTCCATGTGCACTTGAAAAGAATGTGTATTCTGATGTTTGGGGATGGAATGTTCTGTATATATCTGTTAGGTCTATCTGATCTAATGTTTTGTTCAAAACCAGTGTTTCCTTGTTAACCTTCTCTCTGGATGATTTATCCATTGATGTAAGTGGGGTGTTAAAGTCCCTTACTATTATTGTATTACTATAAATTTCTTTCTTTATGTCTGTTAATAGTTGCTTTATGCGTTTGGGTACTCCCATGTTGGGTACATAAATATTTACAATTATTGCAGCTACTTGTTGGATTGTTCCCTTTATCATTATATAGTGTCCTTCTTTGTCTCTTGTTACACTCTTGGCTTTAAAGACTTTTTTGTCCAGTATAAGTATTACTACACCAGGTGTCTTTTCACTTCTATTTGCATGATACATGTTTTTCCATCCCTTCACTTTCAATCTGCCTGTGTCTTTAGGTCTAAAATGAGTCTCTTGTAGGCAGCATAAAATTAGTCTTTCATTTTTATCCAATCACCCTATGTATTTTGATTGGAGCATTTAGTTCTTTCAATGTAATTATTGATAGGTATGTATATACTGCCATTTATTGATAGGTATGTATATACAGCCATTTGCCAGTATGTATATACTGCCAAAACATGCTTGTTTTACCATTGTTTTTGCCATTCTTCTCTGTTCCTTTCCTCATTTGCTCTCTTCCCTTGTGGTTTGATGGCTTTCTTTTGTGATGTTTGGATTCCTTTCTCTTTATTTTTGCATATCTATTATAGTGTTTTGATTTGTGGTTTCCATTATGTTTATATATAACATCCTATGCATGTAGCAAATTATATTAACACCTACAGCAGTCGACGGTTTCTTAAGTTTGAACCCATTGTAAAAGCATTAAATTTTTACTTCACCCCCCACATTTTATGTGCATAATGTCATACTTTATATCCTTTTATTTTTGGAATACCTTGACTAATTTTTATAGGTATAATTAATTTTACTGCTTTTGTGTTTTAACCTCCATACTTGTTTTATAAGTGATTAATTTACTATTTTATTATGTTTATATTTACCTGTGAGTTTTTCCCCTTCCTAATTGTCTTATTTCTGATTATAGCCTTCTCTTTCCATTCAAAGAATTGTCTTCAACTTTTATTTTTTCATGGCTAGTTTAGTTGTGATGAACTCCTGTAACTTTAGTTTGATAGGAAACTCTATCACCTTCTATTCTAAATGTCAGCCTTGTTTGGTAGAGTGTTATTGGTTGCAGGTTTTTTCCTTTCAGCCTTTTGAATATATCATGCCACTCCCTTTCCACCTGTATGTTGTTTTTTAAATATTTTTTTAAATTTTAATTACAGTTAGTAAACATAGTGTTGTATTAGTTTCAGGTATACAATATAGTAATTCAATACTTCCATACATCATCCTGTCCTCATATGACAAGCTGCACTGCTTCTGCTAAAAAAAATCAGCCAATAGCCTTATGGGGTTTCCCTTGTATGCAACTCTTTTCTCTTGCTGTTTTTAAAATTCTCTTTATTACAACTTTTTGCCATTTTCATTATGTATCTTGGTTTGGACCACCTTGGGTCAATTTTGTTGGAGACTCTCTCTGTGCCTCCTGGATGTTGGTTTCCTTTCCCAGATTAGAGAAGATTTCAGCTATTATTTCTTTAAAAACATTTTCTGCCCCCTCTCTCTCTGTTCTCTTTCTGGGATCCCTATAATTTGAATATTATTACACTTGAAAATGTCACTGAATTCCCTTAACCTGTTCTCATTTCTTTTGTTTTTTGTTTTTTGTTTTTTTTCTTTTTCCTGTTCAAGCTTGATTGATTGTCATTACTCTGTCTTCCAGCTCACTGGTCCATTCTTCTGCTTCCTCTAGTCCACTACTTATTCTCATGTATTTAATTTTAGTTACTGAGTTCTTCATCTCTGATTGCTTCTTTTTTATATTTTCTCTTTGTTGAATGTCTCACTGAAATCCTCCACTCTTTTCTCAAGTCCAATAGGTATGTTTATGACTGCTACTTTGAATTCTTTATCAGACATATTACTTATCTCCATTTCATTTGACTCTTTTGCTGTGATTTTGTTTCATTCTTTGATTTGAGACATATTCTTCTCTCTCTCCTCATTTTACCTAACTCTCTGTGTTGGTATCTATGTTAAAAAAGTGAGGTACATCTCCTTACCTTGAAAGTAGGGCCTTATGAAGAAGAGGTCCTGTAATGAATGCCCTGTCGCACAATGTCCCCTATTCACCAGAACCAGGTACTTCAGGGGTATCTCCTATGTGTGGGTTGTGTATGCCCTACACATGTGGTTGAGCCATGTTTGCCTTCAGTCCAGTTAGCTGCAATAGTTCTCTTTGCCTGTTGTATACAGGATTTGGTTCCTGGCCAAGTCTGGAGCAAACTGGTCTTGTAATTGGGTCAGATTAGATGCCTCTCCTCAGCCCATTTGTTGAGATTATGACAGCACTGAAATGCAGGACACTGTCCCTGCATTGTCCCTTGAGAGGCTTTCATTGCAGGCTGGGCCTGCAGTCAGACCAGATTTTTGACCCCAGTCTGTCTGTTATGGTTGCAGTGAGCCAGAACTACAAGGCTCTTTTTTTTGTGCCACTCCCTGTGAAATTTTTGTTGGTGGGTGGGGTCAGATCAGATCAGATGTCTGCCCCCAGCCCATTACCTGGGCTGCAATTGAACTGTGTGTGTGGTTTTCTTCCCCTCTCTCCAGAGCAAGAATCACTTTGGAATAGTGCTGGTCATTTTTGGGTCTGCTTGCCGAATGAGATGTGTGAGATACTGCTTTGGAAAGACTCCTGCTGGGTGGGGGAGTGTGGATGGGGTAGTCCACAGAAGAATGTAGGAATGGGGTGCAGGGTTCTTGCAGGTGTCTGGGTATCTGGGCTAAGAGTGGAAGGGAAATGGCACCTAGCAGCTCTTTTGTTCTTGGAGAAGTCTCCTAAAGATGCCAGCCCAACTGGTGCAAGTTCTGAGGTTAGTAAATAAATCTCTTTCATGTACACCCCAGACGTTTTTCAAACTCCTGCTCTATGCTGTATCTTGCTGGGGTTGTTATGCTGGGTCTTTAAAGGCAGTGATTCAGTTTCTTGTTGCCTTCCAGTTCTCCCAGAGCCAAGCACACACTAATTTTTAAAGTTCCTGGTATTAAGCCCTGCTGATTTTACAAACTCCCAAAATTAAGCCAATCTGGTTCTCAAAGCTAAACGTCCTGGGGACTCATCTTCCCACTGCAGGTCTCCTGTGTCTGGGGTGTCTTGGTGTGGGGTTTATTCCTCTCCATTGTTCATGGTCATGGTGTCCCTCCCACTTGTGGTTAGACTCACTAGTTATTTTGGTTCTGGACTGAGTCTCTGCCTTTCCTACCATTTTCAGTGTGTCCTCCTCTTTACATTTAACTGCAGAGTCTGGTCTGCTAGTCTTCAGGTCATCTTCTGAGTTAGTTGCACTAATGTGGCTTTTATCTAGGTGTATCTGCAGGTCAAGATGAACTTAGGATCTTTCTACTCTGCCATCTTCACAGGCTCCCTCTGAATTCATCAGGTTTTTAAGTTTTTAAAATTTTTAATAATGTACCTTGAAATCTAGCCCTCATGTTTTTTAATCAAGTTACTCATTTATTTGGTCACTGTACAGGATTTTTTCAAAGGGGGAAAAGATGCTTACTTCAGTCTGACCCATTATTCATGGGCAATTCATACTCGTAAATGGGGTTATCTGAGCCCCACCCAGATGCCAATATTATGTAGCTGTGTATCTTTCTCATTCTCCTTGATGAACACGATGCATACAACATAGCCATCTGCCAGTGGGGATAGAAACAGTGTAAAAACGAGATATGCGTGTGTAAATTAAATATTGATGAATGAAACTCTGAGAGCTGAGATAAAAGTGAAGTAGAACAGGTAAATCATTCTGATACTTGTGTTAGTGCTGAAATTATGTTCTTCACTTTCTATTTTTTTTCTGCTGACAGCAGTGCAGGTGACAAAAAATACTTTCAATTTTGATGCTGACACAATTCTGAAGCACAAGAAGCAGTTTCTATTTTGCTGCTGAGAAAGCAAACTGCCTTCCACAGAAAGAGAAAGATATAATGTTATTGGTCTATTTATGGTGTAATATCTAATTTATGCACAAACTAGAGTAAGGTGCTGTGGAAAACAACTGGATAGAAATGCAATTAGTAAAATGTGGATACTGTGAACTTTATTCCATTCTTTTGTTGAATTTTCTATCCCTTTACATTGATTTTGATCTCTAAATTGGGTGTAAGGATGGGAGAAGAATATGCTTGAACTTCTTGTTACTAACCTTCATTAATATATATATATAGCTAATAACTATTTATTTACCACATACCAAACACTGTGCTGTTTTCTGATTATTCTCATAACCATCCTATGAAACAGATACCAGTATTGTCTCCACTTTTACATGTAAAGACACAGGCTTAGGGAAGTTTAGTGACTTACCTCAGGTCACACAGCCAGTACATTGTGAAACTAGAATTCAAGCAGGTGATCTTATTCCAGAGCCTATGCATTTTTTTAAGTATCACTTTTTCCAGCTTTATTGAAGTGTAATTGAAAATGTTTAATTGCACCTATTTAATATGTACAGCTTGATGATTTGATATATGTATACATATATCAAATATATGTATTGATCAAGCCAATTAACATATCCATCACCTCACATAGTTACCATTTACTATTGTGTGTGTGTGTGTGTGATGAGAACTCTTAAGATCTACTCTCTTAGAAAATTTCAAATATACAAAATGGTATTGCTAACTATAGTCACAATGTTGTATGTTAGATCTCTAGAATTTATCTTGAAGAAGTGAAATTTTGTACTTCTTGACCAACATCTCCCAATTTCCTCCACCCCTAGTCCCTGGCAACCACCATTCTATTCTGTTTCTATGATTTGGACTATTTTAGATTCCACATATAAGTGAGATCGTACAATATTTCTCTTTTTGCATCTAGTTTATTTCACTAAACATACTGTCCCCTAGTTTCATCCATGTTGTCACAAATGGCAGAATTTCTTTCTTTTTTAAGGCTGAATAATATAATATTCCATTTTATATATATGCATATATTATGCATGTTATGATGGATGGATAAAGATTTTACATATATACTGCATATTATATATAACATGTATATAATATATATAATATACATATATACTGCATATTATATATATAATATGTATATATGTAAAGTCTTTATCTATCCATCCATTGATGAGCAATTATATTGTTTCCTTATCCTGGCTACTATGAATAATTTTGCAATGAATATAAGTGAACAGATATCTCTTTGAAAGAACACTGATTTAGACAATCATCTTCCCATGAGAGAGCCTTTATGGAAGCCCAAGAATCCAGCAGAGGAGTTACAGAACATCATGGGTATAAAAGAATGTGATATAAGGTGCTTTGGAAAGGGTAAGAAAAACAGTTTGACTTTACCTATATCACCCCTCGCCCAAGGCAACACAGAACACAGCTCAGTACCAAGAGAGTCATTCTCAACTTGTGACTTCTCCCACAGGAAAATATGACAACATGCAAGTGAAGTGAGGGCCTGGCTTCTCCAACTGTGTGGAATCCTGTCAAAGGGGTCCATTTCTCTTCTGCCATATCCAGAATACAAAGTTATGAGCTGCAAGAATACAGGGTTTCTAGTAGTTGGGAGAACAGCAGCCAGGGCTCAGAATGGAACATATCAAAGGGACACCAACTTTTACTAACCATATAACAGACTCTATCAGAAAGTCCCCACAAGACATCAAGGATGCTTTGCCTATGGATCCTGCCAACTAGCTCACAGGCACCCCCAGTGTTACATGTGCCTCACTCACACACTCACAAACCCATAGCCAGCTCTGTACATGGTTCCAACAGTAAGAGTGAGCTTTGGAAGACAGGCAATGAGTACACACAAAAATCCAGCCCAAATCTATGAGCAAAAGAGAAGCTGTTAGCACTTGATTTGGTTTTGCAGGATAGACAGAAAACACACAAGCTCAAGAATCTTCTTGCAAGAGGGAGCAAAAAGTATAGAGCAGGTATATCCATAGAAAAGGTCTGAGAAAGCCTCAGAATTCCTAGCAGGACTAATGGAAGGTATTTCTGTCCCAAAGTTAGTCAGTAAAGACTGGAGGAGGTGACCCTACATCAAATGCAAACACATAAAGGCAAGATTTCAAGGAACAAGAAAAATCAAGTAAACATGACACCACCAAAAGAACACAATAATTTTCTATTAACTGAACCCAAAGATACAAAGATGTGTGATTTACTCAATGAAAAATTCAGAACTGATGTTTTAAGGAAGTTTAATGAGCTATAAGAAACAAAGAAAGACAAATCAACAAATCAGAAAAACTATACACAAGCAAAATGAAGTTTAACATAGAGATAGAAATCACCATTAAAAAAAAAAAAGCCAAACTGAAATTCTGGAGATGAGGAATACAATGAAATGAAAAATGCAATAGAGACTTTCAGTAGTAGAATGGATCAGGTGGAAGAAAGAATATATGAAGCAGAAGACAGGACCTTTGAAATTATCTGGTCAGGGGAAAACAAAGAGAAAAGACTTTTAAAAAGTAAAGAAAGTCTATGTGAATTATAGGATCTCATTTAAAAAATCTACAAACATTGGAGTCCCAGAAAAAGAGAGGGTAAAAAAGGCAGAAAGCTTATTTAAAAAAATGTCTGAGGACTATCCAAATATGGGGATATTTGGGCATTCAAATTCATGAAGATAACAAGTCACACCAAAATTTCAAATGAAAGAGATTTTATCCAAGACACGTAATAAAACTGTCTAAAATCAGATGAAAACTTTTATAAGCAGAAAGAGGAAAAAGATGAATCACAGCTTTCAGCAGATTTCTTAGCAGAAGTCTTGTGGGCCAAGAGAAAGTGGGATGATAGATTGAAAGTGCCAAAAACAAAAAAGTGTCAACCAAGAATACTATATTGGGCAAAGGTGTCCATCAGAAATCAAGGCAAGATAAAGACTTACCCACACAAATAAAAACTGAGAGAATTCGGGGCACCTGGGTGGCTCAGTCGTTAGACATCTGCCTTCAGCTCAGGTCATGATTCTGGGGTCCTGGGATTGAGCTCCACATCGGGCTCCCTGCTCAGTGGGAAGCCTGTTTCTCCCTCTCCCATTCCCACCTGTTTGTGTTATCTCTCTCACTGTGTCTCTCTCTGCCAAATAAATAAATTAAAAAAAAAAAACTGAGAGAATTCATCACCACTAGACCTACTTTGCAAGGAATGTTGAAAGGAACTTTTCAAGTTGAAACAAAAGTTTACTAGTTAATAACATGAAGGCATGTTAAAATAACCACACTGGTGAAAGTAAGTAAAGTAAGTATACAATCAAATTCAGAACATTTTAATATGGAATATAGTGGTGTGTTAAACACAACACTAATGCAATGATTAAAGAAAAAATATATAAAAAATAACTATAGCTACAATAATTTGTTAATGAGTACACAATATAAAAAGAGGCATATTGTGACATCAAAACATGAAAGGGGAGTAAAATGGTAAAGAGTTTATATGTGATAGAAGTGAAATTGTAATCAGTGTAAAATCATTACATCTAAAAGATGCTTTATATAAGCTGCTTGATAAAGAGCAAAAACCTGTGGTAGATACACATAAGATAAAGAGAAGGAAATTAAAGCATACTGCTATGAAAAATTATCATTCACAGAGGAAGCCAGAAAGAGAAGAAGGATAAGGGAACAAAAGAGCCAGATAATAATAAGATGGCATTAGTAACACCTTTCCAATCAATAATTACTTTAAATATAAATGGGTTGAAATCTCCAATAAAAAGACATAGAGTGACTAGATGGATTTTTAAAAACAGGACCCAACTATTTGCTGCCTCCAAGAGACTCACTTCAACATTAAATACACATAAAAACTCAAATTGAAGGGATATAAAAAGGTATTCCAAGGTGCGTGGGTGGCTCAGGCATTAAGTGGCTGCCTTTGGCTCAGGTCATGGTCCCAGAGTCTTGGGATCGAGCCCTGCATCAGGCTCCCTGCTCAGCAAGGAGCCTGCTTCTCCCTCTCCCTCTGCCTGCTGCTTCCCCTACTTGTGCTCCCTCTTTCTGTGTCAAATAAATAAATGAAATCTTAAAAAATAAATAAAAATAAAAAGGTATTCCATTCAAGTGGAAACCAGAAGAAAACAGGATTAAATATACCAGACAAAATAGACTTTAAGCCAAAAATCACAATAAGAGGCAAAGAAGGTCTTTATATAATAATAAAAGGATAAATACTTCAAAAAATATAACAACTGTAAGTATATATACACCCAACATTAAAGAAGCTAAATATATTAATCAAATACTAAGAGATCTGAAGGGAGAAACAGACAGCAATACAAGAATAAGAAGGGACTTCAAAACCCATTTTCAGCAATGGATAGATCATCCAAACAGAAAATTAATTAAGAAACACTGGACTTGAGCTATACCTTAGACTGAATGGACCTAACAAACACACACTGAAATTCTATCCAACAGTTGCATCATACACATTCATCTCAAGAGCATGGAATATTCGCCAGGATAGATATTATTTATTAAGTCACAAAAAAAAAAACTTAACAAATTGAAGAGAATTGAAATGATATCAAATATCTTTTCTGACCACAAAGATAGTAAACTAGAAATAAATAATAGGAGGAAAGCTGGAAAATTCACAAAAATGTGAAAAGTAAGCAACATACTTCTGAACAACCAATGGGCCAAAGAAGAAATTAAAAAGCAAACCAAAAATATCTTGAGTCAAACGAAAATGAAAACATAACATACCAAAACTTATGGAATGCAGCAAAAAGTTTTAAGAGAAGGATGTTAATAATTATGAATACCTACATTTAAAAAAAGCATGGAGGAGGGAGGGGAAATGGGTTAGCCCAGTGATGGATTTTAAGGAGGGCATGTATTGCATAGAACACTGGGTGTTATACACAAACAATGAATCATGGAACCCTACATCAAAAACTATTGATGCACAGTATGGCGACTAACATAACATAAAAAAAAGACTGAAGAGTAAAGAAACAAAAAATCTAAATAGACCAATAAAGAGTAAGACGATTTCATCATTTATCAAAACTCCCAACACAGAAAAGCCTAGAACAAGATGTTTTAATTGGTGGATTCTACCAAACATTTAAGAATTAATGCCAATCCTCTTCAAACTCTTCCAAAAAATTAAAGAGGAGGGAATACTCCCAAACTCATTAACAAAACCCTGATACTAAAACCAAATAAGAACACTACAAGAAAATAAAACTACAGGCCAATATCCCTAATAAATACAGATGCTAAATTTTTCAACATTAATACTTAAACTGAACTCAACAGTACAGTGAAATGATCATACACAATTGTCAAGTAAGATTTATTCCTAGGATGCAAGAATGGTTCAACATATGCAAATCAATAAGTGTGATAAACCACATTAATAGAATGAAACATTAAAAAATATGATTATCTAAATAGACGCTGAAAAAGCATTTGACAAAATACAAGTCTTTCATGATAAAATTGTGTATTGAAGAAATCTACCTGAATATAATAAAGACCATATGATAAAGCCATAACTAACATCATACTCACTACTCAAAAATTGAAAGATTTTCCTCTAAAATTAGGAACAAGATAAGTATGCCCATTCTCACCACTCCTATTCAACATAGTACTGGAATTTATAGCCAGAGTAATTAAGCAAGACAAGGAAATAAAAGGCATCCAAATCAGAAAAGAAAAAGGGGGTACCTGGGTGCCACAATCAGTTGAGCATCTGACTCTTTGTTTCAGCTCAGCTCATGATCTCAGGGCCTTGATCTCAGGGTCTGGGGTTGAGCCTCATGTTGGGCTCCATGCTTGGTGTGAAATCTGCTTTGGATTGTTTCTACCTCTCCCTCTACCCTTCCTTATCTCTCTCTCAAAAAAATAAAATAAAATAATAAATAAAATTTTAAAAAGGAAAAATTAAAATTGTCTGTTTCCAGATGATGTGATCATTCACATATATAAAAAATCCAAAAGCCCACATCAAAAAGTTGTTGGAACTAATTAATGAATTCAGTTACATTGCAGGATACAAAATTAACATGCAGAAATTAGCTGCATATCTATATACTAATAATTAAATACATGAAAAAGAGATATAGAAAACTATCTTATTCACAATAGTATCAAAAGCAATGAAATATGTAGTAATAAATTTAACCAAGGAAGTGAAAGATCTGTAAAATAGAAACTATAGATTTTTATGAAAGAAAATTGAAAAAGACATAAATAAATGGAAATATCCAATGTTCATGGATTGGATGAATTAATATTGTTAAAATTTCCATATTACCCAAAGCCGTCTATAGATCCAAAGAAACTCCTCCAGTTTATCCGTGTTGTTTCTTTCCAAAGAAACAACCAACAAAAAGAAAAGGCAGCATATAGAATGGTAGAAAATACATGCAAGCCATCTATTATAAAGACCAATATCTAAAATATAAAAGGAACTCATATAACTTATTAACAAAAGAAATATTCTAATTTTAAAAAAAAATGGACAGAGGAACTGAGCAGGCATTTCTCCAAGGAAGACATACAAATTGCCAAAAGGCACATGACAAGATGCTCAAAATTACTAGTAATCAGGGAAATAGATATAGAAACGTGAGCTATCACCTCATACATGTTAAATTGGCTGTTATAACAAGTCACAAAATAAGTTTTGGTAAGAATGTGGAGAAAAAAGAACCCCCTACCTTTTTGGTGGGAATGTAAATTAGTGCAGCCACTGTGAAAAACAGTATGAAGGTCCCTCTAAGAAAAAAAAAATAATTGAACTACCATATCATCTAGCATTCCCACTTCTTGATATATATATATAGCCAAAGGAAATAAAATCAGGATTTTTAAGAGATGCCTGCACTTGCATGTTTATTGCAACATAAACACATATTCACAATAGCCAAGATACAAACACCACCTAAGTGTCCATCTATGAATGAACAAAGAAGATTAATTATATATGTACAATGAAATATTATTCATGGATGAGAAAGAGGAAAATCTTGCCATTTGTGACAACAAGGATGGAACTTGAAGGCATTATGCTAATTGAAATCAGTAAGACAGAACAAAACCAAACACTGTATAATCTCACTCATAGATGGAATCTTAAAAAACCCAATTCATAGAAATAGAGTAGAATGATGGTTGCCAGATTTTGTGGGATTGGGGAAATGGGAAGGTGTAGGTCAAAGGTTACAGACTTCCACCCAGAGTAGTAATACTTATATCAGACACACTAAACATTACAACAAAGACTGAAACAAGAATGAAGAAAGGCAAATATAAAAATAAATGGAACAATCCAACAAGAAGATGAAATAATTGTAAATATTTATGCACCCAACATGAGAGTACACAAATGTATATAAAACAATTAAGAAGAAACATAAGGGAACAAATGTATAATAATACAGTAACAGTATTGGACTTTAACACCACTTACACCAATGAACAGATCATCCAAACAGATAGATTTAACAGATATATTCAGAACATTCCATCCTAAAACAGCAGAATACACATTCTTTTCAAGTGTACATGGAATATCCTCCTGATTAGATTACATATTAGGTCACAAAACAGAGCTCAACAAATACAAAAAGATTGAAATCATATCATGCATCCTTTCTGACAACAACACTATAAAACTAGAAGTGAACCACAAGAAAAAGTTTTAAATGAACACAAATAAATGGAGGTTGAAAAACATGCTACTAAATAATAAATGGGTCAACCAAGAAATCAAAGAAGAAATAAAAAAATACATGCAAACGAATGAAAACACAATGGTCCAAAACACTTGAGATACAGCAAAAGCTGTTCTAAAAGGAAAGTGTATGGCAATACATGCCTACCTTAAGAAGCAAACAAACAAACAAACAAACAAAAACTCAAATAAACAACCTAAACTTACACGTAAAAGAGCTACAAAAAGAACAACGAACAAAATTCTAAACCAGCAGAAGGGAAAAAAAAAAAAGGGCAGAAAGGAAGGATACAGAAACTAAAAAAGAACAATAAAGCAAATCAGTGAAACAAGGAGAGGGTTTTTTGAAAAGATTCAAATAAACAATAAACTTGCAGCCAGACTCATCAAAAAAAGGGGGGGGGCAGACAGAACCCAAATAAATAAAATCACAAGTGAGAGAGAAGAAATAACAACTAACACCACAGAAATACAAAAAAATTATAGGGAATACTTTGAAAAAGTATACGCCCACAAATTAGACAACCTGGAAGAAATGGATAAATTCCTAGAGACATATTAACTACCAAAACTAAGACAGGAAGAAATCGAAAACTTGAATAGACCAATAATCAGCAAAGAAATTTAATCAGGAATTAAAAAGCACCCAACAAATGAAACGCTGGGCCAGATGCATTCACAGGTGAATTCTACCAAACATTTAAAGAAGAAAAATGCAATTCATTCTATGAGGCCAGCATTACCCTGATACCAAAACCAAATAAAGTCTCTACTAAAAAAAGAGAGAGAGAGAGAGAAATACACGCCAGGAGACACCTGGGTGGATCAGTTGGTTAAGTGTCTGACTCTCGATTTCAGCTCAGGTCATGATCTCAGGGTCTGAGACTGAGCCCCACATTGGGGCTCTATGCTCAGCAGGGAGTCTGCTTGAGCATTTTTCTCTCTCCGACTGCTCCCTGCCCCCACACTCTCTCTGTCTCTCAAATAAAAAATAAAGATAAGAGAGAACTGCAGGCCAATACCCCTGATGAAATGGAAAAAAAAAATTCTCAATAAAATACTAGCAAATGGAATATATTTAAAAAATCATTCACCACGATCAAGTGAGGTTTATTCCTAACTTGCTAGGGCAGTTAAATATTTACAACTCAATCAATGTGATATACCACATTAATAAAAGAAAGAACCATATGATCATTTGAATAGGTGCAGAAAAAGCATTTGACAAAGTACAACATCCATTCATAATAAAAAACCTTCAATAAAGTAGGTTTAGAGGGAACATACCTCAACATATTAAAGGCCATATAAATAACATACAGCTAATATCATCCTCAATGGGAAAAAATTGAGAGCTTTTCCTCTAGTTCAGGAATAAGACAGGAATGTCCACTCTCATCACTGTTATTTCACATAGTACTGGAAGACCTAGCCACAGCAATCACACAACACAAAGACATAAAAGGCATCCATATCATCAAGGAATAAGTAAAACTTGCACTATTTACAGATGACATGATACTCTATAAAGAAAACGCAAAAGACTACACCAAAAAATTGCTAGAACTGAAACACAAATTCAGTAATGTTGCAGGGTACAGAATCAACAAAAATTTTTTTATTGCAGTTCTATACACCAGTGAAGCAGCAGAAAGAGCAATTAAGGAATCAGTCACATTTCCATTTGCACCAAAAACAATAAGATACCTAGGAATAAACCTAACCAAAGAGGTGAAAGACCTGTACTCTGAAAATTAAACAAACAAACAAACAAACAAAGATGAAAGAAATTGAAGATGAAACACAAAAGAATGGAAAGACATTCCATGCTCATGGATGAGAAGAATAAATATTGTTAAAATGTCTATACTACACAGGGATCTACACATTTAATGCAATCCCTATCAAAATACCAATAGCACTTTTCACAGAGGTAGAACAAACAATCCTAAAATTTGTATGGAACCACAAAAGACCCTGAATACCCAAAGAAACCTTGAAAGAAAAAAGCAAAGCTGGAGGCATCACATTTCCAGACTTCAAGTAAAGCCATAGTTATCAAAAAAGCATGGTGTTGGCACAGAAACAGACACATAGATCAATAGAACAGAATAGAAAACCCAGAAATAAACCCACAACTATATAATCAATTAATATTTGAGAAAGTAGGAAAAAAAAATCCAATGGGAAAAAAGTCTCTTCAACAAATGGTGTTGGGACAACTGGACAGCAACATGCAAAAGAATGATACTGAACCAGAAGGCTTGGGTGGCTCAATCGGTTAAGCATCTACCTTCAGCTCAGGTCATGATCCCAGGGTCCTGGGATTAAGTCCCGCATCAGGCTGCTTGCTCAGCAGGGAGCCTGCTTCTCCCTCTCCCTCCCGCTCCCCCTGCTTGTGCTCTCATTCTTTCTCTCTCTGACAAATAAATAAGTAAAATATTTTTTTAAAAATGAATGATACTGGACCACTGGAAAATAAATTCAAAATGGATGAAAAGACCTAAATGTGAAATAGGAAACCATCAAAATCCAAGAAGCGAACACTGGCAGTAACCTCTCTGATATCAGCCACAGCAACTTCTTTCTAGATATATCTCCTGAAGAAAGGGAAACAAAGCAAAAATAAACTATTGGGACTTTATCAAAATAAAAACTGTCTGCAAAGTGAAGGAAACAATGAAGAAAATTAAAGGCAACCTTCACAATGAAAGAAGATGTTTGCAAATAGCATATCTGATAAAGGGTTAGTATCCAAAATATATAAATAACATGTAAAACTAAACACTCAGCAAGACTTTTGAATCTCAGATCTGTACCTCTGAAACAAATAATGCAATATATGTTAAGAAAAAAAAAAGATGAAGAAGAAGGTAGCGGGAGGGGAAGAATGAAGCAGGAGAAATCGGAGGGGTAGACGAACCATGAGAGACGATGGACTCTGAAAAACAAACAGGGTTCTAGAGGGGAGGGGGGTGGAAGGATGGGTTAGCCTGGTCGTGGGTATTGAGGAGGGCACATTCTGCATGGAGCATTGGGTGTTATGCACAAACAATGAATCATGGAACACTTCATCTAAAACTAATGATGTAATTTATGGGGATTAACATAAGAATAAAAAAAACCTAAACACTCAAAAAATGAATAATCCAATTTAAAAATGGGAAGAAGACATGAACAGACATTTTTCCAAAGAAGACATACAGATGGCCAACAGACACATCAGAAAAGTGGCTCAACATCATTCATCATCAAGGAAAAACTAATCAAAAGCTACAATGAGATATCACCTCACACATGTCACAATGACTAAAATCAATATCACAAGAAACACAGGTGTTGTCGAGGGTGTGGAGAAAGGGGAACCTTCTTGCAATGTTGGTGGGAATGTAAACTGTTGCAGCCACTCTGGAAAAGAGTTTGAAGGTCCCTCAAATAGTTAAAAATAGAACTACCTACAATCCAGCAATTGCACTACAAGGTATTTACCCAAAGAATTAAAAAAATGCTAATTCAAGGGAATACATGCACCCTGATGTTTATTGCAGCATTATCTACAGTAGCCAAACTACGGAAACAGCCCAAGTGTCCATTGACTAATGAATGGATAAAGATTTGGGGTGTGTGTGTGTGTGTGTGTGTGTGTGTATAATGGAATATTAACCATAAAAAAGAATGAAATAGTGTTATTTGCAATGACATGGATGGAGCTAGAGAATATTATGCAAAGTGAAATAAGTCAGTCAGAGAAAAACAGATACCATATAATTTCACTCATATGTGGAATTTAAGAAACAAAACAAACAACAGAGAAAAAGAGAGAGAGAGGTCAACATTCTTAACTATAGAGAGCAAGATGATGGCTACCAGAGGGGAGACGATGGGTGGATGGGTTAAATAAGTGATGAGGATTAAGGAGTGCACTTGTGATGAGCACTGGGTATGAAAGGTTGGAATCACTATTGTACATCTAAAACTAATATATTACACTGGATGTTAACAAACTAGAGTTTACATAAAAACTTAAAACAATAAAAGCATATGTGAATACTAAATAAAATATCATATGATCATCTGAATAGATGCATAAAAAAATCTGACAAAGTACAATATCTATTCATGATAAAAACTCAACAAAATGGGCTTAAAGGGAATATACCTCAAGATAATAAAGGCCTTATGTGAAAACCTCACAACTAACATCATACTCAATGGTGAACACCTAAGAGCATTTCCTCTAAGGTTAGGAAAAAGAGAAGGGAGTCCACTATCACCACTATTATTCAACATAAAACTGGAAGTCCTAGTCATAGCAATCAGAAAATAAAAAGAAATAAGAGGCACTTATATTGGTAAAGAAGTTAAACTCTCACTAATTGTAGATGAAATGATGCTCTACATAGAAAATCCTAAATACTCCAGCAAAAAGTTACTAGAATTAATAAATAAATATCATACTCAACTGGGGGAAAATTGAGAGCTTTTCCCCTAAGGTCAGGAACACGGCAGGGAAGTTCACTATCACCACTGCTATTCAACATAGTACTAGAAGTCCTAGCCTCAGCAATCAGAAAACAAAAAAATAAATAAAAGTCATCTGAATCAGCAAAGAAGAAGTCAAACTCTCATTCTTTGCAGATGATAGGATACTTTATGTGGAAAACCCAAAAGACTCCACCCCAAAACTGCTAGAACTCATACAGGGATTCAGTAAAGTGGCAGGATATAAAATCAATGCACAGAAATCAGTTGCATTTCTATACATCAACAACAAGACAGAAGAAAGAGAAATTAAGGAGTCGATCCCATTTACAATTGCACCCAAAACCATAAGATACCTAGAAATAAATCTAACCAAGAGGCAAAGAATCTGTACTCAGAAAACTATAAAATACTCATTAAAGAAATTGAGGAAGACACAAAGAAATGAAAAAACGTTCCATGTTCATGGATTGGAAGAACAAATATTATGAAAATATCTATGGCACCTAGAGCAATCTACACATTTAATGCAATCCCTATCAAAATACCATCAACTTTTTTCACAGAAATGGAACAAATAATCCTAAAATTTGTATGGAACAACCAGAAAAGACCCTGAATAGCCAGAGGAATGTTGAAAAAGAAAAACAAAGCTGGTGACATCACACACAATTTCGGACTTCAAGCTCTATTATAAAGTTGCCATCATCAAGACAGTATGGTACTAGCACA
Organism: Mirounga leonina; assembly: GCF_011800145.1. NCBI lineage: Eukaryota > Metazoa > Chordata > Mammalia > Carnivora > Phocidae > Mirounga > Mirounga leonina. The sequence continues at coordinate 15,933,620 of NW_023270513.1, forward strand.
AAAACAGACACATAGATCAGTGGAAGAGAATAGAGAGCCCAGAAATGGATCCTCAACTCTATGGTCAACTAATCTTCAACAAAGTAGGAAAGAATGTTCCATGGAAAAAAGACAGTCTCTTCAACAAATTGTGTTGGGAAAATTGGACAGCCACATGCAGAAGAATGAAACTGGACTATTTCCTTACACCATACACCAAAAAAGACGCAAAATGGATGAAAGACCTAAATGTGAGATAGGAATCCATCAAAATCCTAGAGGAGAACACACGCAGCAACCTCTTCGACCTCAGCCACAGCAACTTCATCCTAGACACATCGCCAAAGGCAATGGAAGCAAGGGCAAAAATGAACTATTGGGACCTCATCAAGATAAAAAGCTTTTGCACAGCAAAAGAAACAGTCAAGAAAACCAAAAGACAACTGACAGAATGGGAGAAGATATTTGCAAATGACATATCAGATAAAGGGCTAGTATCCAAAATCTATAATGCACTCATCAAACTCAGCACCCAAAGAACAAATAATCCAGTCAAGAAATGGGCAGAAGACATGAACAGACATACCTGCAAAGAAGACATCCAAATGGCCAACAGATACATGAAAAAGTGCTTAACATCACTCGGCATCAGGGAAATCCAAGTCAAAACCTCAATGAGATACCATCTCACACCAGTCAGAATGGCTAAAATTAACAAGTCAGGAAATGACAGATGTTGGCAAGGATGCAGAGAAAGGAGAACCCTCCTACACTGTTGGTGGGAATGCAGCTGGTGCAGCCACTCTGGAAAACAGTATGGAGGTTCCTCAAAAAGTTTAAAATAGAGCTACCGTAGGACCCATCAATTGCACTACTGGGTATTTACCCCAAAGATACAAATGTAGTGATCTGAAGGGGCAGGTGCACCCCAATGTTTATAGCAGCAATGTCCACAATAGCCAAACTATGGAAAGAGCCTAGATGTCCATCAACAGATGAATGGATAAAGATGATGTGGTATATATATAAAATGGAATATTATGCAGCTCTCAAAAAATGAAATCTTACCATTATGCTAAGTGAAATAAGTCAATCAAAGAAATATAAGTATCATATGATCTCACTGATCTGAGGAATTTGAGAAACAAGACAGAGGATCATAGGGGAAGGGAGGGAAAAAATGAAACAAGATGAAACCAAAGAGCTAGACAAACCATAAGAGACTCTTAATCTCAGGAAACAAACTGAGGGTTGCTAGAGTGAAGGGGGGTGGGAAGAATGGGTGGCTGGGTGGTGGACATTAGGGAGGTTATGTGCTATAGTGAGCGCTGTGAATTGTGTAAGACTGATGAATCGCAGACCTATACCCTTGAAACAAATAATACATTATATGCTAATAAAAAAAAGAAAGAAAAATAAATAAATAAATAAATATGATGTGAAAACTAAGATAGCATATAAATCAGGAGATGCCATTAGGAATATATAGTCTGATTCTTTCATGACTATATGTCAGTGTGCTAAATCTCAAGTCACTGCAAGTATAGACATGATAAGGCTGCTCTTATGAATCAAAAGTAGTAAGCAAATCAGCTAAAATACAAAAGCCACTTCTGGCAACATATTTTTGTTTTGTTTTGTTTATATTTATTTGGCTGAAGTCATCTCTATAAAAACACTTGAGAGGATTCCAAACAATGTAATTAATGGGGAAAGTTGAAACTTAACTAAGGAAGATGTAAAGTGTAAATGCAGAATATAATGAAATAAAGTTCTGTGATCTCCCCCCCCAAAAAAAAAGATTCAGTAAAATGATGGGATACAAAATGAATACTCAGAAATAGGTAGTATTTGTACACTAAGAACAAATTCACAGAAAAAGAAACTTTAAGAAAACAACATGATTTACAATTGCATGAAAAAGAATAAAACCTTAATGAAAGAGGTGAAACACTTGTACTCTGAAAACTGTAAAACACCGATAAAGAATTTGAAGATGACATTATCAAGTGGAAAAATATTCCATGCTCTTGGATTGGCAGAAGTAATATTGTCAAAATGTCCATACTACCCAAAACAATCTACACGTTCAATGCAATCCTTATCAAAATAAAAACAGCTTTTTTTCCACAAAACTAGATTAAATAATACCAAAATTTGAATGCAACCTCAGAAGACCCCAAGTACCTAATGCATTCCTGAGAAAGAAGAACAAAGCTGAAGTTATCACAATTCCAGATTTCAAGATATATTACAAAGCTATAATAATCAAAACAGTATGGTATGATACATAAACAGATGCATAGATCAATGGAACAGAATAGAAGACCCAGAAATAAATGCACAAGTATATGATCAATTAATCTATGACAAAGCAGGCAAGAATATACAATAGGGAAAAAAACAGTCTTTTAAATAAATGGTTCTGGGAATACTAGACTGCTACATGTAAAAGAATGAAACTGGACTACATTAAGCACCATACACAAAAGTACACTCAAAATAAATTAAAGACCTAAATATGAAACCTGTAACCATAAAAATCCTAGAAAAGAACACAGGCAGTAATTTTTCTGGCATGGGTCATGAAAGCATTTTTCTAGATCTGTCCCTAAGGCAAGGGAAACAAAAGGAAAAATAAACTATTGGGAACTTTTATCAAAATAAAAAGCTTCTGGTTTCGCTGGAAGATGGCAGAAGTGTAGGGAACCCTCACTTCATCTGGTCCCTTGAATTCAGCTAGATACCTATCAAATCATTCTGAACACCTGTGAATTCAACCTAAGATCTAAGAAAAGAATTGCTGCAATTTTACAAATAGAAAAACAACAACTTTTTGCAAGTAGGAGGTGTGGAGAAGTGAATCTGAGGGGATATATTGGAAAATAAACCACTGGGAGGGAACCTCTGTAAGCCAGCTACCAGAGAGTGATATAGTGGCAGAGTGCAAAATCGGAACTTTTAGAAGTCTGCTCCTATGAGGGATGTCCCTGCTTGAAATGTGCTAATGTGAAGTGGGACAGAAGCATAGGTGGGAGTGTGGTCTCAGGATCCCTAAGGTCACAGAAAGAATGGGGGTGCCTGAGTGCAGCAGAGATCCCAAGCATTGGAGTGGGGAAGCTGGCTACAATTAGTGAGCCCTGGAGTGGCCTCTCAGCTAGGTGTTGCCATAAACTGAAATGCAGCATGATCCAGCAACCACTCACAGAGCAGGGGCCCAACAAGTGGCAGAACCACAGCAACCCTCCTCCAACCCTGGGAATATTGCCAGGAGTGTGCACTGCAAAAGTCTAAGGAATTTGGCACACACAAATGTGATTGACTACTTTTCTCTAAGGGTGCACTGAAGAGTGGTGGCTGCCATCAATCAGCTCTGGGGCTGGAGATCAAGGCACCACCATTTTTATTTTATTTGTTCCATCCTCTCAAGCAGCACAGAAAGCCTTCAAGGAACAAAAGCCACATAGAGTAAACTGAAGCAGCTTACACTGAGCCTGGCCCCCTGGCAAGGGGCAATGTAACTCCACCCAGGCAAAGACACCTGAGAATAAGTACATCAGGACCCTCCTCCAGAAGGCCAGCAGCAACAACAGGCTAATACCAAATTTATGGATCACACAGAACTGAAAACCTCCTGCGCTAGGGGAAAATAGCATATAGAATTTGAGTTTTTTTTGATTATGAGTCTGTAATCTTTCAATTTAAAATTTTCTTTTTCTGGGGCCCCAGGGTGGCACAGTCAGTTAAGTGTCTGCCTTTGACTCAGGTCATGATCCCAGGGTCCTGGAATCAAGCCCTGCATCAGGCTCCCTGCTCAGTGAGGAGCCTTCTCCCTCTCCCCGCCTCTTGTGCTTTTTCTCCCTCAAATAAATAAATAAAATCTTTAAAAATTTTACTTTTTCTTTTTTTCCCTTTACAACTAGTTTTTTATTTTATCAACTCTTTGCTTTTAAGTATTTTTTAATTTCATTTTTACATTTACTTTTATAGATATAGTATTCATTTTTGGATTCCTTTCACTTTATTCAATTTTATAGATAGATAGATAGATAGATAGATAGATAGATAGATAGATAGATAGATAATAGATAGATGATAGATAGATGTTTTTTCTTGTTACAATTTTGGGATTTAGTGTTGTCTAACAAACAGACCAAAATACACACAGGACCAAGTGGATCATCCTGTTTTGTTCACTTGTGAGATTATATTCTTTTTTCCTTTTTTTCTTTCTTTCTTTCTTTTTTTTTTTTTGTTTCAGATCTCTTTGGATTTGTCTAGTGTGCATTTTGCTGGGATCATGGTTGATATTTTTTATTTTGTTCTCATATTTATCTATTCTTCTCTGGACAAAATGACTGGTAGGAGAAATTCACAACAAAAGGAAGAACCAGAGGTAATACTCTCTGCCATAGATTAAATTGATATGGATATAAGTAAAATGTCAGACCTAGAATTCAGGATAATGATTATAAAGATACTAGCGAGGGTTAAAAAAAGCATAAGAGACATTAGAGAATCCCTTAGTGCAGAAATAAAAGAACAAATCTAATCAGGCCTAGCTTAAAAATGCTTTAACTAAGATGCATTCTAAAATGCACACTCTGTCAGCTAGGGTAAATGAAGCAGATGAGAGAGTCAGTGACATAGAAGACAAAATGATGGAAAGTAAAGAAACTGAGGAAAAGAGAGAAAAACAGCTAATGGATCATGAGGGTAGGTTTCAAGAAATCAGTGATACTATAAAGTGAAACAATATCCGAATTATTGGGGTTCCAGAGGAAGAAGAAAGAGGGGGACAGAAGGTATATTTGAACAAATTATAGCTGAGAACTTCCCTAATCTGGGGAAGGAAATAGGCATTCAAGTCCAGAAGGCAAAGAGAAGCACCATCAAAATCAATAAAAATAAAACAACACTGCAACATATAATAGTGAAGTTTGCAAATCTTACAGATAAAGAGCAAATCCTGAAAGTAGTTTGAGACAAGAGGTCCTTAACCTACAAGTGCATGAACATTAGACTGGCAGAAGACCTATCCACAGAGACCTGGCAGACCAGAATTGGCTGGCATGATATATTCAGGGTACCAAATGAGAAAAACAGGCAGCCAGGAATAGTTTATCCAGCAAGACTGTCTTTTGGAATGGAAGGAGAGATAAAGAGCTTCTAGGACAAACAGACACTAAAGGAATTTGTGATCACTAAACCAACCCTGCAAGAAATATTAAAGGGGATGCTATAAGCAAAGAGAGACCCCAAATGTAACATAGACCAGAAAGGAAAAGAAACAATATACAAAAACAGTAACTTTATATGTAATACAATGAAACTAAATACATATCTTTCAAACATTATTCTGAATGTAAATGGGCTAAATGCTCCAAATAAAATGACGTAGTGTATCAAAATGGATAAAAAAACACAACCCATCCATATGCAGTCCACAACTCATTTTAGACCCAAAGACAATTCCAGATTTAAAGTGACGGGGTGGAGAACCATCTATCATGCTAATGGATACCAAAAGAAAGCTGGTGTAGCAATCCTTACATCAGCCAAATTAGACAATAAACCAATGACTGTAATAAGGCATGTAGATGGACACTATATCATACCTAAAGTGCCTATCCAACAAGAAGACCTAACAGTTATAAATTTTTTTTAAAGATTTTATTTATTTATTTGAGAGACAGAGAATGAGAGAGAGCCCATGAGAGGGGGGAGGGTCAGAGGGGGAAGCAGACTCCCCGCCGGGCAGGGAGGCTGATGCGGGACTCAATCCAGAGACTCCAGGATCATGACCTGAGCTGAAGGCAGTCGCTTTACCAACTGAGCCACCCAGGCGCCCTAACAGTTACAAATTTTATGCTCCTAACTTGAGAACAGCCAATTATATAAACCAATTAATAACAAAATTAAAGAAACACATATTTAATAATACAATAAGAGTTGGGACTTTAACACCCCACTCACAACAATGGACAAATCATCTAAACAGAAGATCAACAAGGGCTTTGAATGACACACGGGACCAGATGGACTTCACAGATATATATAGAGCATTCCATCCTAAAGCAAAAGAATACACATTCTTCTCAAGTGAACATGGAATATTCTCAAGAGATCACATACTGGGTCACAAATCAGGTCTCCACCAGTACCAAAAGATTGGGATTGTTCCCTGAATATTTTCAGGCCACATTTCTTTGAAACTTGAACTCAATCACAAGAGAGAATTTGGAAGGAACTCAAATACTTGGAGACTAACCAGCATCCTTCTCAAAAAAGAATGGGTCAACCAGGAAATCAAAGAAGAATTAAAAAAAAATCATGGAAACAAATGAAAATGAAAACACAACTGTTCAAAACCTTTGGGATACAGCAAAAGTGGTCCTAAGAGGGAAGTACAAAGCAATACAAGCCTTTCTCAAAAAATTAGAAAAGTCTCACATACACAAACTAACCTTACAACTAAAGGAGCTGAAGAAAGAACAGCAAATAGAGCCTAAACCAAGCTGGAGATGAGAAATAATAAAGATTAGAGCAGAAATCAAAGAATTAGAAACCAAGAGAACAGTAGAACAGATCAATGAAGCTGGAAGCTGGCTCTTTGAAAGAATTAATAAGATTGATAAATCCCTAGCCAGACTATCTAAAAGAAAGAGAAAGGACCCAAATAAATAAAATCATGAATGAAAGAGGAGAGATCATGACCAACACCAACAAAATACAAACTATTTTAAGAACATATTGTGAGCAACTATATGCCAAAAATTGGGCAATCTGGAAGAAATAGATGCATTCCTAGAAACTTTTAAACTACCAAACTGAAACAGGAAGAAAAGGACAACCTGAATAGACCCATAACCAGCAAGGACATTGAAGCAGTAATCAAAAATCTCCCAACAAACAAGAGGCCAGGGCCAGACGGCTTCCCAGGGGAATTCTACTAAATATTTAAAGAAGAATTAATACCTATTCTTCTGAAGCTGTTCCAAAAAAATAGAAATGGAAGGAAAACTTCCAAACTCCTTTTATGACACCAGCATTACCTTGATCTCAAAAACCAAAGACACTACCAAAATGGAGAATTACAGATGAATATCCCTGATGAACATGGATGCCAAAATTCTAAGATACTAACCAATAGGATCTAACAGTACATTAAAATGATTATTCACTTAAACCAGGTGGGATTATTTCCTGGGCTGCAAGAAACATATGTAAATCAATCCATGTGGTACATCACATTAATAAAAGAAAGGAGAAGAACCATATGATCCTCTCAATTGGTGCAGAAAAAGCATTTGACAAAAAGAGCATCCTTTCTTGATTAAAACTCTCCACAGTGTAGGGATAGAGGGAACATACCTCAAAATCATAAAAGCCATCTATGAAAAGCCCACAGCAAATATCATTCTCAGTGGGGAAAAACTGGGAGCTTTTCCCATAAGGGCTGGAACACAACACGGATATCCATCCACTCTAACCTTTGCTATTTAACAAAGTATTGGAAATCCTTCTCTCAACAATCACACAACAAAAAGAAATAAAAGGCATTCAAATTGGCAAAGGAGTCAAACTTTCACTATTCACAGACAATGATACTTTGTGTGGAAAACCCAAAAGACTCCACCCCTAAATTGCTAGAACTCATACAGCAATTCAGCAACATAGCAGGATACAAAATCATTGCACAGAAATTAGTTGCATTTCTATACACTAACACAATGAGACAGAAGAAAGAGAAATTAAGGAATCGATCCCATTTGAAATTGCACCAAAAACCATAAGATACCTAGGAAGAAACCTAACCAAAGAGGTAAAGGATCTGTATTCTAAAAACTACAGAACTCCTATGAAAAAATTTGAGGAAGACAGAAAGAAATGGAACAACATTCCATGTTCATGAATTGTAAGAATAAATATTCTTAAGATGTCTATGCTACCCAGAGCAATCTACATATTTAATGCAACCCCATCACAATACCATTGACATTTTTCACAAAGTTAGAACAAATAATCCTAAAATGTATATGGAACCAAAAAAGACCCCCCTAATAGCCAGAGGAATGTTGAAAAAAAAAACCAAAGCTTGTGGCATCACAATGCCAGACTTCAAGCTATATACAAAGCTGTAATCATCAAAACAGTATGGTACTGGCACAAAAACAGACACATAGATCAGAATATAGAACCCAGAAATGGACCCTCAGCTCTATGGTTAATAACGACAAAGCAGGAAAGAATAGCCAATGAAAAAAGGATAGGCTCTTCAACAAACGGTGCTGGGAAAAGTGGACAGTCACATGTAGAAGAATGAAACTGTATCATTTTCTTACAGCATACACAAAGATAAATTCAAAATGGATGAAAGAGCTAAATGTGAGATAGGAATCCATCAAGATCCTAGAGAAGAACCCAGGCATCAACCTCGTTGACCTCACCTGCAGCAACTTCTTGCTAAACACATCTCCAATGGCAAAGGAAACAAATGCAAAACTTAACCATTGGGACTTCAAGATAAAAAGGCTTCTGCACAGCAAAGAAAACAGTCAACAAAACTAAAAGGTAACCTACAGAATTGGAGAAAATATTTTCAAATGACATATCAGATAAAGGACTAGTATCCAATATCTATAAGGAACATATCAAACTCAACACCCAAAAAACAAATAATCCAGTCAAGAAATGAACAGATATTTCTCCAAGGAAGACATACTAATGGCCAAGAGACACATGAAAAGAAGCTCCAGATCCCTTGGCATCAGGGAAATACAAATCAAAACCACAATGAGATACCACTTCACACCAGTCAGAATGGCAAAAATTAACAAGAGAGCAAACATCAAATGTTGGTGAGGATGTGGAGAAAGGGGAACCCTCTTAAATTGTTGGTGGGAATGCAAGCTGGTATAGCCACTCTGGAAAACAACATGGAGGTTCCTTAAGAAGTTCAAAATAGAGCTACCCTATGACCCAGCAATTGCACTACTGGGTATTTACCCCAAATATATAAATGTAGTGGTCTGAAGGGGGAGATGCACCCCAATGTTTATAACAGTAATGTCCACAATAGCCAAACTATGGAAAGAGCCGATATGTCCATTAACAGATGAATGGATAAAGAAGATGTGAGATATATATATATATATATATCTGTATATCTGTAAATAATGTAGTATTACTCAGCCATCAGAAAGGATGAATCCTTACCACTTACATCGACTTGGATAGAACTGGAGGGTATTATGCTGAGCAAAATAAGTCAATCAGAGAAAGACAATTATCATATGGTTTCACTCATATGTGGAATATAAGAAGCAGTGCAGAGGATCATAGGGGAAGGGAGGGAAAACTGAATGGGAAGTAATCAGAGAGGGAGACAAATCATGAGAGACTCAACTATAGGAAAAAACTGAGGGTTGCTGGAGGGAAGGTGGGGGGGGAATGGGGTAATTGGGTGATGGGAATTAAGGATGACACGTGATGTGATGAGCACTGGCTGTTAAATGCAACTGTTGAATTATTGAACTCTACATCTTAAACTAATGATGTACTATATGCAGGCTAATTGAATCTAAATTAAAAAAATAAAAATAAATAAATATATGCTTATGTACAGTGAAGAAACCATCAACAAACAAAAAGACAACCTGCTGAATGGGAGAAGATATTTACAAATGATATATCCAATAAGGGGTTAATATCCAAAATATATAAAGAACTTGTACAACTCGACATTAATAAAATTATCCCATTAAGAAATGGACAGAGGACCTGAATAGATATTTCTCCAAAGAAGACATATAGATGGCTAAGTGACACATGAAAAATGCTTAACATCATTAATCATCAGTGAAGTGCCCGTCAAAACCACAATGATGTGTCACCTCACACCTGTCAGATTGTCTAAAATCAAGAAGACAAAAAACAAGTGTTGGTGAGGATGTGGAGGAAAAGGAACATCCATTTCCTGTTAGTAGGAATGCAAACTGGTACACTCACTGTGGGAAACATTATGGAGTTTCCTGAATAAGTTAAAATAGAACTACTCTATGATCTAGTAATTGCATTATTGGGTATTTGAACCCAAAAAATGACCATGGGGATATATTCTTTGGAGAAATGTCTGTTCAAGTCTTCTGCCCAATTTTAATTGGATTATTTGTGTTTTCATTGTTGAGTTGTATAAATTCATTATACATTGTGGATACTGATTATTGGATAAGTCATTTGCAAATATCCTCTCCCATTCAGTAGATTGCCTTTGAGATATGTTGATTATTTCCTTTGCTGTGCAGGTTTGTTTTTTATTTATTTATTTGTTTAGTTAGTTAGATAGATAGTTTTAAGAAGTTTTTTTTTTTTTATTGTAGTCCCAATAGTGTATTTTTGCTTTTGTTTGCCTTACATCAGGAGACATAACTAGAAAGATGATACTATCACTAATATCAGAGAGATAACTGCCTATGCTCTCTTCTAGGACATTTATGGTTTCAGGTCTGAAATTTAGGTCTTTAATCCATTTTAAATTAGTTTTTGAGTATAATTTAAGAAAGTGGTCCAGTTTCATTCTTCTGAATGCAGCTGTCCAGTTTTCCCAACATAATCTGTTGAAGACACTGTCTTTTTCCCATTGGATATTCTTTCTACTTTTGCCAATGATTAATTGACCATATAATTGTGGGTTTATTTATGAGTATTCTATTCTGTTCCATTGATGTATGTGTCTATTTTTGTGCCAGTACCATACTGGTTTTTCTTTCAAATTTTTATTTAAATTCTAGTTTTTTAACATATAGTGTAATATTGTTTTCAGCAGTGGAATTTATGGATTCATCACTTACGTATAACACCCACTTCTCAATACAACAAATACTCCTTAAAACCCATCACCCAGGGGTATCTAGGTGGCTCAGTCATTTAATTATCTGCCTTTGGCTCCTGGGATAGAGCCCCATATAGGGCTCCTTAGGCTCCCTGCTGAGAAGGGAGCCTGCTTCTTCCTCTCCCCCACCACCCTCCTTGTGCTGTCTCTTGCTTTCTCTCTCAAATAAATAAATAAAATCTTTTTTAAAAATCCCATCAGCCATTTACCCTCCACCACCCACCTCCTGTCCAGCAACCCTCATTTTGCTCTCTGTAGTTAAGAGTCTCTTATGGTGGGGCGCCTGGGTGGCTCAGTCAATTAAGTGTCTGCCTTTGGCTCAGGTCATGATCCCAGGGTCCTGAGATGCGGCACCACGTCAGGCTCCCTGCTCAGCAAGGAGACTGCTTCTCCCTCTGCCTGCTTCTCCCCTTGTTTGTGCTCTCTCTGTCTCAAATAAATAAAATCTTAAAATATATATATATTTTAAAAGGTCTCTTATGATTTGTTTCCCTCTCTTTTTTTCCCCTTTGCCTATGTTCATCCTGTTTTGTTTCTTATATTCCACATATGAGTGGTATTTGTCTTTGACTGACTTATTTCACTCAGGATAATACTCTTTAGCTCTATGCATGTCCTTGCAAATGCCAAGATTTCATTCTCTTTGATGGCTAATATTCCATTATATATCATATATTCCATTATATAATTAACATATTATTAATTAATAATAAATAATATACTAATTAATTTATATTATAATGTTGATATATAAGATTTTTTAAATACCATATATGTATATAAATATATGTATATATATCTTTAACCGTTCATTAGTTAGTGGACATTTGGGCTCTTTCCATAATTTGGCTATTGTTGAGAATGCTACTATAAACAGTAGGGGGCATGTGCCCCCTTCAAATCTGTATTTTTATATCCTTTGGGTAAATACCAGTACTGCAATTACTCAGTCATAGGGTACTTCTATTTTTAACTATTTGAGGAAACTGAACTGTTTTCCAGAGTGGCTGCAACAGTTTGCATTCCCACCAACAGTGAAAGAAGATTCTCCTTTCTCCACACCCTCACCAACACCTGTGTTTCTTGTGTTGTTGATTTTAGTCATTCTGACACATGTGAGGTGAAATTTCATCATGGTTTTGGTTTGTTTTTCCTGATGATGAGTGATATTGAGCAACTTTTCGTAGGTCTGTTAGCCATCTGGATGTCATTGGAAAAATGTCTATTCATATGTCCTGCCCATTTCTTAACTGCATTATTTGTGTTTTGGGTGTTGAGTTTGAAAAGTTCTTCACAGATTTTGGATACTAACCTTTTATCAGATATGCCATTTGCAAATATCTTCTCCAATTCAGTAGGTTGCCTTTTATTTTATTTATTTTTTTAAAAGATTTTTATTTATTTTTTGACAGAGAGAGAGAGACAGAGAGAGAGGGAACACAAGCAGGGGGAGTGGGAGAGGGAGAAGCAGGCTTCCCTGCTGAGCAAGGAACCTGATGTGGGGCTCGATCCCAGGACCCTGGGATCATTACCTGAGCCGAAGGCAGACGCTAAACGGCTGAGCCACCCTGGCGCCCCTAGTAGGTTGCCTTTTAGTTTGTTGATTGTTTCCTATTCTGAGGAAGGTTTTTAACTTGATGAAGTCCCAATAGTTCATTTTTGCTTTTGTTCCCCTTGCCTCCGGTGACATGTCTAATAAGAACTTGTTACAGCTGAGGTCAAAAAGGATTCTTCCTGTGTTTTCCTCTAGGATTTTGATGATTTCCTGTCTCACATTTAGGTATTTCATCCATTTTGAGTTTTTCTTTGTGTATGGTGGGAGAGAATGGTTCATTCTTGATGGTCCTCTGCATGTGGCTGTCCCAATTTTCCCAACACCATTTGTTGAAGACATTGCCTTTTTTCCATTGGATATTCTTCCCTGCTTTGTTGAAGATTAGCTGACCATATAGTTGTGTGTGCATTTCTGGGTTTTTTATTCTGTTCCATTGATTGATGTATCTATTTTTCTGCCAGTACCATACTGCCTTGATGACCACAGATTTGCAATATAGCTTGAAGTCTGGACATGTAATGCCTCAAGCTTTGCTTTTCTTTTTCAAAGTTCCTTTGGCTATTCAGGGTCTTTTGTGGTTCCTAGAAATTTTAGGCTTGTTTGTTCTTCCTCTGTGAAAAACACTGGTGGTATTTTGATAAGGATTGCATTAAATATGTTGATTGCTTTGGGTAGTATAGACATTTTAACAATATTCGGTCTTCCAATTCATGAGCATGGAATGTTTTTCCATTTCTTTGTGTCTTCTCCAATTTTTTTCATAAATGTTGTATACATTTCAGAGTACAGAATTTTTATCTCTTTGGTTAAGTTTATTCCTAGTTATGTTATGGTTTTTGTGCAATTGTAAATGGAATCAATTCCTCAATTTCTCTTTCTACTTCTTCATTATTCGTGTATAGAAGTGCAACAGATTTCTGTGTGTTGATTTTACCTCATGTGACTTTGCTGAATTTGTGAATCAATTTTAGCGTTTTTTGGTGGCATCTTTTGGGTTTTCTACATAAAGTATCATGTCATCTGTGAATAATGGACATTAGACTTCTTCCTTGCTGAATTTGATGCTTTTTATTTCTTTTTGTTGTCTGACTGCTGAGAGAAGGACTTCCAATACTTTGTTAAATTACAATGGTGAGAGTGGACATCCCTGTCTTGTTCCTGACCTTAGAGGAAAAGCTCTCAGTTTTTCCCCATTGAGGATGATATTAGCTGTGGATCTTTTGTATATGGCCTTTATGATGTTGAGGTATGTTCTCTCTATCTTCACTTTGCTGAGGGTTTTTTATCAAGAATGGATGCAGTGTTTTGTCAAATGCTTTTTTTGCATCTATTGAAAAGATTATATGGTTCTCATTCTTTTATCAGTGAGATGTATCATGTTGACTGATTTGTAAATACTGAACCACTCCTGCAGCCCAGGAAGTAATCCCACTTGATTGTGGTGAATAGTTCTTTAATGTACTGCTGCATTTGATTTCCTAGTATTTTGTTGAGAATTTTTGCATACATGATCATCAGGGATATTGGCCTGTAATTCTCCTTTTTAGTGGGGTCTTTGGTTTTATAATCAAGGTAATGCTGGCCTTGTGGACTGAGTTTGTAAGTTTTCCTTCCATTTCCTTTTTTTTGGAATATTTTGAGAAGAATTATTAACTCTTCTTCAAATGTCTGGTAGAATTCCCCTGGGATGCCATCTGGCCCTGGACTTCTGTTTGTTGGGAGATTTTTCTATTACTTATTCAATTTCTTTGCTGGCTACAGGACTCTTCAAATTTTCTACTTCTTTTTATTTCAGTTTTGGTAGTTTGTATGTTTCTAAGAATTTGTCCATTTTTTCCAGATTGCCCGATTGGTTGACATATAATTTTTTGTAATATTCTCTTACATATTTTTTGTATTTCTGTGATGTTGGTTGTGATCTCTCCTCTTTTATTTGTGATGTTATTTATTTGGATCCTCCTTCTTTTCTTTTTGATAAGTCTAGTTAGGGGTTTATCAATTTTATTAATTCTTTCAAAGAACCAGCTCTTACTTTCCTTGATCTATTCTATGTTTTCTGGGGTTTTTTTCTGTTTCAATATCATTTATTTCTGCTCTAATCTTTATTATTTCCCTTCTTCTACTGACTTTAAGCTTTATTTGGTGTTCCCTTTCTAGCTCCTTTAGGTGTAATACTAGGTTATGTATTTGAGACTGTTCTTGCTTCTTGAGGTAGGCTGGTATTACAGTACTTCCCTCTTAGTATCAGCTTTGCTGGATCCCAAAGGTTTTGGACTGTTACGTTTTCATTTTCATTTGCTTCCATGTATTTTTTTGTTTTTCCTCTTTTCTTAAGAGGGGGAGGCAGAGGGAGAGGGATAGAGAATCTCAAACAAGCTCCATGTGCATGAAGCTTGATGTGGGATTTGAACTCACAACCCTGAGATCATGACCTGCAATGAAATCAAGAGTCATACTGTTTAAATGACTGAGCCACCCAGGTGCCCCTAGTTTTCCTCTTTAATTTCCTGGTTAATCCATTCATTCTTTAGTAGGATCTTCTTTAACCTCCATATATTTGTGGTTTTTCCAAATTTTTTCTTGTGGTTGACTTCAAGTTTCATAGCTTTGTGGTCTGAAAATATACATGGTATGATCTCAATCGTTTTCTATTTGTTGAGGCCTGATTTATGACCCAGTGTGTGATTTATTCTGGAGAGTGTTCCATGTGCACTCAAAAAGAATGTGTATTCTGCTGTTTCAGGCTGAAATGTTCTGAATATATCTATTAAGACCATCTGGTCCAGTGTGTCATTCAAAGTCATTGTTTCCTTATTGATTTTCTGATTAGATGATGTGTCCATTGCTGTAAGTGGGTTGTTAATGTCCCCTGCTATTACTGTATTATTATCAATGAGTTTCTCTATGTTTGCTATTAATTGATTTATATATTTGGGTGCTCTTGAGTTGGGGACATAAATATTTACAATCATTCAATTTTCGTGATAGAGAGACCCTTAATTATGATATAGTGCCCTTCTTCATCTCTTGTTACAGTCTTTGGGTTAAAACCTAGTTTGTCTAAGTATGGCTACTCTGGCTTTCCTTTGCTGTCTGTTAGCATGATAGATGGTTCTCCATCCCCTCATTTTCAGTCAGCTGTTAGTTCTAAAATTAGTCTCTTTTAGGCAGCATATGCATGGGTTTTGTTTTTTTCATCCATTCTGATACCCTATATCTTTTGATTAGAGCATTTATCCCAATTATATTCAGAGTGATTATTGAGAGATATGAATTTAGTGTCATTGTGTTACTTGTAAAGTTGCTGTTTTTTGGTTATGGTGTCTGTTCCTTTCTAGTCTTTGTTGCTTTTGGTTTCTTCCCCACTTAAATACTATTAATATTTCTTGCAGGGCTGGTTTAGTGATCATGATCTCCTTTAGTTTTTCTTTGTCTGGGAAACTATCTCTCCTTGTATTCTGAGTGACAGCCTTGCTGGATAAAATATCTTGGCTGCATATTTTTCCCATTCAGCAAGTTGAATAGATCATGCCACTGTGTTCTGGCCTGCAAAATTTCTGTGCACATATTGACGTAACCTGATTCATCTTCCCTTGTAGGTTAGAGATTTCTTTTCCCTGGTTGCTTTCAGAATTTTTTCCTTTTCTATTTTATTTCATTATAGCACTTTTCACCACTTGATACTTTTTTATTTTTACATGTGATACTTTGTTGTTTATTTTTACATATGTTTATTTCCAATGTAAGTTTCACAAGAGTAGGGATGTTGTCTATTTTTTAACACTTTTTCTCAACACATGAAACTATTTAGCACATATAATATACTTAGGTTTTTTTATTTTTGTTGATGAAAGGACTGTCTGACTACCATGTAAAAGTATGAATGAATACTTCACACAGAAAAAAATAGTTTTTGCAGAGTAATCTTACTCCTACCAATTGCAGTTTTCCTGAGCTACATACTTTTGAGTGTACTTCCAAATTCTGGAAAATATTCACTTAACATATAGTAGAAATCTTCTAGAAAAGACTCATATGTCTTATATTGGGTTGGCTTATATTAGAGTGTTTGGGGAAGACAACAAAAAGTACCTCTTCCCTTTCCCACAGGTTTCTAAATCTATTGAGGCATAAGTCAGAAGACAGGAATCTAAAATATTGCCTGCACCACTGATAAGCTGATCCCAAAGCATGTGACTATGTATCTATGGACAAGTTGGCTTCTTAATACTCACCCTAGAAAGAAAATTAGCAGTCCATTCACTAACAACAAGCATGAGGAAGACTTCCTCTAATAGAGGAAACTGAAATTTTAGAGAATGAATTTGCAGGGCAGGACACATTGGTTCTCAAAGTGTACCTTCCTACCCCTTCACATGAGCAAAAGAATCATCAGCAACACTTGAGAATCTGTTACAAATACTAATTCTCAGACCTCACCCCAAAATTAATCAATCAGAAACTCTGGGGCTGGGGTCCAGCAATCTGTTTCAACAATCTCTCCAGTGATTCTGATGCACACATAAGTTGAGAATCACTGGTCTAGAACTTAGGGGAAAGGAATGTTTCCTTTCTCTTAGAGCTAAGCTTACCTCATGGTCAATGCCAGGGCCAATACTAAGATGAAGCAATCATGGTGCCTGGTGCACAAAATTTTAAAAAGCAGTTATTCTCATGGTGTTCAAATACTCCAATATTTTTGCTTGTTGAATGAGTAAACTATATTGTTTTATTTAGCAAAGTGATAGTTAATTTCAATTGAATTAATTGCAAATACATTGATAATATAAAACTTTTGATGTATTTTAAATGTGGTTTTATTGAAATATGTTTAAATTGGCAAAAATCAAACAACTAAGATTGTGATTGGCTTAATCTTTTATGTTAAAATCTTGTTTACAGATGTGGTATCTCTATGATGGAATTAGGAATCAAGACAAAGTTAGAACTGGATGGTACATTAGAGATCATCTAATCAACAGCCAGCCTTTGAAGGTAAAGAGTTACCAATAAACAGAATAAGAGTTTGTCTAATGAATTTAAAATATGCTGAAAACATGACCCTTAGGGTACTTGTATCTATCTCACATTGCTTGATTTATTTACATTAATTTGTCATTTAAATCCCTGGAGGGGCGCCTGGGTGGCTCAGTTGGTTAAGCGACTGCCTTCGGCTCAGGTCATGATCCTGGAGTCCCTGGATCGAGTCCCGCATCGGACTCCCTGCTTGGCAGGGGGTCTGCTTCTCCCTCTGACCCTCCCCCCTCTCATGTACTCGCTCTCTCTCTCATTCTCTCTCTCTCAAATAAATAAATAAAATCTTTAAATAAATAAATAAATAAATAAATAAATAAATAAATCCCTGGAGATTCATCTCTGAATTTTTAAAGTCTTCTTTTAAATGCAATTCATTTAGAGGATTAAAAGATGATGTATCACTGATCATTTACACATTAGTGTGATTTGGTTAATCAGATTGTTTTCCTTCTGAAGCATAGTAACTAATACAAGCAATTTGAAATAAACCAGTATTTATGGAGCACATTGTAATAGATGCTATATTATAAGTGGTAATTGTGAAATCAGGAGGAAACAGATGTTCCTATCAATCATGGATCAATTAAGGGAAGGAAATGAAGGATTTAGAGCATCCAGAGAGCAGCAGGAAGGCATTGAATACCTTAGGGTCCAAGAAGACGGAAGCAGAAAAGTAAAGTCTCAATGGTACAGCATGACTTCTTTGAATGAAGCTTAGCTATTTATCATTAAAGGGACAGGTTAAATAAATTGTGCTAGATCCGTACAATGAAATATCATGCAACCATCAAAAAATTGAAGCAGCTCTCTACCAATATTGAACAATCTTCATGGTAGTTTAAGGTAAACAATTGAGGTATTATATTATCTTGTAATTTGTATGAAAAAAAATATATAGAACATGTAGGGAAATATATTAAAGAAAGGAGGAGTTAAAATGGTAGAGGAGTAGTGGGACCTTATGCTTGCCTCATCCCTTGAACACAGCTAGATAATTATCAAATAATTATAAATACCCAGGAAATTGATCTGAGGACTGAGAGAACAAACTGCACAACTAGAAGGAGAAAAGAGGCCACATCATGGAAGGTAAGAAGTGCAGAGACATGATTTGGGAGAGAAAAGAATTGCAGGTGCTGTGCAGGGGAGGAGCCCTGGTCACAGAGAGAGGGGAGAGAGAGAGAGAGAGAGAGAGAGAGAGAGAGAGAGAGAGAGAAATAAAGCAGCATGCAGGGGATTGTATAAGAAAAAAAAGAAAAACACTTCCCTAAAACCATTGACTTGGAAAATGAGAGGGGCTTATTATGGCAAGTTTTTACAAGCAGCAAAGCTGAAAGTCTGAAGGTTTAGAAGTCTGTGCCATCATCTAGGTAGAGCATGGTGGCCGTACCAGTGCTCCTATGGAGAAGGAGGGCAGAGGCCTGGGAATAGACAGCATGTTCTGGGTATCTCCCGGGTCATGCTGGGAGAGATAGTTCCCCTTCTTGGAGTACATTTGGGAGAGGTGGCACTGCCTCCCAGGGGACAAAAGAGCCAGGAGGTTCCATTGAGTTGCCTTGTTCATTAGCATAGGAGCAGAGATGCCTGCTGAGGGCAGCTAACATGGATGCCAGCCTTTTGCTATGATTTACCATAAACTCAAAGCCTTGCATGTTCATGTGACTGCTTTTCTGGGACAAACCAGTACCAGTCACAGTACAGTGAGACCCTCCTCCAGAGGATCAGTGTGGGTCTGTGCCATACTCGGTATCTAAAATTTGGAGTTTTGAACCCAGCTGTGCACCTGAGATAAAACACAGGAGCTCTGCACTGTCAGGTGGGTGGACAGGTTGGACACAGACAGGGTGAAGGCAGGGATCTGATGGAAGACTGAGACACAAAAGGGGAGATTGTTTGCTCTTTTATGAGGGCTTCCTGAACAGCAGTGGGCATAAACTCCCCTCTCTGGGGAAGAGAGCAGGGTGGTGTCATTTTTTACCCCCCCCATCAGCACAGACCAACTTCAGCCAGTGGCACAACACCCCACAGTGGAGGCTTGAGCTGCTTACACAAAGCCCTGCTCCCCAGCACTTTGCAGGTGTCTTTTTTTTTTTCATCAGGACAAGTGTGATTGAAAGCCAGAGCAGCAGCAGGCTCCTCCTCCAGAAGACCAGCACAAACACCCCACATGCACCAGGTATCCTGATATAAAATGCTGCAAAGCTTCAGCTCTAGTGGAAATAGGACCAGGCACAGGTTTTCCTAACACACAAAAGACACAGTCCTAGATAAAATGTCAAGTTGGTGGAATTCATCCCAAAAGAAAGAACAAGAAGAGGTCATGGCCAAGGAGATAATCAAAATAGATATAAGTAATATGCCTGAATGAGAATTTAAAACAACAATCATAAGGACACTAGCTGGGTTTGAGGAAAGCCTAGAAGGTACCAGAGAGTCCCTAAGCACAGAGATAAATGACCTATAAATGAGTCAGGTTGAAATAAAAAATGCTATAACTGAAATGCAAAACTGATTGGTGTAATGAACACAAGGATGGAAAAAGCAGAGTAACAAATAAGTGATAGAAGATAAAATTATGGGGGAAAAATGAAGTTGAAAAGAAGAGGAAAAGAAAAATACTGGATCATGAATGTAGACTTAAGCAACTCACCAACTCCATAAAGTGTAATAACATTTGTATCATAGGAATCCAAGAAGGAGAGGAAAAAAGGTACAGAAGGTCTATTTGAGCAATTTATAGCTGAAAACTTCCTTAAACTGGGGAAGGAAACACATATCCAGATCCAGGAGGCACAGAGAACTCCCATCAAAATCAACAAAAGCAAGCCAACACCAAGACATATTGTAGTAAAATTTTCAAAATACAGAAATAAGGAAAGAATCCTGAAAGCAGCCAGGGAAAAGAAATCCAAGACATACAAGGGAAGATGAATCAGGTTAGCAGCAGATCTGTCCACAGAAACTTGGCAGGCCAGAAGAAAAGGACATGATCTATTCAACATGCTGAACAGGAAAAATATGCAGCCAAGAATACTTTATCCAGCAAGGTTGTCATTCAGAATAGGAGAGATAGTTTCCCAGACAAGGAAAAACTAAAGGAGTTCATGACCACTAAACCAGTCCTGCAAGAAATATTAAGGGGACTATTTGAGTGGGGAAAAAAAGACCAAAATCACCAAAGACTAGATGGAAACAGAGAAAACCTCCAGAAACAATGACTTTACAGGTAATAGAATGCCACTAAATTCATATCTATCAATAATCACCTGAAAGAGCCCAAATGTCCATTGACTGATGAATGGATAAAGAAGCTGTGGTATATAAATGGTATGTAATGGAATATTACTAAATCATCAAAAAGCATGAAATCTTGCCATTTGCAGTGATGTCAATGGAGCTACAGTGTATTATGCTAAGTGAAATCAAGTCAGTCAGAGAAAGACAAATGCCATATGATTTCACTCATATGTGGAATTCAAAAAACAAAACAGATGAACATAGAGGAAGGGGGGGAAAAAGAGGGAAGCAAACCATAAGAGGCTCTTAACTATAGAGAACAAACTAAGGGTTGATAGAGGGGAGGTGGGCAGAAGATGGGCTAAATGGGTGATGGGTATTAAGGAGGGCACTTGTGATGAGCACTGGGTATAAGTGATGAATCACTGAATTCTACTCCTGAAACCAATATTACACTATATGTTAACTAGAATTTAAATAAAAACTCGAAACCAAAAAACAAAAACAAAAACAAAAATCTATGGTATAGCCATGTGGTCTCAACCCAGATTGAGGAATGTTTACTTTTTTCCATTTGGTTTGCAGGCCATGACATGCATTTTCTTTAATCATGAGGTAATTAAAAGCTCAGCTTCTTAGTCTCAAGTAATGGACTCAGCTCTCTAGGTTTTCTTCTTTCAGCTCTTATACCAATAATTTTTCACTGATTCTGATAAAATAAATTTTGTCAATATCTGAAACATGAATGAAAGGTTATTGCTTTTTTAAAACTTTTGAACCAAACTTTAACAAATATTCTTATAATTTTCAATAACTTTACTGAGAATTCCGGTAACACAAAAGTTACCCTTTCAAAGTATACAATTCAATGTGTTTTTTTGTTTTGTTTTTCAGAAACTTAATTTTCACGGTACACCCATTTGTTTATTTTGGATTTTGTACTATGTATACATTTTACCTATTTCAAATAAACTAATGGGATTTAGTTTTAAAAAATATATCCTATTTGGGGGGCACCTGCATGGCTCAGTTGAGTATCCAACTCTTGGTTTGTACTCAGATCATGATCTCAAGGCCTTGGGATCAAGCCCCGGGTTGGGATCCACACTCAGTGGGGAGTCTGCTTGAGGACTCTCCCTCTCCCACTGCCCCTCCCCCTGCCCACCCTCTCTCTCTCACAAATAAATAAATCCCAGATCTGTACCTCTGAGACAAATAATGCAATATATGTTAAGAGAGAAAAAAAAAAGAAGAAGAAGAAGAAGGTAGCAGGAGGGGAAGAATGAAGGGGGGGGAATCGGAGGGGTAGACGAACCATGAGAGACGACGGACTCTGAAAAACAAACAGGGTTCTAGAGGGGGTGGGAGGTTGGGTTAGCCTGGTGATGGGTATTAAGGAGGGCACGTTCTGCATGGAGCACTGGGTGTTATGCACAAACAATGAATCATGGAACACTACATCTAAATCTAATGATGTAATGTATGGGGATTAACATAACAATAAAAAATTTTTTAAAAAGTATCTTAGTTAATAATTCTATACTGTATACATGAAATTTGTTAAGAGAGCATTTTCATTTTAAAAAAGTAACTATGTGAGGTGATGGATGGATTATTAACTTAATTTTAAGAATTCTTTCACAATGTACACATATATCAAATAATCAGATTGTACACTTTAAATATATTGCAAATTTATTTGTCATTTATACCTCAATAAAGTTGGAAAACAATGTATC
This sequence comes from Mirounga leonina, assembly GCF_011800145.1. Classification (NCBI taxonomy): domain Eukaryota; kingdom Metazoa; phylum Chordata; class Mammalia; order Carnivora; family Phocidae; genus Mirounga; species Mirounga leonina. The sequence continues at coordinate 15,956,061 of NW_023270513.1, forward strand.
CCAGGCTAGGCCCTGTTGTTTTGAGTAGAAGGAAGATATTATTGACTTCTATGAGTGGGTCTTCATCTGAACTATTTTTTTTTCCATTAATAAAGTTGTACTTGAATAGAGAGATGAGTTTTTTGTCACATTTGTCATCCCATTGATCAGTAGGATAAATCTAGCAAACCCATTTCCCTCAGCCTTTTCTTCTCCCAAAGTTGCTTTCAGTCAAAGAGGATGATTTTTCAAGAGAGGAGAACTATCAAAGGTATCAAAACCATTGATCTAGCTTCTGGCTAGAACTTTCAAATAAGTCCACATGGAGAAGTTGATATTTGTTATCTTTATCTCAATAGAAAGGCAGTTAGAGAATGTGCAATCAATAAGAGATCAAAATAAAATATAAGTGAGGACAGAAAATATGGTATAAGATGTATAAATTATCAGGGTGTTATACAAAGGTCACCAGAGCCATCATGTATTGTATGAAAAACATGAATGCTTTTAGGAATCCAGGGCAATATTGGAGCTCAATGAAGAATATTTTCCACAATTCTTGGCCGTGCTACACCCAGCCTCTCAGACGCTATTCAGTAACACTTTCCAGGATGCCAGAGCCTTTATTTGGAAAGATTCTGGAATTATAGGCCTAACAAGAAAGTTTTATTACAACAGAACCAGAGGTAAAAAAAAAAAAAAAGAAAGAAAAAAAGAAAGAGGCAATCATTGGCTTTTATGTTGTAAGTTGGACTTTTGAAACTCAGGGCAGATACAAATAACTTGATATAAAAAAGGTTTGGGGGATTTGAAAGCCTAGAAATCAGGGCATAGGATTTATGTCATCATACACAATAATTTCAGAAGACTGCATGATAAGTTAGAGTTATTTGTCCTATTTTAGAGGACTTATGGAGTCCCTTGGCTGGGAAAAAAGAAGATTCAGAAAGAAGAAGAAGGGAGTTAGAAATGGGTAGGTCTTTGAGAAGGAGCCCTGTGTCCTGAACCCTGGTCCAAGTCCTGAGGAGTAGGGATAATAAGATATCCACATAAGTTTGGGTGATTTAAGCCCTGTGCCATTTTTCCAAGAGAGTATTTCCTCATTCTCTGGCATTGCATAGGAAGCATAGAGCAGAACTAATTACCTACAGGATTTTTGCAGAGATGAGACTATCCTAATAGAGTTATTCTGCACCTAGCATGGTACAGAAGCAGTAGAGTGGAAATGGTTTGTGATGTGATTTGGCAAAGAGGCCCAGCAAGAGTCTCACAGCATAGCCTGTATGCTACCGTGACACAGAAGCAGAAAAAAATTCTGGTGCATCCCAGAGAGCTGCAAAATTACCTGAAGGAAAGCCAGGCCTAAAGAGACTGTGTTATATGAAGCAAGGGGAAAAGCAGCATGACCTGTGGGGATTGACAACTAAGAATGAGAGAAAATAATAAACATCTCACTGGATAGAGCATGAATAGATGATAATGACTCAAGCCATATTTCCCTCCACTCTGCCTTGGACTGCCATGATTTAGAAATAACTTTGGGAAAGGGGGAGGGAAAGGATGCCAGTACTAATATATAACTTGAATTTACTCTGGTCCCGAGTCCATCTTTCAAGTTCAGAAACTAAGTATTCAAAGATAACTAGGATCTTGAGGAATATTTCACATTTCCCAAATTCATACACATACAAAAAAAAAAAAACAAATCTGAGATACAAAGCAAATACTGATTTACCAATTTACTTTTAAAATATAACTGTTACATGGGCTAGAATACTTAGATTCAATCATTGCATTCTTTTCTCTATAGGAAAGTTTATATGGGATTATAATCAGAGGTGATTAAATAAGTCTGAGAATAGAGCAAAGGGAATGAGCTGGATGGTTTTCATGCTGTTGTCATCTACCTGGAGGAGTAATGCATGCATCTTCACAGAAGGAGTAGAGCTACTGAGCAAACATTTATGTCACTTCACTGGCACCATTTCCCCTGGATTGTGCCTCTATATTACCCTTTCCTGATACTGTTCTTTCAAAATTGACCACTTTCCTTCTGTTATCAGAATCTTTAGCCTTCTCAATACCATTGATTAGGCTGCAGTCTAGGACACTCTTTCACCTTTTGGCCCAGAAAACCCTCTCTTTCTGATATTTGCATATATCTAAACTCATCCATTGTGTGTTGCCTTTATTAGTGTAACTCAGAATTGTGAAGCAGTCTCACTGACGTTTCTAAGATCACCTGCATTATAGTATCTGTGGTGGTTTATACCTAAAAATGCATACATTTTAAATATATTAATTTATATTTCAATAAGGACTTGCTGTATGCCTGGCACTGTGCTGAGCACTTCATATGTATTATGTCACACCAAACTATGTGGCATTTATCATAGATGAAGAAACAGAAGCACAGCAAGTTAAGAAACTTCCTCAAGTTAGCACACAGGTAAATTTAGGTGTTAGAACTCCACCTGATGCCTTTCTGACTCTAAACACTGCAATATCATTCCTCTTTTCATTCTTACATATATGTATATCCCTTAACACATTACACAGCCTTTGATACAAAGTCTTTTTTTTACCAGTTTTTCTAAAGGAAATGATACAAGATGGATTGAATGATTTACTTAGGAAACTATTCACCACAGTGTTGATTTTGATAGCAAAAAATAAAAATCAACTAAACATACAATGAGGTTAAATTATGGTGCGCTCATACAATAGAGTATTATTATACTTTAAAAGTAATAATGTAACCATGTATCTATTGACCCGGGGATATATTCAAAATTTTGTGTTAAGTGAAAAATTCAATTTTATTTATTTATAAGTATTTATATATATATATTTATTTATTTATTTTAATTCCATTATAATTAACATACAGTGTTATATTAGTTTCGGGTGTACAATATAATGATTCAACAATTCTATACATTACTCAGTGCTCAGCACAATAAGTGTAGTCTTAATCCTCTTCACATATTTCTCCCATCTACCCACTCACCCACCTCCCCTCTGGCAACCACTAGTTGGTTTCTATATTTAAGAGTTTGCCTTTTTGTTTCCCTCTTTTTCCTTTGTTCATTTGTTTTGTTTCTCAAATTCAAGATATGAGTGAAATCATATGGTATTTATATTTCCCTGCCTTATTTCACTTACCATTATACCCTCTAGGTCCATCCATGTTGTTGGAAATGACAAGATTTCATTCTTTGTATAGCTGAATAATATCCCATTGTGCGTGTGTGTGTGTATATATATACATATATATACACATTCCATTGTGTGTGTGTATATATATATGTATATATATACACACCATATCTTCTTTATCCATTTATCTACCAATAAACAATTGGGTCACTTCCATATCTTGGCTATTGTAAATAATGCTGCAATAAATTTGGGGATGCATATATTTTTCGAATTAGATTTTTGTTTTCTTTGGGTAAGTGTCCAGTAATAGAATTACTGGATCACATGGTAATTTTATTTTTAATTTTTTTAGTAACCTCCATACTGTATTCCATGGTGACTGCACCAGCTTGCATTCCTACCATCAGGGCATAATGATTCTACTTTCTCCACATGCTCAACAAGACTTGTTATTTCTTCTTTTTTTGATTTTAGCCATTCTGACAGGTGTGAGGTAATACCTCATTTTGGTTCTGATTTGCATTTCCCTGATGATTAGTGATGTTGAGCATCTTTTCATGTGTCTATTGCTCATCTGTATGTTTTCTTTGGAAAAATGTCTATTCAGGTCCTCTGCCCATTTTGTAATCAAATTGTTTGGGCTTTTTTGGTGTTGAGTTGTGTAAGTTTTTTTATATATTTTGGATATTAACATTTTATCAGATATATCATTTGCAGAGGAGTTAAGATGTTGGAGTAGTAGGGGGACGCTGAACTTGCCTGGTCCTTTTGATGTGGGAAACAAAGGCAGAAGAAAAATTATTAAATTTCCTTACTACCTACAGCCCATTGACAAGTCCCTGAAACAGGCCGAGTGACATTCCTCAAGGGACTCAACTGCCTTGATGTTAATACTTTGCTAAGGGCAAAAGGTAATCCTAGCCCGAATTTCCACCCCCACCCCACCCACCCCAGGATCCTGTAAATCTATTTTAACATATAAAAATTCCTTTGGAAACTTCCTTTATCTCTAAACTCCCTAAGATACGTGTTGGTAATCATCCCCCAAGCCTATGGCCCACATATATACATCTGAAGGGTCTCATGACTAAGGTTTTATTAGACGGTAATAAATGACCTTTTCCCAACAATAGCTATCTCCCTTAAGGTCCTGGAAACCTTGCTTCCAAAATTCCTTAGAGACTTATGCTATCCCTAACCCCCTCTCAACTTGAAAGTATATAACAGGCCACTCCTCATGACCCCATTGCAGCTCTTTCTGCTCCCGGGTCCTGTCCCCATGCTTTAATAAAACCACCTTTTTGCACTAAAGACATTTCAAGTATTCTTTCTTAGCCATCAGCTTCGAACCCTAACGTCTTTCCTACATCACTTTGAATACTGCTAGATCAACAGTCAACTATTTTGAACAACTGGGAAGATGATTTGAGGATTAAGGAAAAAATCTGCACAGTTGGAGGGAGAGAACCTGGCAGATTCAAGGTTCAGAGCCAAGAGTTGGGGGAGAGGAAAGCCACGTGGTGGCAAAGGATAGGGAACCCTTTCACAGAGCAAAGTCAGGAAAAAGGAGAAAGTGGAAAAGAGTCCAGTGGGTAAGGACCGCACAATAAGCTGCAGTGAGGAGATTCCCTGGGTCACACAGAGAGATTGCTCCCCTTCCTGGAGGGCATTTGGAAGAGTGTATTTTGCCTCTCCAAGGCCAGCTATTGAGTGGTGCTCATCAGCAGGGTCAGAGGTGTGCGCCTAGGGCAGAAAACCTCTTAACAACTTTTCACGGTGAGCCACAATAGGCTTAAACCTCTGTGTGTGCACTGAGCAGCTGCTTTTTTGTGGCAGAACTAAGCAGAAAGCAGACACTGGAGCAGTTTGCAGATAAACTGGCCGCTACTTTTCACTGTCTGCCACAATAGATTCAAACCTCTGTGATGGCTTTTCTAGGATAGAAGGGAGTAGGGGACAAATCTAAGTGCAGACAGTTGATAATCTGGTTCCAACTTTTTGCTGAGCATTACAATAAATTCTTACTTCAGTGTGCTCACTGTGCAATGGCTTTTTGGGGACAGGATGGTGCTGGACATGCCCTGAACCTCTCCTCCAGGGGATGGGAGTGGGCCAGCAACTTACCAGGCCCTTTAAAACTTTTGAATCCCAGCCACTGGCCAGAGATAAAATACAGGAGATCTATGGCTCTAGGCATGCCAATGGCCTGGGCACAGACAGGTTAAGGGCAGGGAACTGAAGAAAGCCTGGGACATGAGATTGTTTCCTTTTTTTTTTTTTTTTTCCAGCGGTAGTACTCTTCACCTCAATTTACTTTTTTTAAATAAAGTTCAATTACCCAACATAAAGTACATCATTAGTTTTTAATGTAGGATTGTTCAATTTTTAAGAGGAACTCTTGAATAATGGTGGCTGGGAGTTCCACTTCCCAGAAACAAGTGGACAGGAAGATGCCATATTCTACCTCCTCCACACCTCCTTCCTCATGCTCACCAGCACAGTCAGACTTCAGAGAGAAACACAATGCATTCAGTAGAGGCTGGAGTTCCCTACACTAAACCCCGCTCCACCACACCTGGCAGGAGGATCTTTACAAGGGCAAATCAGCTTGTAAGCCAGCCCAGCAGGCCTCCCCTCAGAAGACCAACACAGGAATCTGCATCTGCCAAGTCTACTGATTAAAGAAAGTCCCAGGGGTGCCTGGGTGGCTCAGTCCTTAAGCGCCTGCCTTCAGCTTAGGTCATGATCCCAGGGTCCTGGGATTGAGCCCCGCATCGGGCTCCCTGCTCAGCGGGGAGCCTGCTTCTCCCTCTCTTACTCCCCCCTGCTTGTGTTCCATCTCTTGCGGTGTCTCTCTCTGTCAAATAAGTAAATAAAATCTTTAAAAATAAATAAAGAAAATAAAGAAAGCTCCAAAACATTAGCTCCAGTGGAAATAGAACGAGGCTTCCTTCCTTTTTTTTTTCTCTTTTCTTACTTTCTTAATTTTTTTATTTTTCTATTTATTTTTTATTCTTTATCCTTTATTTTATATATATATATCTTTTTCTTTTTTTCTCTTTATCTTTTTTTTGTATTGGGCTTATTATAATCTTCTGTTAATTTGTTGGTTTGTTTGTTTCCTTCTCTTATTTTTTGGATCAGGCTTCTTATTTTTTATTCTCTGTTTTCTTCTTTCCCTACACTTTTTTCTTCTTTCTTATTTTTTTAGAATCAAGATTATAGTTTATTGTTTGTTTGTTTGTATTTTTGTTCCATTTCATTTTCTCTTGTCTTGGATCAGGCTTTGTTTTTGTTTTTTTGTTTTTCTTTTTTTTATTTATTCTTTTCTTTTCTCTTATACAGGCTTATCATGACAAAGAAATCAAAGCACACCTAATTAAAGGTCAAAACACTTGGGTGTCTGGGTGGCTCAGTTGTTAAGTGTCTGCCTTTGGCTCAGGTCATGATCCCAGCATCCTGTGATCAAGTCCTGCATCGGGCTCCCTGCTCTGTGGGGAGCCTGCTTCTCCCTCTCCTCCCCACTTGTGCTCTCTCTCTCACTATCTCTGTCTCTCTCTCTCAAATAAATAAAATCTAAAAAAAAAAAAGGTCAAAACACTTGCCACTACAACAAGGAGGAACGTCATAGAGGAAGGACCACTGGAAAAGGGCAGCCAAAACACAACAGCAGAGTGTATGCAGCATAGACCAGAAACACTTCCTGAAGTTTTTGTTTTTATGTTGTTGCTGTTGTTATCCCTGTATTTGCTGAGGTTTTTTTCTTTTTTTTTTTTCTTTCCTCTTTTCTTTTCAATAACTAGATGGAGACACCCACCCCAAAAGAAAAAAAACAGGAGGTAATACTCACTGCCATCAATTTAATCAACACGGATATAAATAAAATGTCTGAGCTAGAATTTAAAACAATGGTTATAAAATACTAACTGGACTTGAAAAAAACATAGAAGACACTAGAGAATCCCTTCCTGTAGCAATAAAAGAACCAAAATCTAATCAGGGCCAAATTAAAAATGCTATTACTAAGATAAAGTAAAAAATGGGGGCTTTAATAGTGAGCATAAATGAGGCAGAAGAGAGAGCCACTGAAAAAGAAGACAAAATGATGGAGAATAAGGAAGCTCAGGAGAAGAGAGAAATATAACTACTGGATGATGAAGGGAGACTTCGAGAAATCAGCGATTCCATAAAGCAAAACAATATCCAGATAATACGTGTCCCAGAAGATGAAGAGCAGGAGAGAAGGACGAAAGGTTTATTTAAACAACTTATAGTGAAGAACTTCCATAATCTGGGGAAGGAACCAGGCATTCAAGTCCAGGAGACAGAGAAAACCACCCTCGAAATCAATAAAAATAGATAGCACCTCTACATATAATAGTAACACTTATACATACTTATATTCAATATGCTAAATGGGGAAAATATGCAGGCATGAATACTTTATTCAGAAATGCTGTCATTCAGAATACAAAGAGAGATAAAGCATTTTTAGGACAAACAAAAACTAAAGGAATTTGTAAATACTAAAACAGCCCTCAAGAAATATTAAAGGGGATCCTTTGAGTGAGGAGAGAGAGCCAAAAGTAACAAAGACCACAAAGGAACAGAGACAATCTACAGGAACAGTGACTTTATAAGTAATATACAAAGGCACTAACTTCATATCCATCAATAATTATTCTGAATGTAAACAGACTGAATGCTCCAATTGAAAGCCATAGAGTATCAGATTAGATTAAAAAACAAGACCCATCAATATGCTCCTTACAGGAGATTAGTTTTAGACCCAAAGATATATCCAGATTGAAAGTGAGGGATGGAAAACATTTTATAATGCCAATGGATATCAAAAGAAAGCCACAGTAGCCATCCTTATATCAGACAAGCTAGATTTTAAACCAAAGACTATAATAAGAGATGAAGAAGGACACTATATCATAATAGAAGGGTCCATTCAAGAAGATCTAATAATTATAAATATCTATGCCACTAAATTAGAAGCAGCCAAATATGTAAACCAATTAATAACAAAATTAAAGAAACACATTGATAATAACACATTAATGATAGGAGAATTTAAGCCCCCCCCCCCCCCACTCACAGCAATAGATAGATCATCTAAGCAGAAGATAAACAAGGAAACAAGGGCTTAGAATGACACACTGGACCAGGTGAATTTCACAGATATATTCAGAGCATTTCCTGAAAGCAGCAGAATACACATTCTTCTCAAGTGCATACAGAACATTCTCCAGGGACGCCTGGGTGGCTCAGTCGGTTAAGCGGCTACCTTCAGCCCAGGTCATGATCCCAGGGTCCTGGGATCAAGTCCCACATCGGGCTCCTTGCTCAGCAGGGAACCTGCTTCTCCCTCTCTCTCCCTCTGCTTGTGCTCTCTCTGTCAAATAAATAAAATCTTTAAAAGAAAAAAAAAAAAAGAACATCCTCCAGAATAAATCACATAGAGGGTCACAAATCCGATCTCAACTGGTAAAAAAAAAGATTGAGATATTCCATCCATATTTTTATTTTATTTTGCTGTTATATTAATCACCATACCTTACATCATTAGTTTTTGATGTAGTGTTCCATGATTCATTGTTTGCGTATAACACCCAGTGATTCATTCAAAACGTGCCCTCTTTAATACCCACCAGGCTAACCCACCCCTCTATCCCCTGCCCCTCTAGAACCCTCAGTTCATTTCTCACAATCCATAGTCTCTCATGGTTAGTCTCCCCCTCCAACTTTCCCCCCTTCGTTTTTCCCTTCCTACTATCTTCTTTTTTATTTAACAAATAATGTATTATTTGTTTCAGAGGTACAGGTCTATGATTCATCTTACACAATTCACAGCACTCTCCATAGAACATAGCCTCCCCAATGTCTATCACCCATTCACCCCATCCCTCCCACCCCCCACCACTCCAGCAACCCTCAGTTTGTTTCCTGACATTTAAGAATTCCTCATATCAGTGAGATCATATGATACATGTCTTTCTCTGTTTGACTTATTTTGCTCAGCATAATACCCTCTAGTTCCATCCACATCGTTACAAATGGCAAGATTTCGGGTTCTTTGATGGCTGCATAATATTCCATTGTATATATATATATATATATATACCACATCTTCTTTATCCATTCATCTGTTGATGGACATTTTGGCTCTTTCCATAGTTTGGCTATTGTGGACATTGCTGCTATAAACATAGGGGAGCACATGCCCCTTCAGATCACTACATTTGTATCTTTGGGGTAAATACCCAGTAGTACAATTGCTGGGTCATACGGTAGCTCTATTTTCAACTTTTTGAGGAACCTCCATACTGCTTTGCAGAGTGGCTGCACCAACTTGCATTCCCAAAAACAGTGTAGGAGGGTTCTCCTTTCTCTGCATCCTCACCAACATCTGTCATTTCCTGACTTGTTAATTTTAGCCATCTGACTGGTGTGAGGTGGTATCTCATTGAGGTTTTGATTTCGATTTCCTGATGCTGAGTGATGTTGAGCACTTTTTCATGTGTCTGTTGGCCATTTGGATGTCTTCCTTGCAGAAATGTCTGTTCATGTCTTCTGCCCATTTCTTGATTGGATTATTTGTTCTTTGGGTGCTGAGTTTCATAAGTTCTTTATAGATTTTGGATACTAGCCTTTTATCTGATATGTCATTTGTAAATATCTTTTCCCATTCTTTCAGCTGTCTTTTGGTTTTGTTGACTGTTTCCTTTGCTGTGCAAAAGCTTTTTATCTTGATGAAGTCCCAATGGTTCATTTTTGCCCTTGCTTCGGTTGCCGTTGGCGATGTGTCTAGGAAGAAGCCGCTGCAGCTGAGGTCGAAGAGGTTGCGGCCTGTGTTCTCCTGTAGGATTTTGATGGACTCCTGTCTCACATTAAGACTTTCATATATTTTGAGTCTATTTTTGTGTGTGGTGTAAGGAAATGGTCCAGTTTCATTCTTCTGCATGTGGCTGTCCAATTTTCCCAACACCATTTGTTGAACAGACTGTCTTTTTTCCATTGGACATTCTTTCCTGCTTTGTCGAAGATTAGTTGACCATAGAGTTGAAGGTCCATTTCTGGGTTCTCTATTCTGTTCCATTGATCTATGTGTATATTTTTTGCCAGTACCATACTGTCTTTATGATTACAGCTTTGTAATAGAGCTTGAAATCTGGAATTGTGATGCCACCAGCTTTTCTTTTCTTTTTCAACATTCCTCTGGCTATTCGCGGTCTTTTCTGGTTCCATACAAATTTTAGGATTATTTGTTCCATTTCTGTGAAAAAAGTGGATGGTATTTTGATAAGGAGTGCATTAAATGTGTAGATTGCTCTAGGTAGCATTGACATCTTCACAATATTTGTTCTTCCAATCCATGAGCATGGAACATTTTTCCATGTCTTTGTGTTTTCCTCAATTTCTTTCATGAGTATTTTATAGTTTTCTGAGTACAGATTCTTTGCCTCTTTGGTTAGATTTATTCCTAGGTTTCTTATGGTTTGGGGTACAATTGTAAATAGGATCGACTCCTTAAATGCTTTTTCTTCTGTCTTTTTGCTGGCGTATAGAAATGCAACTGATTTCTGTGCATTGATATTATATCCTGCCACTCTACTGAATTCCTGTATGAGTTCCAGCAGTTTTGGGTTGGAGTCTTTGGGTTTTCACATAAAGTATCCTATCATCTGCAAAGAATGAGAGTTTCACTTCTTCTTTGCTGATTCGGGTGTCTTTTATTTCTTTTTGTTGTCTGATTGCTGTGGCTAGGACTTCTAGTACTATGTTGAATAGCAGTGGTGGTAGTGGCATCCCTGCCATGTTCCTGACCTTAGGGGGAAAGCTGTCAGTATGTCCCCATTAGGAATATTTGCTGTGGGTTTTTCATAGATGGCTTTTAGGATATTGAGGTATGTACCCTCTATCCCTACACTCTGAATAGTTTTAATCAAGAAAGGATGCTGTGCATTGTCAAATGCTTTTTCTTCATCTATTGAGAGGATCATATGGTTCTTGTTCTTTCTTTTATTAATGTATTGTGTCACATTGATTGATTTGAGGATGTTGAACCAACCATGTAGCCCAGGAATAAATCCTACTTGGTCGTGGTGAATAATCCTTTTAATGTGCTGTTGGATCCTATTAGCTAGTATTTTGGTGAGAATTTTTGCATCCATGTTCATCAAGGATATTGGTCTATAATTCTCCTTTTTGATGGGGTCTTTGTCTGATTTTGGGATCAAGGCAATGTTGGCCACATAAAATGAGTTTGGAAGTTTTCCTTCCATTTCGATTTTTTGGAACAGTTTCAGAAGAATAGGTATTAATTCTTCTTTAAATGTTTGGTAGAATTCCCCTGCGAAGCCATCTGGCCCTGGGCTCTTGTCTGTTGCGAGACTTTTGATTACTGCTTCAATTTCCTTAGTGGTTATTGGTCTGTTCAGGTTTTCTGTTTATTCTTGGTTCAGTTTTGACAGTTTATACATCAATAGGAATGCACCAATTTCTTTCAGATTGTATAATTTGCTGGCATATAGTTGCTCATTATATGTTTTTATAGTTGTTTGTATTTCTTTGGTATTGGTTGTGATCTCTCCTCTTTCATTCATAATTTTATTTATGTGTGTCATTTCTCCTTTCTTTTTGATAAGTCTGGCCAGGGGTTTATCAATCTTACTAATTCTTTCAAAGAACCAGCTCCCAGTTTCGTTGATCTCTTCTACTGTTCCTTTGGTTTCTATTTCATTGATTTCTGCTCTGATTCTTATTATTTCTCTTCTCCTGCTGGGTTTAGGCTTTATTTGCTGTTCTTTCTCCAGCTCTTTTAGGTGTAGGGTTTGGTTCTGTATTTGAGACCTTTCTTGTTTCTTGAGAAAGGCTTGTATTGCTATATACTTTCCTCTTAAGACTGCCTTTGCTGCATCCCAAGGATTTTGAACAGTTGTGTTTTCATTTTCATTTGTTTCCATGATTTTTTAAAATTCTTCTTTAATTTCCTGGTTGACCCATTCATTCTTTTTTTTTTAAGATTTTATTTATTTATTTGAGAGAGAGAATGAGAGACAGAGAGCACAAGAGGGGAGAGGGTCAGAGGGAGAAGCAGACCCCCCGCTGAGCAGGGAGCCCGATGTGGGACTCAATCCCAGGACTCCAGGATCATGACCTGAGCTGAAGGCAGTCCTTAACCAACTGAGCCACACAGGCGCCCGACCCATTCATTCTTTAGTAGGATGCTTTTTAGCCCCCATGTATTTGAGTTCTTTCCAAATTTCCTCTTGTGATTGAGTTCTAATTTCAAAATTGTAGTCCGAAAATATGCAGGGAATGATCCCAAACTTTTGGTGCTGGTTGAGACCTGATTTGTGACCTAGGATGTGATGTATTCTGGAGAATGTTCCATTGGCACTAGAGAAGAACGTGTATTCTGTTGCTTTAGGATGGAATGTTCTGAATATATCTGTGAAGTCCATTTGGTCCAGTGTGCCATTTAAAGTCTTTATTTCCTTGTTGATCTTTTGCTTAATCTGTCCATTTCAGTGAGGGAGATGTTAAAGTCCCCTACAATTATTGCATTGCTGTCAATGTTTCTTTGCTTTTGTTATTAATTGGCTTGTATAATTGGCTGCTCCCCTGTTAGGGGAATAGATATTTACAATTGTTAGATCTTCTTGGTGGATAGACCCTTTAAGTAGGATATAGTGTCCTTCCTCATCTCTTATTATACTCTTTGGTTTAAAATCTAATTTGTCTGATATAAGGATTGCCACCCTAGCTTTCTTCTGATGTCCATTAGCATGGTAAATAGTTTTCTACCCCCTCACTTTCAATCTGAAGTTGTCTTTGGATCTAAAATGAGTCTCTTGCAGACAGCATATTGATGGGTCTTGTTTTTTTTATCCAATCTGATAGCCTGTGTCTTTTGATTGGGGCATTTAGCCCATTTGCATTCAGGGTAACTATTGAAAGATATGAATTTAGTGCCATTGTATTGCCTGTAAGGTGACTGTTACTGTATATTGTCTGTGTTCCTTTCTGGTCTATGTTGCTTTTAGGCTCTCTCTTTGCTTAGAGAACCCCTTTAAATTTTTCTTGTAGTGCTGGTTTTGTGTTTGCAAATTCTTTTAGTTTTTGTTTGTCCTAGAAGCTTTTTATCTCCTTCTATTTTCAATGACAGTCCACCTGGATATAGTATTCTTGGCTGCATATTTTTCTCATTTAGTGCTCTGAAGATATCATGCTAGTCCTTTCTGGCCTGCCAGGTCTCTGTGGATAGGTCTCTTGCCAATCTAATGTTTCTACCATTGTAGGTTAAAGACCTCTTGTCCCCAGCTGCTTTCAGGATTTTCTTTGTCTCTGAGACTCATAAGTTTTACTATTAGATGTCTGGGTGTTGACCGATTTTTATTGATTTTGAGGGGCGTTCTCTGTGCCTCCTGGATTTTGATGCCTGTTTCCTTCCCCAAATTAGGGAAGTTCTCTGCTATAATTTGCTCCAATATACCTTCTGCCCCTCTCTCTCTTTCTTCTTCTTCTGGGATCCCAATTATTCTAATATTATTTCATCTTATGGTATTGCTTATCTCTCCAATTCTGCCCTTGTGATCCAGTAGTTGTTTATCTCTCTTTTTTCTCAGCTTCTTTATTTTCCATCATTTGGTCTTCTATATCACCAATTCTCTCTTCTGCCTCAATTATCCTAGCAGCTAGAGCCTCCATTTTTTATTGCACCTCATTAATAGCCTTTTTGATTTCAACTTGGTTAGATTTTAGTTCTTTTATTTCTCCAGAAACGATTTCTCTAGTATCTTCCATGCTTTTTTCAAGCCCAGCTAGTATCTTTAAAATTGTCATTCTGCACTCTAGTTCCGACATCTTACTAATGTCAGTATTGATTGGGTCCCTGGCAGTAGGTACTGCCTCTTGTTCTTTTTATTGAGGTTCCTTTTTTCTGTCTTGTCATTTTGTCCAGAGGAGAATAGATGAATGAGAGAACAAAATTCTAACTGGATGACAACAACCACAGAAAAATATACTCTAAACAAATCAAAAGAGATCATAACCAGGGGAAAGGAAAGTGAAAGAAAGAAAAAAGAAAAAGAAAGGAAAAAGAAAAAGAAAAAAGAAGAATATGATCAAATATGATCAGGTTGGTGAATAGATCAGTTGCACACACTAGATTTTGGGTGTATTTTGGTCTGTTAGAAGAAACTGCCTCCAAATTTTTAAAGAAAGAAAACTGTACAAAAATAAGGGTAAATACTATGAAAGGATGGAATGTGAGTGTAAAGATGAAAATTATAAAAGATTTTATAAAAGGAATTGATAAGAAGTTGGTTGAAAAAAGAAAGAAGAGATATTTAAAAAAAAAAGGGAGAGAATTTGATCAGGCAGGAGACTAGAACAAAGCCATACAGTAGAGATTTAGGGTATATTTTGGTCTGTTAGAAGAAACTGTATCCCAAAATTTTAAAGAGAGAACAACTTATATATATATACCAAAAATAAGGTTAACTACTATGAAGGGATAGAATATGACTCTAAAAATAAAAAATAAAAAAGATTTTTTAAAAAGGGATTGATAAGATGGTCATTAAAAAAGAGAAATTGAGAAAAAATAGAAAAAGGAAAAAAAAATAAAATTAACTTTGAAAGACTAAAGATTCATGGGCAAAAAAGCTATGAATTCTATGTGCTGTATTCCCCTAGTGCAGGTGTTCTGCCATTCTTATTGATCAGTAAACTTGGTCTTGGCCGGCTGTTCTTGCTGATCTTCTGGGGGAGGAGCCTGGTGCAGTGCTTCTCACGTATCTTTGCCTGAGGGGGAATTGCCCTGCCTCTGCCCGGGACCGGGCTAAGTAATCTGCTTGGGTTTGCTCTCGGGACCTTTTGTTCCCTGAAATCTTTCCATACAGGTTTAGAGGACAAGAGTGAAAATGGTGGCCTCTCCACCCCAGATGAGATGGGAACTCTGGGCCCCACTCCTCAGTGAGCCCCCAGAGAAAAGGAGTAAATCACTCCTGTCTCCCTGGTCTCTGGCCACACACTGTGCTTACCCAGCCTGTGACCAGGCGTTTCTATCTCTGGCACCCAACCCCGTTTGGAGTCTCCAAACCCAGCAGATTCCTGTGGTGAGCTCCCTCGCCACTCCTCCCGGGGGAGGAAGGGGAGTCTCCCCGGATCTGCTGCTTGTTGTGTCCCTCCTAGAAGAATAGTGGCCTGACTGTGCCTCGGATCATGGTCTAGACCAACCCCGAGCTGAGAGCCCACTCCCTGGCTCCTTCTTTGCAGCCCGTTTCCCTGCTCTGATACTTGGGAGCTCTGCCACACTCAGGCACCCCTGTCTTTCTGTGACCCTGAGGGTCCTAAGACCACAGTGTCCCAGCCAGGGTTCCACCCACCAGTTAGCCACTGGAGTGATGTTCCTCAGTGGAGCAGACTTCTAAAAGTTCTGATTTTGTGCTCCACTGCTCTATCATTTGCCAGTAGCTGCCTGACAGAGGCTCCCTCCCTGCAAGGTCTATCTTCCCAAATCTGCAAGGTTCACTATTATATGTTTGGTTATCTGTTTTTATTGAGTTTGATGGGGCTTCTCTTTGCTTCCTGGACTTGAATGCCTATTTCCTCCCCTGGATTAGGGAAGTTCTTAGCTATAATTTTCTCCAATACTCCTTCTGCCATTCTCTCACTTTCCTCTTCTTCTGGGATCCCAATTATTCTAATATTGTATAGCTTTATGGTATTACTAATCTCTCAAACCCTCCCCTCATGATCCAGTAAGTGTTTATCTCTCTTTTTCTCAACTTCTTTATTCTCAATAATTTTGTCTTCTATATCACTAATTCTCTCTTCTGCCTCATTTATCCTAGCAGTTTGAGCCTCCATTTTTATTACATCTCATGAATAGCCTTTCTGATTTCATCTTGATTAGATTTTAGCTCTTTCATTTCATCAGAAAGCGATACTCTAGTGTCTTCTCTGCCTTTTTTCAAGTCCAGCTATTATCTTTAAAATCGTTATTCTGAGCTCTACTTGGACACCTTATTTATGTCCATACTGATTAGGTCCCTGGAAGTGAGTACTGCCTCTTTTTCTCTTTTTTCAGGTGAGATAGTCCCTCTTTGTTATTTCTGCAGAAGGTGGTTGCTTTTCTTATTTTTTTTTAGTCTAAATTCAATTATCCAATATATACTACATAATTAGTTTATAATGTTGTGTTTAATGATTCATTAGTTGTGTATAACACACAGTGTTCATTACATTATGTGCCCTCTTTAATGCACATCACACAGTTAACCCAACCACCTACCACCTCCCTTTTGGAAACCCTCTGTTTCCCTGAGTCAAGAGTCTCTCATGGTTTGTCTCCCTCTCTGATTTCTTCCATTCAGTTTTCCCGCATTTCCCCTATCATCCTCTGCCCTATTCCTTATTTTCCACATATGAGTGAAACCATATGATAATTGTCTTCTATGATTAACTTATTTCACTCAGCATAATACCCTCCAAATCCATCCATGTCAATGTAAAGGGTAGGTATTCATCCTTTCTGATGGCTGAGGAATATTCCATTGTGTGTATGAACCACATCTTCTTTATCCATTCATTAGCTCTTTCCAAAGTTTGGCTATTATGGACATTGCTGCTATAATATTTGGGGTACATGTACCCCTTCCTTTCACTACATCTATATCTTTGGGGTAAATACCCAGTAGTGCAATTGCTGGGTCATAAGGTAGATCTATTTTTAACATCTTGAGGAACCTCCATACTGTTTTTCAGAGTGGATGTACCAGTTTGCATTCTCACCAACAGTGTAAGGGGGTTCCCCTTTCTCTGCATCCTCGCCAACATTTGTTGTTTCCTGTCTGGTTAATTTTAGGCATTCTGACTGGTGTGAAGTGTTATCTCATTATTTTGATTTGTATTTCCCTGATGGCTAGTGATGTTGGAGATTTTTTCATGTATCTGTTAGCCATTTTTATGTCTTCTTTGGAGAAGTGTCTGTTCAGGTCTTCTGCCCATTTCTTGACAGGATTATTTGTTTTTTGGGTGTTGAGTTTGAGAACTTCTTTTTTAATTTTCTTTTTTTGTTGTTGTTTTTGTGTTTTTTTAATGAGAAAATACTTTTTATTAGATGGTGTGAAAGAAGTTCTTTATAGATCTTAGATACCAGCCCTTTATCTGAAATGTCATTTGTAAATAACTTCTCCCATTCTGTGGACTGTCTCTTAGTTTTCTTGACTGTTTCCTTTGCTGTGGTGAAGCTTTCTATCTTGATGAAGTTTCAAAAGTTCATGTTTGCTTTTGTGTCACTAGACTTTGGGGACGTGTCTTGAAAGATGTTGCTGTGGCCAATGTTGAAGAGGTTACTGCCTATGTTCTCCTCTAGGAGTTTGATGGATTCCTGTATCACATTGAGGTCTTTCATCCATTTTGAGTTTAGCTTTGTGTATGGTGTAAGAGAAGGGTCTAGTTTTATTCTTCTGCATGTAGTTGTCCAGTTTTCCCAGCACTATTTCCTGAAGACACTGTCTTTTTTCCACTGGATGTTCATTGCTGCTTTTTTGAAGATTAGTTGACCACAGAGTTAAGGGTCCATTTGTGGGATCTCTATTGTCTTCTATTGATATCTATGTGTCTGTTTTTGTGCTAATACCATACTGTCTTGATGATCACAGCTTTGTAATATAGCTTGAAGTCAGGCATTGTGATGCTCCCAGCTTTGGTTTTCTTTTTCAACATTCCCCTGGCAATTCAGGTTCTTTTCTGGTTCCATACAAATTTTAGGATTGTGTGTTCCAGCTTTGTGAAAAATGTTGATGGTATTTTGATAGGGATTGCATTGAAAGTGTAAATTGCTCTGGGTAGTATAGACATTTTCACTCTGTTTATTCTTCCAATCCATGAACATGGAATATTTTTCCATCTCTTTGTGTCTTCCTCAATATCTTTCATAAGCGTTCTGTAGTTTCTAGACTATAGATGCTTTACTTCTTTGGTTAGGTTTATTCCTAAGTATGTTACGGTTTTTGGTGCTCTTGTAAATGGGACTGATTCTTTAATTTCTCTTTCTTCAGTTACATTGTTAGTGTATAGAAATGCAACTGATTTCTGTACATTGATTTTATATCCTGCCATGAAGCTTAAATGCTGTATGAATTCTAATAACTTGGGAGTGGAGTCTTTTGGGTTTTCCACATAAAGTATCATGTCATCTGTGAAGAGAGAGAGTTTGACTTCTTCTTTGCCAATTTGAATTCCTTTTATTTCTTTTTGTTGCCTGACTGCTGAGACTAGGACTTCTAGTACTATGTTGAACAATAATGGTGAGAGTGGGCAACCCTGTCGTGTTCGTGCCCTTCGGGGAAAATCTCTCAGTTTTTCCCCATTGAGAATGATATTTGCTGTGGGCTCTTCCTATATGGCTTTTATGATATTGAGGAATGTTCCCTCTATCCCTACACTTAGAAGAGTTTTAATCTAGAAAGGATCCTGTACTTTGTTGAATGCTTTCTCTGCATCAATAGAGAGGATCATATGGCTCTTATCTTTTCTTTTATTAATGTGCTCTATCATGTTAATTGATTTGTGAATGTTGAGCCACCCTTGCATCCCAGGAACACACCCACCTGGTTGTGGTGGATAATCCTTTTAGTGTACTGTTGGATTCTATTGGCTAGGATTTTGTGTATTTTGGCATCCATATTCATCTCGGATATTGGTTTGTAATTCTCCTTTTTGGTGGGGTCTTTGTCTGGTTTGGGGATCAAGGTAATGTTGACCTCATAGAATGAGCTTGGAAATTCTCCTTCCCTTTCTATTTTTTGAAACAGCTTCAGAAGAATAAGTATTATTTCTTGTGTAAATATTTGGTAGAATTCCCCTGAGAAGCCATCTGACCCTGGACTCTTGTGTTTTGGGAGATTTTTGTTTACTGCTTCAATTCCCTCACTGGTTATGGGTCTGTTCAGATTTTCCATTTCTTCCTTTTTCAGTCTTAGTAGTTTATAAGTTTCCAGGAATGCATCTATTTCTTCCAGGTTGCTTAATGGTTGGCATATACTTACTGGTAATAATTTCTAATAATTGTTTCTATTTCCTTGGTGTTGGTCAATATCTCTCTACTTTCATTCATGATTTTATTGATTTGGGTCCTTCCCTTTTCTTTTGGATAAGTCTGGCCAGTGGTTTATCAATCTTATTAATTCTATCAAAGAACTAGCTTCTAGCTTTGTTGATCTGTTCCACTGTTTTTCTGCTTTCTAGTTCATTGATTTCTGCTCTAATCTTTATTATTTCTCTTCTCCTGCTTGATTTAGGCCTTAATTGCTGTTATTTCCCCAGGCCAGTTAGGTGTAAACTTAGCTTGTGCATTTGGGATTTTTCTAATTTTTTGTGAGAGGCTTGAACAGCTCTGTATTTCCCTCTTAGGACCACCTTTTCAATATCCCATGGGTTTTGTACCAATGTGTTTTCATTCTCATTAGTTTCCATGAATTGTTTAAGTTCTTCTTTAATTTCATGCTTGACCCAGTCATTCTTTAGTTGGGTGCTCATTAATTTCCAAGTGTTTGAGTTCCTTCCAAGTTTCTTCTTGTGGTTGAGTTCCAGTTTCACAGCATTGTGGTCTGAAAATATGCAGGGGATAATATCAATCTTTTTGTATCAGTTGAGACCTGATTTATGGCCCAGAATGTGGTTTATTCTGGAGAAAGTTCCATGTGCACGAGAGAAGAATGAGTATTCTGTTGTTTTAGGATCGAATATTCTGAATATATGTACGAAGTCCATCTGGTCCAATGTGTCCTTCAAAGCTCTTGTTTCTTTGTTGATCTTCTGTTTAGATGATCTGTCTATTGCTGAGAGCCGAGTGTTGAGGTCTCCTACTATTAATATATTATTATGTATATGTTTCTCTACTTTGTTTATTAGTTGGTTTATATAATTGGCTGCTCCCATTTTGGGGGCATAGATATTTACAATTGTTAGATCTTCTTGTTGGATAGACCCCTTAAGTATGAATTAGTGTCCTTCTACATCTCTTACAACGGTCTTTAGTTTAAAAGCTAATTTGTCTCATATGAGGATTGCTACCCCAACTTTCTTTTCAGGTCCATTGGCATGGTAAATTGTTCTCCATCCCCTTACCTTCAATCTGGACATGGCTTTAGGTTCAAAGTGAGTCTCTTGTAGACAGCATATGGATGAGTCCTGCTTTTTTTTTTTAAAGATTTTATTTATTCATTTTGAGAGAGAGAGAGAAAGACAGAGAGAGCACAAGCAGAGGGAGGAGAAGCGGACTCTCCGCTGAGCAGGGAGCCCAATGCAGGGCTCGATCCCAGGACCCTGAGATCATGACCTGAGCCGAAGGCAGACACTTAGCCATCTGAGCCACACAGGCACCCCAAGTCCTGCTTTTTTATCCAATCTGAAACCCTGTGTCTCTTGATGGGAGCAATCATCCCATTCACATTGAGAGTAACTATTGAAAGATATGAATGTAGTGTAATTGTATTGTCTGTAAGGTCCCTTTTTCTGTAGGTTTTCTGTTTCTTTCTGGTCTATTTGACTATTGGGATTGAATAGAGTGAAAAAAGGACTAAAATGAAGCATATATCTATAAAATGTAGATGTAAAAAATGAAAGTTAAAAAGTGACTTAAAAATGTAAGTTGGTAAAATAAGAATCTAGTAGAAATGGGAAAAAGTTAAAAAAATGAAATGGAAAATTTAGACTGAAAGATAAACAAGTCATGAGAAAACACATGAAGCTCAATATACTATTTTCTCCTGGAATTGGAGTTTTACATTCTTGTGGGATTCATTAAATTTTAGTCCACCTGTTCTTCCAGTCTGTCTTCTGGGGGAGGGGCCTGCTGTGCTGCTTATCATGTGTCTTTTCCTAGGTGGAGTTGCCATACCCCTTGTCAGGGGGCTGAGCTCAGTGCAAACTGGTCCTCTGTGTGGCTTTTGTTCCCTGGATGCTTTCTGCACCTCCTCAGAAGATCAGAGCAAAGATGGCTGTGCCCGGATCTCTGGCCCAGAGCTGAACCATCTCAGTGGCCCCTATTCAGTAAACCCTCTGAGACAAACAGTTTTCACTTTTCTGTGTGTCAGTTTCTGCAGACTCTTGTGGTGTGCGCCCACTGCAGTCCTCCTGGGGGGAGTCCCAGGGACCCATAAGCACCATTGCCCTTTGTGTCCTTGGGCATGCACCCTGCTCCGCTGCTCCTGGGCCATGGCTAGATGCCACCCTACTGTCCTTTTCAGGGCTGCCACCACCCTGAGAGTTGTTGCCAGTCATGGGTGCAGCTGTTTCACCCCTCCCAGGGGATGGTAAAAGACCTGCATGTTCTAGCCCTTTTAAGTTTGCTCAGGCAAAGAGCAATCACCCGATCCATCCAACTCGTGTTTTATGGCAACCTGAGCTGAAAGTCCCTCCTGGGCTCACTGACTGTAACCAGTTTTCCTGGTCCCCTGTTTTACAATCTACTGGTTCATGCACTCCCATTTGTTCTGTGTCTCCTGGGATCCTGAGACCACAATGACCCACCTAGAATTCTGCCCTTTTCATACCCTGAGTCCCTTTCAGAAAGGGATGTTTCTCTCTGGAGCAGATTTCTAAAGGTTCTGACTTTGTCCTCCAGTGTTATATCACTTCCTAGTAGTCAGCTTATGGAAGTTCCCTCCCCTCTCCATTTTTCTTCCAATATCTCCCTGCAGATTCATGATTCTGCACTTCCTACCTTGCAAAAAGCAGTCGCTCTTCTACTTGTAGACTTCCTGATATATTTTCTTACATCTCAGGCTGAATTCATGGGTATTCAGAATGGTTTGATAGATATCCAGCTAAATTTAAGGGACCAGATAAAATAAGATCCCCTACTCTTCCACCATCTTGCTTCTTTTCCTTGCTTTTCTATTTGTAGAGTTGCAGCTATTTTTTCTTAGATATCTGGTTGAGTTTGTACATGTTCAGAATGGTGGTATTTGCAAACATCTTATCACATAAAGGACTAGTATCCAAAATCTATAAAGAACTTATCAAACTCAATACCCAAATAGCAAATAATCCAATCAAGAAGTGGGCAGAAGACATGAACAGACATTTCTCCAAAGAAGACATACAAATGGCCAACACACACATTAAAAAATGCTGAACATCACTCAGCATCAGGGTAAGGAAATCAAAACCACAAGGAGATACCATCTCTCACCATTCAAAATGGCTAAAATTACCAAGTCAGGAAATGACAGATGTTGGTGGCAATGCAAGCTGTTGCAGCCAACCTGGAAAACAGTATGGAGGTTCCTCTAAAACTTAAAACTAGGGCTACCCTATGACTCAGCAATTGTACTACTAGGTATTTATCCAAAGGATACAAACATAGTGACTCAAAGGAGCACATGGATCCCAATGTTTATGGTGGCGATGTCCACAATAGCCAAACTATGGAAAGAACCCAGATCAACAGATGAATAAAGAAGATATATATATAATATATATTTATATAATACATATGAGATATTTTATATATCATTATATGATATATATACAGAAGATATCATATATATGATATATTATATGTCATGATATATAGGAATATCATCTATTATATATTAATCAATATAATATAGATATACAATGGAATATTACCCAGTCATCAAAAAGAATGAAATCTTGCCATTTGCAACGATGTTTATGGAACTAGAGGGTATTATGCTAAGTGAAATAAGTCATTCAGAGAAAGACAAATATATAATTTCACTCATATATGGAATTTAAGAAACAAAACTGATGAACATAGGGTAAGGAGAGGAAAAATAAACAAGAGGAAAACAGAGTGGGAGGCAAACCTTAAGAGGGTCTTTTTTTTTTTTTTAAAGATTTTATTTATTTATTTGACAGAGAGACACAGCGAGAGAGGGAACACAAGCAGGGGGAGTGGGAGAGGGAGAAGCAGGCTTCCTGCCTAGCAGGGAGCCCGATGTGGGGCTCGATCCAAGGCCTCTGGGATCATGACCTGAGCCGAAGGCAGATGCTTAATGACTGAGCCACCCAGGCGCCCCTAGAGATTCTTAACTCTAGGGAACAAACTAAGGGTTGCTGGAGGGGAGGTGGGTGGGGGCTGGGGTAACTGGGTGATGGGCATTAAGATGGGCACATGAATTAATGAGTACTCGGTGTTGTATGGAACTGATGAATCACTGAATTCTACCTCTGAAACTAATAACACAGTATATGTTAATTAAATTGAATTTAAATACAAAAAAACTAAAAAGAATCTATTAAAAAATATACATCATTTTTAAATATTATCTCCCATTCACTAGGTTGCCTTTTAATTTTTTTTGATGGTTTTCTTCATTGTGCAGAAGTCATTTTTTCAGTGTAGTCCCAATAGTTTAATTTTGCTTTTATTTCTGTTGCCTGAGAAGACATATCCAGAAAAATGTTGCTAATGCTGATGTCAAAGAGATTACTGCCTATGTTTTCTTCTAGGAGTTTTATGGTTGCAGGTCTCACATTTAGGTCTTTAGTCCAATTTGAGTTTATTTTTGTGTATGGTGTAAGAAAGTGGTCCAGTTTCATTCTTTTGCATGTAGCTGTCCAGTTTTCCCAGGACCATTTGTTGAAGAGACTCTTTTTACCATTGGATATCCTTTCTTGCTTTGTTGAAGATTATTTCACCATATTAGTGTGGGTTTTTTTCTAGGTTCTCCATTCTGTTCCTGTGATCTATGTGTTTATATCTGTGCCAGTACCATACTGCTTTGATTACCACAGCTTTATAGTATATCTTGAATTCTAGAATTGTGATACCTCCAACTTTGTTCTTTCTCAATATTGCCTTGGCAATTTTTGTTCTTTTGTGGTTCCATACAAATTTTAGGATTATTTGCTCTGGTCTTTAAAAAATGTTGTTAGGGGTGCCTGGGTGGCTCAGTCGGTTAAGCGACTGCCTGTGGCTCAGGTCATGATCCCAGGGTCCTGGGACCGAGTCCCACATTGGGCTCCCTGCTCCACAGGGAGCCTGCTTCTCCCTCTCCCACTCCCCCTGCTTGTGTTCCCTCTCTCACTGTCTCTCTCTCTGTCAAATAAATAAATAAAATCTTTAAAAATAAATAAATAAAATAAAAAATAAAAAATGTTGGTTTTTTTTTTTAAGATCTTATTTATTTATTTATTTGAGAGAGAGAGTGAGTGAAAGAGAGAGAGAGAGCACACAAGCAGGGGCAGAGGGAGAGGGAGAAGCAGACTCCCCTGCTGAGCAGGGAGCCAGATGTGGGGCTTGATCCCAGGACCATGGGATCATGACCTGAGCTGAAAGCAGTTGCTTAACTGACTGAGCCACCCAGGTGCCCTGTTGGTGTTTTGATAGGGATTGCATTGAATCTATAGATTTCTTTGGGTATTATCAACATTTTTTTTTTAATTTTTAAAAATGTAGGTTTGTGGGGTTTTTTTGTAGCATTAAATTTATTAAATAAAACATATTTGAAAAAGTAACCCAAATAAGGAAACCAAGTACATTTTGAAATTATTTGGTAAATAAAATGTTACAGGTACAGACGTTTTAACAATATTTGTTCTCCCAATCCATAAGCATGGAGCATCTTTCCATTTGTTTGTGTCATCTTCAATTTCTTTCAACAAGTTTTCAGAGTACAGGTCTTTCACCTCTTTGGTTAATTTATTCTTAGGTTTTTTATTATTTTTGTTGCAATTGTAAATGGATTGTTTTCTTAATTTCTCTTTCTGCTAATTCATTATTAGTGTATAGAAATGCAACAGATTTCTGTGTATCAATTTTGTGTCCCGCAACTTTACAGAATTCATTTGTCAATTCTAATAGTTTTTTTGTGGAGTCTTCAGGGTGTTCTATACATACTATCATGTTATCTGTAAATGGTGACAGTTTTGCTTCTTCCTTATCAATTTGGATGCTTTTATTTCTTTTCTGTTGCTGTGCCTAGGACTTCCAGTATCATGTTGAATAAAAGTGATGATAGTGGATATCCTT
The DNA here is from genome assembly GCF_011800145.1 of Mirounga leonina. Taxonomy (NCBI): domain Eukaryota; kingdom Metazoa; phylum Chordata; class Mammalia; order Carnivora; family Phocidae; genus Mirounga; species Mirounga leonina. The sequence goes on from NW_023270513.1 coordinate 15,981,229, forward strand.
GTCTTGTTCCTGATCTTAGAGGAAAAGTTCTCAGTTTTTCACCACTGAGTATAATGTTAGCTGTGAGTGTTTTATACATGGCCTTAATGATGTTGAGGTATGTTTCCTCTAAACTCACTTTATTGAGATTTTTTATCATAAATGAATATTGTACTCTACCAAATGTTTTTTCTGCATCTATTGAGATGAACATATGGTTTTTATCCCTTCTTTTGTTAATGTGATGTATGATGTTGATTTATTTGCAATTATTGAACTACCCTTGCATCCCTGGACTAACTCTTATTTGGTCATGGTGAATGACTTTTTAAATACAATGTTGAATTTTTTGCTAATATTTTGTAGGTGTTGTTTGCATCTATGTTCCTCAGAGATGTTGGCCTGTAGCTTTTGTGGGGTTTTTTATATGTCTTTGTCTGTTTTTGATATCAGAATAATTCTGACCTCATAAAATGAATTTAGAAAGTTTTTTTTTTTCCCTCTTCTATGTTTTGCAATAGTTTAGGAAGAATAGGTATTAACTCTTCTTTATATATTTGGTACAATTCACCTGTGGAAGCATCTGCTCCTGGACTTTTGTTTTTTGGGGTTTTTTTAATTACTGATTCAATTTTACTACTAATAATTGGTCTCTTCAAATTTTCTATTTCTTCCTGAGTCAGTTTTGGAAGATTGTATGTTTCTAGAAACTTTTCCATTTCTTCTAGGTTGTCCAATTTTTTGCCATATAGTTTTTTATATTTTCTTATAATCCTTTGTATTTCTGTGGTGTCAGTTGTTATTTCTCCTCCTCCATTTGTCATTTTATTAACTTAAGTCTTCTCTATTTTTTTCTTGATGAGTCTTACTATAGGTTTATCAATTTTGTTTATCTCTTCAAAGAACTTGCTCCTGGTTTCATCAAATGTTTTCTCTTTTTTTAACCCTTTATTTCACTTATTTCTGCTTTAATCTTTATTAGTTTCTTCCTTCTGCTAGCTTTGGGCTTTGTTTATTCTTCTTTTTCTAGCTCTTTTAAGTATAAGGTTAGGTAGTTTATTTGAGCTTTTTATTATTTCTTAAGGTAGGCCTGTATTGCTATAAACTTCTCTCTTAGAGCTGTTTTAGCAGATTCTGGCCTGTTGTGTTTCCATCTTCATTTGGCTTCATGTGTTTTTATTTCCTCCTTGATTTCTTGGTTGACCCTTTGGTTGTTTAGTAGCATGTTGTTTATGCTCCATATATTTATGTTCTGTCCTGATTTTTTATTGTGATTGATTTCTATTTTCATAATGTTGTTTTCAGAAAAAAATACTTAATATGATTTTATTCTTCTCAAATTATTGAGACTTCTTTTGTGGCCTAACATGTAATCTATCCTGAAGAATGTTCCATGTGCATTTGGAAAGAATGTGTATTCTGATGCTTTTGTATGGAATGTTCTCTACCTATATGTAAGATCCATCTGGTCCAATGTGTCATACAAAGCCACTGTTTCCTTGCTGATTTTCTGTCTACACAATCTATCCATTGATGTAAGTGGGGTGCTAAAGTCCCCTACTATTATTTTATCACTGTCTGTGTCTCCCTTTATTTCTTTTAATAATTGATTTAATATTTGGGTCCTCCCATGTTGGATGCATAGATATTTATCATTGTTATATCCTCTTGTTGGCTTGCTTCCCTTTATCATTATTCAGTGACTTCTTTGTCTCTTGTTACAGTCTTTGTTTTAAAGTCTGTTTTGTTTGATATAAGTATTGCTACAGTTTTGTTTTTTTTTTTACTTCCATTGCATAGTATATGTTTTTCTAGCCCTTCACTTTCAGTCTTACATGTCTTCAGGTGTGAAATCAGTCTTTTGTACACAACATATAAATGGGTCTCTTTTTTATCCATATAATCACCTTATGTCTTTTGATTGAAGAATTTAGTCCATTTATTTTTTTATTTTTTTTAAGATTTTATTTATTTATTTGAGACAGAGAGAATGAGAGAGACAGAGAGCACATGAGAGGGGGGAGGGTCAGAGGGAGAAGCAGGCTCCCCACCGAGCAGGGAGCCCGATGCGGGACTCGATCCAGGGACTCCAGGATCATGACCTGAGCTGAAGGCAGTCGCTTAACCAACTGAGCCACCCAGGCGCCCGTATTTAGTCCATTTATAATTAAAGTAATTATTGATAGATATGTACTTAATGCCATTTTGCTAATTGTTTTCTGGTTGTTTTGTAGTTCTTCTCTGTTCCTTTCTCTTGCTCTCTTCCCTTGTGATTGATGGCTTTCCTTAGTGCTATGCTTGGATTCCTTTCTCTCTCTCTCTCTCTCTTTTTTTTTTTTTTGTATATCTATTATAGGTTTTTGATTTGTGGTTACCATGGGGCACATATATATTATCTTATGTGTATAGTGCTGTATATTAAGTTGATGGTCACTTAAGTTTAAACACATTCTAAAAGCACTACATTTTTACCTCCCCCCCATGTTTTATGTACATGATATCCTATTTTACATATTTTATTTTGCATATCCCTTGGCTAATTTTGTAGATATAATTGATTTTTACACTTCTGTGTTTTAACCTCCATACTGGCTTTATAAGTGATTAATCTATTTACCACCTTTCCTATATGTTGCTTTTACCAGTATAATTTTTTTCATAATTTTCTTTCTTTTAGTTTTTTTTCTTTCCACTTAAATTCCTTTTAATATTTCTTATAAGGCTTGTATAGTAATGGTGAACTCTTTTAAGTTTTGTTTGTCTAGGAAATTCTTGATCTCTTTTTCAATTTTGAATGATAAACTTGCTGGGTAGTGTTTTTGGTTGAAGATTTTGTCCTTTCATCACTTTGAATATATCATGCCATTCCTTCTGGCCTGTAAAATTTTTGTGGAAAAATCAACTAATAGCCTTATTGGTTTTCCCTTGTATTTATTCACTTGCTTTTCTCTTGCTGTTTTTTAAGACTATCTTTGGAGAGCCTGGCTCAGTTGGTTAAGTGTCTGTCTCTTGATTTTGGCTCAGGTCATGATCTCAGGGTCATGAGATTGAGCCCTGCATCAGGCTCCACTCTGGGCCTAGAGCCTACTTAATATTCTTTCTCTTCCTCTTTTCCTGCCTCCCCCCTTCTCTTAAAAAACAAACAAAAAACCTCTCTTTATCTTTGCTTTTTGCCATTTTAATTATTTTGTGTTAGTGTAGACCTGCTTGGGTTCACATTTTGAGGACTTTCTGTTCTTCCTGGATCTAGTTCCTGTTCCTTCCAGGCTCAGTTGGGTGGGACAAAAGAGAAACACCAGGATGGGGTATGCAATGCTAGCAAGGTAGATGCAGAGTGTTAGAACTGGCTCCTGCAAGCATCTGGCTATCTAGCTGGGAGAAGGCAAGAAAAATCACCAGAACTTTTGTTCTCAGAAAAATCTCCTGCAGATTGCTCCCTCTCCAACACATGTCCTAAAATTAGTCAATAAATCTCCTTCACATATAGTGAAGGCACTTTTCAAACTATTGCTACTGTGCTGTGTCTTAGGTCAAGTTATTTAGTATCTAGCTCTTTAAGGATAGGAACTCAGTTTCCTTTAGCCCACCAGTTCTCCTGGAGGTAAAGCCTACTGACTTTCAAAGCCAGATGTTATTGGTACTGATCTTCCAATGGCAGATCCCCATGACTGAGGGTGCCCAGTGTGGGGTCTGATCCTCTTGTTCTTCTGTGCTTTTGACATCCTTCCCATTTGTGGTGGTTTGCATTGACGGATTGGTTCCCAAACTTCCCTGAACCCGTTTTCAATGTGGCCTTCTCTCTACAACTAGCTGGGGAAGGTCTGTTCTGCCAGTCTAGGTTCTCTTATAACAAGGAAAAACTTAGCATATCTGACTCTATGTTGCTTCTATTCCTTTGCTGCTGTGATGTACAGGTTGGAAACTTCTGCTTAGCCGGGCATGTAGGCATGTTAATCATCAAAGGAATTGTGCTTACAGCTGAGATTTGCAAAAACTGCTCTTTACCCAAAATATAACTCACCCAAGGAGATAAAGACATAGCCAGAGTGGTCATTATCTCAAGTCCTTCAAGACTGAATTATTGGGGCACCTGGGTGGCTCAGTCGTTAAACGTTTGCCTTTGGCTCAAGTCATGGTCCCAGAGTCCTGGGATCGAACCCCACATTGGGCTCCCTGCTCAGTGGGAAGTCTGTTTCTCCCTCTCCCACTCCCCTTGCTTGTGTTCCTTCTCTCACTATGTCTCTGTCAAATAAATAAAATCTTTAAAAAAAAAAAAAAGACTGAATTACATAACTCAGGGTGGATTGAAACTGTGCCACATAGGGTTAATGAGGTTGAAACCAGCAGAAAATTTAAAGCTTATTTTTCAGAGAACTGTTTTTCCCTAATCAGCTGTTGTGCCTTTTCAGACACCACTAATAGATCCACTAGCTGCCTCTGCAGAAGCTTGTACTGAAGGTCAGTTGATGTTTCCAACCCTTGAACTAGCAAAGCTCTGCACTCCTTACCTGACATAATGAGCCCAAGACCCCATCCACTTTACACCTGCTCTTGGAGCATGCTCATAGCCCTTTTTCTTTGTCCTAAGATAACCTCCTAAAGTCAGGGGTTGAATTTTGCCTCATTCTGATGTCAAGTCTCCAGGCCAAAGTGAACACAGGATGTTTGTTACATATATGTTTGCTCCATGCACATGCTCCCTCTTTCCTCATGGATAGTCATAAGTTTCCCTGCCTTTTTCACCAATATGTATGGAATTTCAACCCCAATAATTATGAAAAAAAATTTGTTGTCTCCCTCTTTGGGGAAGCAGATTTGAGTCTTGCCTTCCTGTCTCTTCTTTCAGTTGCCTCTTGAATAAACCCTTTCTTTGCTGCATACCTAATGTCTTAGTGATTGGCTTTGCTGGGCATCAGGCAAAAGGACATGGGTTTGGTTATAGTTTTTTGAGCTAGTTGCAATACATGTGGTTGTTGACTTGGTGTGTCTATGGGAAAAAAATGAGCTCAGGATCCTCCTGCTTCATCATCTTCCCCATTATCCAGTCCCAATATGTTTTTTTAATTTCTCTTTTTAACATTCCTTTCTCTTTTTCTCTAATTGAAATCTAGATGTCCAATGAAGATACTACTCTCTTTGCAATCCTCTCAAGTAATGAATATTTTCAGTTTCACACTCCTCTAATCTAGAGCCAGGACATAAAATATACATCTTCCATACTCCATGTTGCTACTTCCAAACCATTTCTCCTCCTTATTTCTTCAAATCCCAAGATCCTATGAAGTTTATACCAATAGCCATGCCATCTCTACACTTTCTCGTTATTGTTAACTACTAAAATTCTGTTCATTTTTCCTCATTCATTTCAACCCTTAGCACCTGACTCATTGTCTTACCCTCTCTCCATTATGAATACTATCAGTATTACGGCTGACTACATTTTTCAGATAATCCATACAAAACCCCTGCTTTTCAATACTGCTGTAGTATCTTTAAAATTTTCTCCCTCTCTTCCACTTCATCCACTCATTCCTATGGTTATGCTCTACTTATCACCAATCATTGTATTACCTCCAAAATCTTGGATTCAAGGATTTTACTCTAACCCATTATTTTTCTCTTTCCAACTCAATTATTCAAGTACCCTCACACTATTAATTCTTCAAAATCATTGAGTCCTCTAGTCTATGTACCTTACCATTTTTACTATCATCACTCCCTATGTTTATTGTTTCTAAGCACCCCTTTTACATTCACTGACAAATCTATAGTCTTTTACTTGTAAATATTTTTAACCCCCATGTAATACCTGGATAAAATAGGAAAGATACCATTCAGGCTACCCATAAAGCATATACTGAGTTTGCTCATGCTGTCAGTAACAAAGCAACTGGTTTTATCTGAAACAAATAGCATTGGCAGTTTTATTAATCTGTTTTTTTTTTATGTTTTCTTTTGTTGCCTTGAAGCTTGGTTTATAAAGGTCACATAAAAATTCATCTAAGATACAGAAGACAAAGAATAAATTTTAAAAATAAGAGAGGAAATCTTAAAAATTCTCTTTTTTGGGGGAAGAGGAAAAGAGAGTGGCAGGGATGTCAAGGCAATATAGTAAATGATGTAGAAGAATTTCTCCCCTAAAAAATCTGCTGGTGAAATGAGAGAGCAGAGGGACTTTTTTCTTTAACCTTTCTCAGTTTTGCTAATACATTTCTGTAATCTGCAAAAGGTGGGGAAGTTTGGCTTTTGTTCCCTTTCCCTTGATTCCTTCAGTTATTATTGCCTCATTATATAGTCATTTGTACAATATTTAGGCAGACATTTACTGTTGCATAAATCAAAGTCATGGAATTTCATTTTGCCTATTGGTCTTTATGAAAATACCAGCAGCATCTTTATTTGAATGTCAACATTTGTCAACCATTAAATTGATTGATTTTTCATTATACAGTTCAATACAAGAGGCAATCTTCAGTTTGTATGCAACATTGCTCTGAAAAAAAGACTCATCATTGGAAAATCCTGCTTATACTTTAAAAATAATATTTCTTTCACAGGAAACTCATGTTTTAAAGCTATCTTTATATGTGAATTGCTCCATTAACATGACTGGTACAGGTATAGCATGATAATTCACCTTAATGCAGATAAACAGCTTTTTATTTTGTTGTAGTGACACTAGTCTTTTAATTTTATTTTTTTTCAACTCTCTCAGAATGAACCTATTGTTCATGCAATGTAGATTACGATTCTCAAGAAAATGATCAAATTAACTATCTTGGAAAGATAAGAGACTTTACACAGAACTAACAGGTGTCAGCAGCTGTGTTGTGTTTCCTATACAAATCCTTTAAAATGAATCATGAACTTCTTTTGTAGGCATGCCTGTTGTGAAAATAGTCTAGACTAAATTGTAGGTTCATTTACTTTATGGCTATGCCCCTAAAAATGTCAACAAAGATGCCAATCCATGCCAACTGCGGCTGGAGCAGCTGTTGGTTAATTAGGAATGGGAGAGCAACCTTTATATTGGCTTATTTATTTGGAGCAAACAAAGAAAAAATGTAGATTTCCACAGTCACATTCTTGCTTCACTAAGACAGATGTGTACCTGTTGTTTGTATGTCATATAATCCTAAAACAGTACTAAGAATGAAAATTGTCCTTTGTTTAAAAACCTCCTCACAATTGTCAAAATGAGAAAATTGTCCAGCAGTATGAAACTTCATAAGGTGATTAAAAAAAAAACTTTTCCTAAATATTCCAGATATACTTCTAAGAAGTCAAAGAAGAAGTCAATGAAAAAAAAAAACAAACGTACTTTTAATGAAAAGATAACCTTGAAAAAAATGTTAAAAACTCAGCTGTAGAATCAATATCTTAAGGTGAGAAATCACAAATGAAGAAAGTAAGAAATTGAGGCCAAACCTTGCTAGTTTAGTAGCCTTGAATGTCTAAAAAACATCTAAAAGAGAGCTCAAACATTGAATTACTTGTATATCTTGAAAAATCAATCAAGATGATAGACATGGTAACTTTCAGATATTGTGGGTTGAAGTTCAATGGCAAATTCTAGAGTTAAGACTATGAACTTGCACTGAACAGAACTTTCTGAAATGACCATCCTAAAAAGTGAAAAGGCTGGCTAAAGATGTTCTTGTATGCTTTCAAAGAATACTGGGGGAAATTACAAATGACAGAGACAAATTTTGGATCATTAAAATAAGATCAACAATCACATAACTAATATGTAAAGAAGGACTGTAATAAAAATTACCATCATTTCAGCTATCTGTCATGTAGAATAAACCAAATCACAAAACTCTAGGTGGTATTCATTTTGACCTGCTTCTCCAAGTTTACACTATGATAAGGTGTTCCCAAGATATAAAATTAAATGCCAATAAATACTAATATTTATAAAAAAGAAAATATAATTTTATTTTCTTGTTTTGTTAATTTAATTTAATTTTATTATGTTATGTTAGTCACCATACAATATATCAGTAGTTTTTGATGTAGTGATCCACGATTCATTGTTTTCATATAACACCCAGTGTTTTATGCAATACATGCACTCTTTAATACCTATCACTCGACTAACCCCTCTCCCCTTTCCCACTCCCCTCTAAAACCCTCAGTTTGTTTCTCGGAGTCCATTATCTCGCATGGTTCATCTCTCCCTCCGATTCCTCCCCTTCATTTTCCCTTCCTTCTCATAATGTCCTCCATGCTATTCCTTATGTTCCACAAATAAGTGAAACCATATGATAATTGATTTCTCTGCTTGACTTATTTGACTTAGCATAATCTCCTCCAGTCCCATCCGTGTTGATGGAGAAGTTGGGTATTCACCCTTTCTGATGGCTGAGTAATATTCCATTGTCTATTTGGACCACACCTTTCTTGATCCATTCATCTGTTGAAGGGCATCTCGGCTCTTTCCACAGTTTGGCTATTGCGGACATTGCTGCTATGAACATTGGGGTGCATGTGGCCCTTCTTTTCACTACATCTGTGTCTTTGGGGTAAATACCCAGGAGTGCAATTGCTGGATCATAGGGTAGCTCTATTTTTAATTTTTTGAGGAACCTCCACACTGTTTTCCAAAGTGGCTGTACCAACTTGCATTCCCACCAAGAGTGTAAGAGGGTTCCCCTTTCTCCACAACCTCTTCAACATTTCTTGTTTCTTGTCTTGTCAATTTTTGCCATTCTAACTGGTGTAAGGTGGTATCTCAATGTGGTTTTGATTTCAATTTCCATGATGGCTAATGATGATGAACATTTTTTCATGTGTCTGTTAGCCATTTGTATGTCTTCTTCAGAGAAGTGTCTTTCATATCTTCTGCCCATTTTTGACTTGATTATTTGTTTTTTGGGTGTTGGGTTTGAGAAGTTCTTTATAAATCTTGGATACCAGCTCTTTATCTGTAGTGTCCTTTGCAAATATCTTCTCCCATTCTGTGGGTTGCCTCTTTGTTTTGTTGACTGTTTCCTTGGCTGTGCGGAAGCTTTTTATCTTGATGAAGTCCCAAAAGTTCATTTTTGCTTTTGTTTCACTAGCCTTTGGAGATGTATCTTGAAAGAAGTTGCTGTGGGTGATGTCAAAGAGGTTACTGCCTATGTCCTCCTCTAGGATTTGGATGGATTCCTGTCTCACATTGAGGCTTTTCATCCACTTTGAGTTTATCTTTGTGTATGGTGTTAGAGAATGGTCGAGTTTCATTCTTCTGCATGTGGCTGTCCAATTTTCCCAGCACCATTTATTGAAGAGACTGTCTTTTTTCCATTGCATATTTTTTCCTGCTTTATCGAAGATTATTTGACCATAGAGTTGAGGGTCCATATCTGGGCTCTCTATTCTGTTCCATTGGTCTATATGTCATTTTTTGTGCCAGTGCCATGCTGTCTTGGTGATCACTGCTTTGTAATATAGCTTGAAATCAGGCAACGTGATGCCCCCAACTTTGTTTTCCTTTTTCAACCTTTCCTTGGAGATTCAGGGTCTTTTCTGATTCCATACAAATTTTAAGACTGTTTGTTCCAGCACTTTGAAAAATGTCATAGGAATTTTGATTAGGATGGCGTTGAAGGTATAGATTGCTTTGGGTAGCATAGACATTTTTTAACAATATTTATTCTTCCGATCCAAGAGCATGGAATGTTTCTACATCTCTTTGTGTCTTCTTCAATTTCTTTCATGAGTGTTCTGTAGTTCCTAGAGTATACATCTTTTATGTCTTTGGTTAGGTTTATTCCAAGGTATCTTATGGTTTTTGGTGCTATTGTAAATGGAATTGTTTCTCTAATTTCTCTTTATACAGTTGCATTGTTAGTGTATAAGAAAGCAACTGATTTCTGTGCATTGATTTTGTATCCTGCCACATTACTGAATTGCTGTGTGAGTTCCAGTAATTTCGGGGTGGAGTCTTTTGGGTTTTCCACATTAGGTATCATGTCATTTGTGAAGAGAGAGAGTTTGACTACTTCTTTGCCAATTTGAATACATTTTATTTATTTTGCCAATCTGAGTACCTTTTATTTCTTTTTGTTGTCTGATTGCTGTTGCTAGGACTTCTAGAACTATGTTGAACAATAGTGGCAAAAGTGGGCATCCTTGATGTGTTCCTGATCTTAAGGGAAAACTCTCAGCTTTTCCCCATAGAGGATGATATTTCCTGTGGGTTTTTCATATGGATTTTATGAACTCGAGGAATGTTCCCTCTATCCCTATATTCTGAAGAGTTATTTTAAACAGGAAAGATGTATTTTGTCAAATGCTTTTTCTGCATCAATGAAAAGACCATATAGTTCTTCTCTCTCTTCTTATTAATGTGTTCTATCACATTGATTGCTTTGTGAATGTTGAACCACCCTTGCATCCAGGGGATAAATCCCACTTGGTTGTGGTGGATGATTCCTTTAATGTATTGTTGGATCCTATTACCAGGATTTCGTTGAGAATTTTGGAAACCATATTCATCAGGGATATCCGTCTGAAATTCTCCTTTTTGATGCGGTCTTTGCCTGGTTTGGGGATTAAGGTAATGATGGCCTCATAGAATGATTCTGAAAGCTTTCCTTCGATTTCTGTTTTTTGAAACAATTTCAGGAGAATAGGTATTATTTCTTCTTTGAATGTTTGGTAGAATTCCCCAGGGAATCCATCAGGCCCTGGATTCTTGTTTTTTGGGAGGTTTTTGATCACTGCTTCAATCTCGTTACTGGTTATTGGCCTATTCAGGTTGTCAATTTCTTCCTGATTCAGTCTTGGCAGCTTATAGGTTTCCAGGAAACCTTCGATTTCTTCCAGGTTGCTCAATTTACTGGCATATATTTGCTGATAATAATTTCTAATAATTGTTCCCATTTCTTTGGTGTTAGTCATGATCTCTCCCCTTTCACTCATAATTTTATTTATTTGGGTCCTTTCTCTTTCTTTTGGATAAGTCTGGCCAGTGGTTTATCGATCTTATTAATTCTTTCAAAGAACTAGCTTCTAGTTTCGTTGATAGGATCTACTGTTTTTCTAGTTTCAAATTCATTGATCTCTGCTCTAATCTTAGTTATTTCTCTTCTAATGCATAGCTTAGGCATCGTTTGTTGCTTTTTCTCTAGCTTTTTAAAGTGTAGTATTAGTTGGTGAATTTGGGATTTTTCTGTTTTTTTGAGTGAGACTTGAATGGCTATGTATTTCCCCCTTAGGACTTCCTTTGCAGTATCTATAGGTTTTGGACCAATGTGTTTTTGTTCTCATTGGTTTCCATGAATTGTTTAAGTTCTTCTTTGATTTCCTGGTTGACCCAAACATTCTTGAGCAGAGTGGTCTTTAGCTTCCAAGTGTTTGAATTTCTGCCAAATATTTTCTTGTGATTGAGTTCCAGTTTTAAAGCATTATGGTCTGAGAATATGCAGAGAATAATCTCAAACTTTTGGTATCAGTTGAGACCTGATTTGTGGCCCAGTATGTGGTCTATTTTGGAGAAAGTTCCATGTGTGCTTGAGAAGAATGAGTATTCTGTTGTTTTAGGGTGGAATGTTCTGCATATATCTATGAATTCCATCTGGTCCAGTGTATCATTCAAAGCTCTTGTTTCTTTGTTGATTTTCTGCTTAGATGATCTGTTTATTGCTGCAAATGAAGTATTGAGGTCTCCTACAATTAACATATTGTTATCAATATGACTCTTTATTTTGGTAAACCGTTGGCTTATGTAGATGGCTGATCCCATGTTGGGGGTGTAGATATTTACAATTGTTAGATCTTCTTGTTGGATAGACCCTTTAAGAATGATATAGTGTCTTTCCGTGTCTCTAACTACAGTTTTCACCTTAAAATCTAATTTGTCTGATATAAGAATTGCTGCTCCAGCTTTCTTTTGAGTTCCGTTGGCATGGAAGATGGACCTCCATCCCTTCACTTTCAATCTGGATGTATCTTTAGGTTCAAAATGAGTCTCTTGTAGACAGCATATGGATGGGTCCTGTCTTTTTATCCAATCTGCAACCCCATGCCATTTTATGGGAGCATTTAGGCCATTCACGTTGAGAGTGATTATTGAAAGATATGAATTAATTTTCATCATGTTGCCTGTGAAGACGTTGTTTTTATAGGTTGTCTCTGTATATTTCTGTTCTATATCACTCTTGGAGTCTTTCTCTTTTTATAGAACCCCCCTTAATAGTTCTTGAAGAGCTGGCTTAGTGGTCACATATTCTTTCCATTTCTGCTGGTCTTGAAGCTCTTTTTCTCTCCATCCATTCTAAATGACAGCCTTGCTGGATTATGTATTCTTGCCTGCATGCTCTTCTCGTTTAGTACCTTGAATATGTCTTGCCAGGCCTTTCTGCCTTGCCAGGTCTCTGTGGATAGGTCTGACATTATTCTGTTGTTCCTCCCTCTGTATGTAAGGAATCTCTTCCCCCTGACTGCCCTTAAGATGGTTTTCTTGGTTCTAAGATTTGCAAGTTTTACTATTACATGCCGGGGTGTTGGCCTGTTTTCCTTGATCTTGGGAGGGGTCCTCTCTGCCTCTAGGACACAAATGTTTGTTTCATTCCCCAGATTAGGGAAGTTCTCAGCTATGATTTGCTCAAATATATCTTCTAGTTCTCTCTCTCTCTCTCCACCCCCTCAGGGATCCCAATAATTCTGACATTGGACCGTTTCATGGTGTCACTTATGTCTCTGATTCTATTTTCATGGATTCTGAGTTGTTTTCCCTGGCCTCCTCTTTTTCCTTCTTGTCTATTAATTGGTCTTCTAGATCACTCTTTCGTTCTTCTGCCTCACTTACCCTAGCTGCTAGATTATCTAGATTAGATTGGATGTCATTGATATCATTTTTAATTTCTGCCAGTTCAGCTTTCATTTCTGCCCTTAGAGACTCTATGTTGCCATTAATTGATTTCTCCATTCTAGTGATTGTCTTCACAACTACTACCCTGAATTTTATCTCCAACATCTTGGATATATCTGTATCCATTTGTAAATCTGTGGCAGAAGTCATAGTCTCTGAGTCTTTCTTATTTGGGGGGTTTCTCCTAGTCATTTTGTTGAGTGGTGGTTGAGAAAATGTACAGAGTCCAAATTATTGACCACAACCCAAGCAAGATGCACCTGTTTTCTAGGGACCTTAGGGTTACTGGCTTCTTGTTCTCCCAGCATGTCTTCTGGGGGAGGGGCCTGCCATGCTGTTACTCAGGCAACCATGTTTGGGCAGAGTTACCCTGCCCCCTGTGGTGGGGGATGGGCTCAGTGGGAATCAGTTTATTGGGGCTTTTGTTCTCTGGCGGCTTTCCCTGGTGGCTTTCTGCATCTCTTCTGAGAGTCAAGTCAGAAGAGATCGTTTCCCACCCTCTGCCTCAGAACAGAGAGATCGCAGTCTGTTCTTCAATGAACTCTCCAGGCCACACTATCTCCATTTCTGTCTGTTCTGCTATAAACTGCAGCGTCCTGGGTTTCGCACCCCTCAGCAGGGCTCCCAGTCCTTGCTTCCAGGTTGGCATGTCTCTGCCCTTTGTGTTTCTAAAACTACCAGCTGCTCCCAGTTCACCCGCAGAGCCCTGCTGCTCCGGGTTTCAGTCTGAGGGGCTGCCCTAAATTCCTTTCCCCATCACTACCAGTCTGCCAGTTTGTGCCCTGTCCCCAGGGCAGGAGGCTATCGCTCACCGGTGGTGCAGGATCCCCTCAGCTCCCCCCTCCTTTCATTTATCTTTGGATATGTGCCCGCGGAATCTCGGCTCCCTGCTTCATACCTTGGAACCAACCACCTGTGATATTCTGTTTGTAGAGATCCAGATCTATCTTCTTACATCTCAAGCTGATTTCATGGGTGTTCAGAGTGTTCTGGTAGATATCCAGCTCAATTCCAGGGACCCGTTGGAATAGGGTCCCCTACTCCTCTGCCATCTTTTCTTCTCTCTCGAAAATATAATTTTAAATATACTAAATGTATTTTATGATAAAGAGGAATGCATCTTTATAATACAGTATTTTTCAATTCAATAAAAAAGCCAGGTAATGCACCTGTGAAGAATCAGCTGGACAAACAAGTCCCTTCCCATTAGGGAAAATAGTATGAGAGCAACATAATAAATTATATAATAGAGATTATGACATCCATTCAGTGATGTATCAAACATGTACATAAATTGCTAAGGGAAGGGACACCTGGGTGGCTCAGTTGGTTAAGCATCTGCCTTAGGTTCAGGTCATGATCCTAGGGTCCTGGGATCAAGTCCCACATCAGGCTCCTGCTCAGCGGGGAGCCTACTTCTCCCTCTGCCTGCTGCTTCACCTGCTTGTGCTCTCTCTCTCTGACAAATAAATAAATAAGATCTTTTTTTATTATGTTAAGTTAGCCACCATAGAGTACGTCAATAAATAAGATCTTTAAAAGTAATTGCTAAAAGAATTGATTGAATTTCCAGGTTCCTTGTTTGGTTAGTATTCAGATTTCTGGCATTCTGAGTCATTTCCTATGAAGAAAAGAGGAAAATTCTATTCTTCAGGAATGTAAATTATTAAATACTTATTCAAAAATATAAAAGGTGTTCAAAACAATGTTTCTAAGAATTACATATAAAATACATACTAAATATTATTTTAGCTGTAAAGCTCATATTGATTTGAAAAAATAGTTGAAAATAGACATTTCAGATTATTTAATAGAAAAGCTGTTCATGACAAAAATAGAATTGAGTTGTTTCTTCCTCAAATCTACCTTCTACCTTTCCACCTTCACCAATAAGCAGCTCACTACATTGAGCTTCATTACATCTTAGGATTAAATATTATTACATTATAAGATTATCACTAAATTTATAGAAGAACCAACAAGAGGTGGGTATAACATAAAATTTCTTCTTTAAACTATATCTGGGGGCTAATGGATAGCACAGTCGGTTGAGCATCTGACTCTTAGTTTCAGCTCAGATCATGATCTCAGGGTCGTGAGATCAAGCCCCACATTAGGCTTCAAGCTCAACCCAGAATCTGCTTAAGACTCTCCCTTTCCTTCTGCCCCTCCCCCAGGATCTCTCTAAAATAAACAAATTTTTTAAAAATTAAAAAAGTAAAATGTATCTGATAAAATCTAACCAAACTTCTTTAAAAAAAATCTATATACAGACATTTACACTCAGATAAGAAGCAATTTTGACATAAGATGGAAAGAAAATGTGTCACGATTTTGGCTGAAATTGGATAGTAATTTTTATGCCTACTCAACTGACTTGATATTTATGCTTTTTGAGCTCTAAGTTAAAGATAATTGTGTTCTGATATATAAGGAGCTGTTATAGAGATAGTACCATGGAGGCCCATAAACTACCTCTGGCCCATAGATGTGTTTTGTTTGGCTAACATAGTGTTTTTATTATTTTACACTACATCAAAAAAATCAATTTAATTAATATATAGTGTATTATTAATTTCAGAGGTTCAGAGGTAGTTTAGTGATTCATCAGGTGCATATTACGCCCACTGCTCATTACATCAGGTACCCTCTTTAATGCCCATCATCCAGTTACCCCAGCCCCCCTCCACCTCCCCTCCAGCAACCATCCATTTTTTTCTTATAGTTAAGAGTCTCTTATGGCTTGTCTACCTCTTTGACTTCATCTTATTTTATTTTTCCTTTCCTTCCCCTGTGTTCATTTGTTTTGTTTCTTAAATTCCACATGAGTGAAATCATATAGTTGTCTTTCTCTGAATGATTTATTTCACATAGCATTATATCCTCTAGTTCCATACACATCATTGCAAAAGACAAGATATCATTGGTTTTGATGGCTGAGTAGTATTCTACTTTATATATATACAACTTGTTCTTTATCCATTCATCTGTCAGTGGACATCTGGGCTCTTTCCATAGTTTGACTAATGTGGACACTGCTGCTATAAACATTGGGGTGCATGTGCTCCTTCAAGTCACTATGTTTGTATCCTTTGGATAAATACCTAGTAGTACAATTGCTGGGTCATAGGGTAGCTCTAGTTTTAAGTTTTTGAGGAACCTCCATATTGTTTTCCAGGGTGGCTGAACCAGCTTGCATTCCCACCAACAGCGTAAGAGGGTTCCCCTTTCTCCACATCCTCACCAACATCTGTTGTTTCCTGAGTTGTTGATTTTAGCCATTCTGACTCATGAGAGGTGGTATCTCCTTGTGGTTTTGATTTTCCTTTCCTTGATGCTGAGTGATGTTGAGCATTTTTTAATGTGTGTTTTGGCCATTTGTATGTCTTCTTTGGAGAAATGTCTGTTCACAACACAGTGTTTTTAAACTGAATTAGTTGCCAAAAGTTAATCAGGAGTTTTTATATTACAATTTGTATGTCTAAGTACTCTTCAAAGTCAGAGGGTCTGTCATCTGTGGGTCCACATCCTTGCATGGGAAAAACCACATTGCCACAAGTGGCAGTTGTGGAATAGACAATGCTTAGTTTAAACAAGGCCTGTATTCTCCAGTTGGCCAAAGTCCACACCAGACCCTATTTATTCATTTAGATCACCTGTTTGTCCCCTATAGGTTTTGGGATCTTAGTCTTGGTTTGTTGGTAAATATATTGTATCTCACTGCCATAAAGATTACAGTTGGCTTTGAGTTAAATACATTTGGATACTTGAATAACTCATATTATTTTGCCAATATAATAAATAGAAGCACATTATAACTCTGTTGGAGTGGCAATGGCAAGCTGGACATTAATTATGCACACTAATCATTTCCACATGTTTTTGTGCAATGATAACAAATTAATTGTGTGACACCATAACAATGCTATAAAATAGGCACTCATTCCCATTTTCTAGTTGAAGAAACTGGGGCAACAGGTTAATTACATAACTTGCTAGTAGATGATGGATCTAGGATGCTAAGGATGCTAAGCCAGATCTGTCTGACTCCACAGTTCGATGTACTTAATACATAACTATACAATAGCTTAGTGAGTTGTATGGCCCTAGATACATAATAAAGTCAATTTCACTTATATTATGTCCCATTCTTTGATAACATGAGACCTTAAAATAAGAAAGATTAGTACTTGGAATATAAGGGTGTGAATATTGTATTCTACAAAGTTCAAATGCACCAAGAAAGATTTTGGAATCCAGTTAAAGGATTATTAGCAGAACTTGGCTAGGTGCAAACTAAACAAGAAGCCAAAAATTAAGCTTTCTATGAAAGTGTTCAATGTCTTTTGATAATTTTTTACCATAGTAAAAATATTTTAATTATGATCTCAATATTCCTAAAAGGTATAAATATTTATGTTTTCTTGTCAAAACAGAAAAAGATTATTCCCACTTCCCTTTTTTTCACACATGCAGGACTAAATACTCCATAACTCTCTTAGAGTCTTGATTGTAACAAAGAGTCTTAGGCTTTTATCTCAGTTAAAATGAAAAACACTAGGGGCGGAGCAAGATGGCGGAGGAGTAGGAGACCTGGATTTCGTCTCCTCTCAGGAATTCAGCTGGATAGGGATCAAACCATTCTGAACACCTACAAACTCAACAGGAGATTGACGAAAAGAAGAGCAACAACTCTCTCATCAGAAAAGTGACCACTTTCTGGAAGGTAGGACGTGCGGAGAAGTGAATCCGTGGCGATATTCGGGAGGATAGACGGTGGGGGAGGGGCCTCCGTCGGCCACTTCTGGCAAGTGATAGAACCACGGAGCACAAAATCGGAACTTTTAAAAGTCTGCTCCGCTGAGGAACGTCACTCTGGTGGCTAAGCGGGGGGTGGAACCCTCTGGGACAGTGTGGTCTCAGGACCCTCGGGGTCACAGAAAGACCGGGGGTGCCTGAGTGTGGCAGAGCTCCCAGGTAACGGAGCAGGGAAGCCGGCTGCAGAGGCGGAGCCCAGGCGCGGGCTCTCAGCTCGGGGTTGCCATAAACCGTGATCCGCGGCACAGTCGGGCCCCTGCTCCTCCAGCAGGGACCCAACAAGCGGCAGATCCGGGGAGACTCATCTTCCTGCCCCGGGAGGAGCCGCGCGGGAGCGCACTGCGGGGATCTGCTGGGTTTGGAGACTCCACCCGGGTCGGGTGCCAGAGATAGAGGCACACGGTCGCAGGCCGGGTGAGCACGGAGTGCAGCCGGAGAGCGGGGAGACGGGAGTGACTGACGGTTTTTCTCTGGGGGCTCACTGAGGAGCGGGGCCCCGAGTTCTCGGCTCCTCCGGAGCGGAGATTGGGAGGCCGCCATTTTCACTCTCCGCCTCCAAAGCTGTGCGGAAAGCTCACAGGGAACAAAAGCCCCGGAGAGCAAACCCGAGCAGATTACTTAGCCGGGAGGGGGCAAGGGCGGGGCAATTCTGCCTCCGGCAGAGACATTTGGAAACCACGGCAACAGGCCCCTCCGCCGAAGATCAGCGAGAACAGCCAGCCAAGACCAAGTTTACCGATCAATGAGAATGGCAGAACTCCAGCCCTGGAATACTGCACATAGAATTCAGGGCTTTTTTACCATGATTCTTTAGTCTTTTAAAGTTAATTTTTTTTAACTGTCTTTTTGTCTTATTATTTCTTTTTGAATTTTTCTTTTTCCCTTTTTCAACCAACATCTTATCAATCCCCTTTTTTTTTTTTTAAAGATTTTATTTATTTATTTGACAGAGAGAGAATGAGAGAGAGAGAACACATGAGAGGGGATAGGGTCAGAGGACGAAGCAGACTCCCCGCCGAGCAGGGAGCCCGACGCAGGACTCGATCCCGGGACTCCAGGATCATGACCTGAGCCGAAGGCAGTTGCTTAACCAACTGAGCCACCCAGGCGCCCTTATCAATCCCTTTAAAAAAAAATTTTATTTTTCATTTTTAGAGTCATATTCTATCCCTTCATAGTAGTTACCCATATTTTTGGCTTATATATATAAGTTGTTCTCCCTTTAAAATTTTGAGATAGTTTCTTCTAACAGATTAAAATATACCCTAAATCTCTAGTATATGGTGCTTTCTATTCCCCTGCCTGATCACATCCTCTCCCTTTTTTTTTTCTTTTTCTTTTTTCTTTTTTTAAATCCTCTTCTTTGTTTTTTCAAACAACTTCTTATCAATTCCTTTTATAACATTTTTTATAATTTCCATTTTTACAGTCATATTCCATCCCTTCATCATATCAACCCTTATTTTTGTACATATATAAGTTTTTCTTTCTTTAAAATTTTGGGAGGCACTTTCTTCTAAAAGACCAAAATACACCCCAAATCTAGTGTGTGGCACTGATCTATATACCATATAGATCATATTTGATCACATACTGGTTTTCCTTTTGTTGTTGTTGTTTTGTTTTGTTTGTTTTTGTTTTTATCTTTATCTTTTTTTTTTTCTTTTTTCTCTCTTTCCCTTTCTTATCCCACTGCTTCAGGTCTTCTCTGATTTGTTTAGAGTATATTTTCTGGGGACGTGGTTATTCTGCTAGCATTTTGTTCTCTCATTAATCTATTCTCCTCTGCACAAAATGACAAGATGGAAAAAATCACCTCAACAAAAAGAACAAGAGGTAGTACCGACTGCCAGGGACCTACTCAATACGGACATTAGTACGATGTAAGATCTAGAGTTCAGAATCATCACTTTAAAGATACTAGCTGGGCTTGAAAAAAATATGGAAGTTATTAGAGAAACCCTTTCTGGAGAAGTAAAAGAGCTAAAATCCAACCAAGTAGAAATCAAAAAGGCTATTAATGAGGTGCAATCAAAAATGGGGGCACTAACTGCTAGAATAAATGAGGCAGAAGAGAGAATCAGTAATATAGAAGATGAAATGATGGAAAATAAAGAAGCTGAGAAAAAGAGAGATAAACAACTACTGGATAACGAGGGCAGAATTCGAGAGATAAGCGATACCATAAGACGAAACAACATTAGAATAATTGGGATCCCAGAAGAAGAAGAAAAAGAGAGAGGGCCAGAAGGTATAATGGAGCAAATTATAGCAGAGAACTTCCCTAATTTGGGGAAAGAAACAGGCATGAAAATCCAGGAAGCACAGAGAACCCCTCTCAAAATCAATAAAAATAGGTCAACTCCCCGACATCTAATAGTAAAACTTACGAGTCTCATAGACAAAGAGAAAATCCTGAAAGCAGCTCGGGAGAAGAGATATGCAACCTACAAGGGTAGAAACATTAGATTGGCAACAGACCTATCCACAGAGACCTGGCAGGCCAGAAAGGACTGGCAGGATATATTCAGAGCACTAAATGAGAAAAATATGCAGCCAAGAATACTCTATCCAGCTAGGCTGTCATTGAAAATTGAAGGAGAGATAAAAAGCTTCCAGGACAAACAAAAACTAAAGGAATTTGCAAACACAAAACCAGCCCTACAGGAAATCTTGAAAGGGGTCCTCTAAGCAAAGAGAGAGCCTAAAAGCAACATAGACCAGAAAGGAACACAGACAATATACAGTAACAGTCACCTTACAGGCAATACAATGGCACTAAATTCCTATCTTTCAATAGTTACCCTGAATGTAAATGGGCTAAACGCCCCAATCAAAAGACACAGGCTAACAGACTGGATTAAAAAACAAGACCCATCGATATGCTGTCTGCAAGAGACTCATTTTAGAACCAAAGACACCCCCAGATTGAAAGTGAGGGGGTGGAAAACCACTTACCATGCTAATGGACACCAAAAGAAAGCTGGGGTGGCAATCCTTATATCAGACAAATTAGATTTTAAACCAAAGACTGTAATAAGAGATGAGGAAGGACACTATATCATACTTAAAGGATCTATCCAACAAGAAGATCTAACAATTGTAAATATCTATGCCCATAACATGGGAGCAGCCAATTATATAAGGCAATTAATAACAAAAGCAAAGAAACACATCGACAACAATACAATAATAGTGTGGGACTTTAACATCCCCCTCACTGAAATGGACAGATCGTCTAAGCAAAAGATCAACAAGGAAATAAAGACTTTAAATGACACACTGGACCAAATGGACTTCACAGACATGTTCAGAACATTCCACCCCAAAGCAACGGAATACACATTCTTCTCTAGTGCCCATGGAACATTCTCCAGAATAGATCACATCGTAGGTCATAAATCAGGTCTCAACTGATACCAAAAGATTGGGATCATTCCCTGCCTATTTTCAGACCACAATGCTTTGAAACTAGAACTCAATCACAAGAGGAAAGTCGGAAAGAACTCAAATACATGGAGGCTAAGGAGCATCCTACTGAAGAATGAATGGGTCAACCAGGAAATTAAAGAAGAATTAAAAAAATACACGGAGACCAATGAAAATGAAAACACAACTGTTCAAAATCTTTGGGATGCAGCAAAGGCAGTCCTAAGAGGAAAGTATATAGCAATACAAGCCTTTCTCAAGAAACAAGAAAGGTCTCAAGTACACAACCTAACCCTCCACCTAAAGGAGCTGGAGAAAGAACAGCCAATAAAGCCTAAACCCAGCAGGAGAAGAGAAATAATAAAGATCAGAGCAGAAATCAATGAAATAGAAACCAAAAGAACAGTAGAAGAGATCAACGAAACTAGGAGCTGGTTCTTTGAAAGAATTAACAAGATTGATAAACCCCTGGCCAGACATATCAAAAAGAGAAGAGGAATGACCCAAATCAACAAAATCGTGAATGAAAGAGGAGAGATCACAACCAACACAAAAGAAATACAAACGATTATAAGAACATATTATGAGCAACTCTATGCCAGCAAATTAGATAACCTGGAAGAGATGGATGCATTCCTAGAGATGTATCAACTACCAAAACTGAACCAGGATGAAATAGAAAACCTGAACAGACCTATAACCACTAAGGAAATTGAAGCAGTCATCAAAAATCTCCCAAAAAACAAAAGCCCAGGGCCAGATGGCTTCCCAGGGGAATTCTACCAAACATTTCAAGAAGAATTAATACCTATTCTTCTGAAACTGTTCCAAAAAATAGAAATGGAAGGAAAACTTCCAAACTCATTTTATGAGGCCAGCATTACCTTGATCCCAAAACCAGACAAAGACCCCATCAAAAAGGAGAATTACAGACCAATATCCCTGATGAACATGGATGCAAAAATTCTCACCAAAATACTAGCCAATAGGATCCAACAGTATATTAAAAGGATTATTCACCATGACCAAATGGGATTTATCCCTGGGCTGCAAGGTTGGTTCAACATCCGCAAATCAATCAATGTGATACAATACATTAACAAAAGAAAGAACAAGAATCATATGATCCTCTCAATAGATACAGAAAAAGCTTTTGACAAAGTACAGCATCCTTTCTTGATCAAAACTCTTCAGAGTATAGGGATCGAGGGTACATACCTCAATATCATAAAAGCCATCTATGAAAAACCTACAGCAAATATTATTCTCAATGGGGAAAAACTGAGAGCTTTCCCCCTAAGGTCAGGAATGCGGCAGGGATGTCCACTATCACCACTGCTATTCAACGTAGTATTGGAAGTCCTAGCCACAGCAATCAGACAACAAAAAGAAATCAAAGGCATCCAAATTGGCAAAGAAGAAGTCAAACTCTCACTCTTTGCAGATGATATGATACTTTATGTGGAAAACCCAAAAGATTCCACCCCAAAACTGCTAGAACTCATACAGGAATTCAGTAAAGTGGCAGGATATAAAATCAATGCAGAGAAGTCAGTGGCTTTCCTATACACCAACAACAAGACAGAAGAAAGAGAAATTAAGGAGTCCATCCCATTTACAATTGCACCCAAAACCATAAGATACCTAGGAATAAATCTAATCAAAGAGACAAAGGATCTATACTCAGAAAACTATAAAATACTCATGAAAGAAATTGAGGAAGACACAAAGAAATGGAAAAACGTTCCATGCTCATGGATTGGAAGAACAAATATTGTGAAGATGTCAATGCTACCTAGAGCAATCTACACATTCAATGCAATCCCCATCAAAATACCATCCACTTTTTTCAAAGAAATGGAACAAATAATCCTACAATTTGTATGGAAGCAGAAAAGACCCCGCATAGCCAGAGGAATATTGAAAAAGAAAAGCAAAGCCGGCGGCATCACAATTCCGGACTTCAAGCTCTATTACAAAGCTGTCATCATCAAGACGGCATGGTACTGGCACAAAAACAGACACATAGATCAATGGAACAGAATAGAGAGCCCAGAAATGGACCCTCAACTCTATGGTCAACTAATCTTCGACAAAGCAGGAAAGAATGTCCAATGGAAAAAAGACAGTCTCTTCAACAAATGGTGTTGGGAAAATTGGATAGCCACATGCAGAAGAATGAAACTGGACCATTTCCTTACACCACACACAAAAATAGACTCCAAATGGTTGAAAGACCTCAATGTGAGACAGGAGTCCATCCAAATCCTAAAGGAGAACACAGGCAGCAACCTCTTTGACCTCAGCCGAAGCAACCTCTTCCTAGAAACATCGCCAAAGGCAAGGGAAGCAAGGGCAAAAATGAACTATTGGGACTTCATCAAGATAAAAAGCTTTTGCAAAGCAAAGGAAACAGTCAACAAAACCAAAAGACAACCGACAGAACGGGAGAAGATATTGGCAAATGACATATCAGATAAAGGGCTAGTATCCAAAATCTATAAAGAACTCATCAAACTCAACACCCAAAGAACAAAGAATCCAATCAAGAAATGGGCAGAAGACATGAACAGACATTTTTCCAAAGAAGACATCCAAATGGCCAACAGACACATGAAAAAGTGCTCAATATCGCTCAGCATCAGGGAAATCCAAATCAAAACCTCAATGAGATACCACCTCACACCAGTCAGAATGGCTAAAATTAACAAGTCAGGAAATGACAGATGTTGGCGGGGTTGCGGAGAAAGGGGAACCCTCCTACACTGTTGGTGGGAATGCAAGCTCGTGCAGCCACTCTGGAAAACTGTATGGAGATTCCTCAAAAAGTTGAAAATAGAGCTACCATATGATCCAGCAATTGCACTACTGGGTATTTACCCCAAAGATACAAAAGTAGCGATCCGAAGGGGTACGTGCACCCTGATGTTTATAGCAGCAATGTCCACAATAGCCAAACTGTGGAAAAAGCCAAGATGTCCATCGACAGATGAATGGATAAAGAAGAAGTGGTATATATATACAATGGAATATTATGCAGCCATCAAAAGGAATGAGATCTTGCCATTTGCAATGACGTGAATGGAACTGGAGGGTATTATGTTGAGTGAAATAAGTCAAAAAGAGAAAGACATGTATCATATGATCTCACTGATATGAGGAATTCTTAATTGCAGGAATCAAACTGAGTGTTGTTGGAGTGGGGGGTGGGGTGGGAGGGTTGGGGTGACTGGGTGATAGACACTGGGGAGAGTATGTGCTCTGGTAAGCGCTGCGAATTGTGCAAGACTGTTGAATCTCAGATCTGTACCTCTGAAACAAATAATGCAATATATGTTTAGAAAAGAAAAAAGAAGAAGAAGAAGCTAGCGGGAGGGGAAGAATGAAGCGGGGGAAATCGCAGGGGTAGACGAACCATGAGAGACGATGGACTCTGAAAAACAAACAGGGTTCTAGAGGGGAGGGGGGTGGGAGGATGGGTTAGCCTGGTGGTGGGTATTGAGGAGGGCACATTCTGCATGGAGCACTGGGTGTTGTGCACAAACAATGAATCATGGAACACTTCATCTAAAACTAATGATGTAATGTATGGGGATTAACATAAGAATAAAAAAAAATGAAAAACACTAATATAACTCTATTGGAAAGTTATATGGAAGTTAGGTTTGGGGATGATATAAGTGAACTGTAGCTTCATCTAAATAGCAGAAAGTTAATAAACAAAACATAGTATAGAGGTATAAGCAATAACTTAGAGTTATAGAGATAAATACTAAAAAACTAAAAAAAAATATTGGTTAAAATGTTGGCAACTGGGGAGCAAGAGGAGAGGGAGGGGCCTATCTGGAGGCTCTTGATTTTCACTGTACACTTTTCTATACTATTTTTTTATTTGACTATGTGCTTATATTACTTATTAAAAATATTAAAATGTTCTCAGAGCAGTGGTAGAAATGACACTTCATCTTTAGCTAGTTTGACAGAGAGGAATAACTTTCAAAATTGGCATACAAAATGTCAGCTTTGATATTCTATTCACTGACAAGGTTGATTAAATGTATTTTTAAATAATGCTGTGTTTCTGATAAACTTGTAAATATTAGCAAAAGGTTGCTTCAGGTATAATATATATAATGTTTCAACAATTATATATATTATTCAGTGTTCATCATGATGTGTACTCTTAATCTCCTTCACCTATTTTATCCAACCCCCACCCACCTCCCCTCTGGCAACCACCACTTTGCTCTCTATATTTGAGTCTATTTTTTGTCTCTTTTTCTCTTTGTTCATTTGTTTTGTTTCTTAAATTCCACAAGCGTGAAACAATATGGTATTTGTCTTTCTCTGACTAACTTATATTGTACACCTGAAGGTAATATAACAATGTATTGTTAATTACACTTGAATTTTTTTAAGATTTTATTTATTTATTTGACAGAGAGAGACACAGTGAGAGAGGGAACACAAGCAGGGAGAGTGGGAGAGGGAGAAGCAGGCTTCCTACTGAGCAGGGAGTCTGATGCGGGGCTCGATCCCAGGACCCTGGGACCACGACTTGAGCCGAAGGTTGACGCTTAATGACTGAGCCACCCAGGGGCCCCTACATTTGAATTTTCAAAAATAAACAAGTAGATAAAAATTTTAAAGAGAAGACAAACAATTTAAAAATGCAAGAATAAAAGCTGCTTCAGACAAAGCCTGACTTTTATTTTGAGCATTCTTAGGACTGATGAGAGGGGGGAAGCAGAATATGACAGGAAAAGCAATATTTTATGAAAATAATGTCCCAGGAACTACTGGGGATAAGCACTTATGGATAGTTATAATATTTGATAAGTGCTAGGAAATTTAAAAAAGCAATAACATATTTACTTCAATGGAAATAGACAAAATTTTACATTAATAAATAGAGAATTCAGTAAATATATAGATAAGCAAATCAGTAGACAAATAAATGTAATGTGATTGAGCAATTCCTAAAGATAATGTTTAAAAATACAGGCTCTACACCTAATAATAAAATATTTCCCTTTCTTTTATTCATTTTAAAGAAGAAAAGGACCTAAATGTAAAAGCTATAACTGTAAAACTCTTAGAAGAAAACATAGTTGGAAATATTCATGGCATTGGATTTGGTAATGATTTTCTTGAATAAGACATCAAAAAGTATGGACAACAAAAGAAAAAATAAACTAGACATCATCAGAATGAAATCATGAAATGGGAGAAAATGGTTTCAAATAATACATCTGATAAGGGATTAATATCCAGAAAGTAAAAAGAAAACCAACAAACAACAACAACAACAACAAAAAATCTTACAACTCAACAATAACAAAAATCAAATAACTGAATTCAGAAATGGGCAAAGAACTTGAATAGACATAACTCCAAGGAAGATATAGAAATGGCCAATAAGCACATGAACAAATGCAAATTAAAACCACAAAAAGGTATCACTTCAAAACTGCAATGGACATACTATTTATGTCCTCCCCAAAACTGTAAATTGAAATGTTAACCCCCAATGTGATAGTATTTGGTAAGTGATTAGGTCATGAGGTGGAGCCTTCATGAATGGGATTAGTGCCCTTATAAAAGAGGCCTGCCACTCTTTTAAAAAAGCATTCTTTCACCCTTCCACCATGTGAGATTACAGTGAAGAGAGTACCATCTATGAATCAGGAAGTGGGCTCTTACCAAACATTGAATGTGCTGGCACCTTCATCTTGTACTTCTCAGCCAGCAGAACTATGAGAAATGAACTTCTGTTATTTAGAAACCACACAATTAATGGTACTTTGGTTTTCTTTCCAGTTTTATTGAGGTATACTTGACATATAACATTGTGAAAGTTTAAAGTGTGCAGTGGGATGATGTAATACAAGCATTAAAAAAAAGAAAAAAGAAATGATTACAATAGGATTAGTTAACACTTCCATCACTTCACATAATTATTTTATTTTTTGAAAACTTATAATTGCAAGTTTGTACCTTTTGAACAACATCTCCCTGTTTAATTTTTTGAGGAAATTCCATACTGTTTTCCATGGTGGCTGAACCATTTTACATTCACAACAAAAGTACACAAAGGCTCCTTCTCCTTCACAGCCTTGGCAACACTTATCTCTGTCTTTTGATAATAGTCATTCTAACAGAGAGGGAGGCAAAATGATGGAAGAGTAGGGGACCTCGTTTCATCTGGTCCCTTCAATTTAGCTAGATATCCATCAAATCTTTCTGAACACCTGTGAATTCAACCTGAGATGTAAGAAAAGAATTACTGGAATTCTACAAATAGAAAATTGACCACTTTTTGCAAGGTAAGAGGTGCAGAGAAATTAATCTGAGGGGATATATCAGAAGATAAACTGTGGGGGGAGGGAGTTTCTATAAGCTGGCTACCAGAAAGTGATAGCCTCAGAGCACAAAATCAGAACATTTAGAAGTCTGCTCCAGTGAGAGACATCCCTGCCTGAAAGATGCCCAGGTGGCAAAACGGTGCAGAATCCTAGGTGGGACAGTGTGGTCTCAGGATCCCTGGGGTCACAGAAAGAATGGGGGTGCTCTGAGCCAGCAGAGTTCCCAAGCATTGGAGCAGGGAAACCAGCTACAGTCAGCAAGCCTCTCAGCTCAGTTTGCCATAAACCACGAACCACAGCACAGTTGGGTAACTCCTTTTTATGTGGGGGCCCCACAAAGGGCAGAAAGGCAGCGACTTTCTGCCTTCCCCTGGGAGGGGCAGCACAGGTGCACACCGCAAGAGTCTACAGAGTTTGGTGCACACAAAAGTGAAGACTGCTTTTCCCTGAGAGTTTGCTGAAGAGACGGGCTGCAATCTTTCAGCTCTGGGGCTGGAGATTGGGGCACCACCATTTTTATTTTCATCCTCTGAAGCGTCACAGAAAGCCTTCAGGGAACAAAAGCCACATAGAGCAACCTGAAGCAGCTTACACTGAGCCCAGCCCCCTGGCAAAGGGTGGTGCAACTCCACCCAGGCAAAGACACCTGAGAGTCAGTGAAACAGGCCTTTTCCCCAGAAGACCAACAGGAACATCAGGCTAATACCAAGTCTATGGACCACACAGAACTGAAAAACTCCTGTGCTAGGGGAAAATAGTATACAGAATTTGAGGGGGTTTTTTTCATGATCTTTTTTCCTTTCAGTGTAAAATTTTCCTTTTCATTTTTTTAAGATTTTATTTATTTATTTTGACTGAGAGAGACACAGTGAGAGAGGGAACACAAGTAGGGGGAGTGGGAGAGGGAGAAGCAGGCTTCCCACAAAGCAGGGAGCCCGATACGGGGCTCAATCCCAGCACCCTGGGATCATGACCTGAGCCAAAGGCAGACGTTTAATGACAGCCACCCAGACATCCCTAAAATTTTCCTTTTCTTTTTTCTTTTTTTCCTTTTCAACTAGTTTCTTATTTTATTAACATTTTGTTCTTTTTTTTAAGGATTTTATTAATTTATTTGACAGAGAGAGAGAGCACAAGCAAGGGCAGGGCAGGGGGAGAGAGAGAAGCAGGCTCCCTGTTGAGCAGGAAGCCTGATACAGGGCTTGATCTTAGGACCCCCAGATCATGACTTGAGCCAAAGGCAGATGCTTTACCAACTGAGCCTCTCAGGTGCCCCTCAACTCTTTGTTCTTAAGTCTTTTCTTAATTTGCACTTTTACATTTTATAGATATATTCTTCATTTTTGGTTTCCTTTCACTGTATTCAATTTTATTTTTGTATACATTTTTCTTTCTTTACAACTGTGGGATCAATTGTCTTTTAACAAACAGACCAAAATGCACCCAGGACCAAGTGTATCACCCTGTTTTAGCTGCCTGTTTGATTATATTCTCTCTTCCCCACCTCCTTTTTTTTTTTTTTTTTTTTTTTTTCGTTTCTGTTCTCTTCTGATTTGTCTAGTGTATATTTCGCTGGGGTCATTTTTGATATTTTTATTTTCATTTTTTAATTTTTTATTTCTTTTTTGTTCTCTCATTTATCCATTCTTCTCTGGACAAAATGACTAGAAGGAGGAAGTGACCACAAAAGAAAGAACCAGAGGTAATACACTCTGATACACTTTTGTTCCCTGAAGGCTTTCTGTGATGCTTCAGAGGATGAAAATAATCAATATGGATATAACTAAAATGTCAGAATTGGAGATAGTCCAAAATGGCAGAGGAGTAGGCAACCTTAGTTTCATCTGGTTCTAGGAATTCAGATAGATAGTTATCAAATCATTCTGAACACCTGAGAACTCAACCAGAGATCTAAGAAAAGGATAGCTGCAACTTTACGAATAGAAAATCCACCACTTTCTGCAAAGTAGGAGGTGTGGAGAAGTGAATCCGAGGTGATATATGGGAAGATAAACCTTGGGGGGTTGGAGCTTCCATCAGCCAGCACTGGGAAGTGATATAGCAGTGGATCACAAAATCAAAACTTTTAAAAGTCTGCTCCATTGAGGGACGTCCCTGACTGAGAGGTGCTCAGGTGGTGAAACAGGCTGGAATCCTAGGTAGACAGTGTGGTCTCAGGATCCCCAGGATCACAAGACCAAGGACGCCTGAGTGTGGCAGAGTTCGCAGGTATTGGAGCAGGGAAGCCAGCTGCAATCAGCAAGCCCAGGAGTGGGTTCTCAGCTCCAGGGTTGCCATATACCATGTACCGCAGCACAATCCAGAAACTGCTCCCAGAGCAGGGGCCCAGCAAGCAGCAGAACCACTGGGAAACCCCCCTCCCAGGAGGAATGGCACAGGTGCACACCAAGGAATCTGCAGAGCTTGGAGACTCAAAATGGAAATGGGTGCCTGAAATAGAAATGCTCAGTCACAGGCTGGGTGAGCACAGAGTGTGGATGGAGACTAGGGAGACAGGAGTGATTGACTGCTTTTCCCTGAAAGCACACTTAGGAGTGGGGCCCTGAGCTTTCAGCTCCAGGGTTGGAGATTGGGAGGCTGCTATTTTCATTCTCATCCTCTAAAGGGTTATGGAAAGCCTTTAGGGAACAAAAGCCACATAGAGCAACCCAGAGCCATTACTAAGCTTGGCCCCTTGGCAAGGGAAGTGCATTTCCACCCAGGGCAAAGACACTTGAGAATCAAAGCAAGAGGCCCCTCCCTCAGAAGATCAGCAAGAACATCTGGCTAAGACCAAGTTTACTGATTATAGAGAACTGCAAAATTCTAGTGCTAAGGGAAAATAGTGAGTAAGGAAAGGGTTAAGGTATAGGCAGGGAGAAATAGGGGGCCCCTGACTAGGCTCTGAAACTATTCCTAGAAAGCAAAAGCTCTAAGCCAAAGTGAACAATAGATAAGGAAATAGACCAGACCACCTGGCCCTGGTTGTTAGGAAGTATTTTTCTTTGGTGGCTACAGCATAATCATAGAAAATTATCAAACCTTGAAGAATTAAGTCATTAGGGTATTATCAATAGTCCTTGCTCAAACCAAGATGACACAAGAATCTCAAGGCCACAAGGTTTCCAGTCAGTTTTCAATAAAAGACTGCCACTAAAAGCCCTCAGTGGCAGCCCATTTGGGACCCCTCTGACTCTAGAGAGTTTTGCTTTCCTTTCTGCTCTCATCTTCACTTAATAAACTTCGACCTTGATCCCCAAAGTAGACAAAGATCCCACTAAAAAGGAGAATTAGAGACCAATATCCCTAATGAACATGGATGTCAAATTTCTCATCAAGATATTTGACAATAGGATCCAACAGTGCATTCAAAGGATTATTCACCACAACCAGGTGGGATTTATTCCTGGGATGCAAGGGTGGTTCAACATCCACAAATCAATCAACGTGATACATCACATTGACAAAAGAAAGGACAAGAACCATATGACCCTCTCCATTGATGCAGAGAAAGCATTTGACAAAATACAGCATCCTTTCTTGATTAAAACTTGCCACAGTGTAGGAATAGAGGAAACATAGCTCAAAATCATAAAAGCCATCTATGAGAAGCACACAGTGACTATCATTCTTAATGGGGAAACAGTGAGAATTTTTCCCTTAAAGTCAGGAACATGACAAAGATGTCCAGTCTCACTATTCTTCAACATAGTTTGGAAGTCCTAGCCTCAGCAATCAGAAAACAAAAAGAAATAAAAGGTATCCAGATTGGTAAGCAAGAAGTCAAAGTTTCACTCTTTGCAGATGATATGATACTATATGTAGAAAACCCAAAAGACTCCACAAACAAATTGCTAGAACTGAAACAGGAATTCAGCAAAGTTGCAGGATAGAAAATCAACACATAAAAGTCTGTTGCATTTCTATACATGAATAATGAAGCAGCAGAAAGAGAAATTAAGGAACCAATCCCATTTATAATTTCACTAAAACCTATAATATACCTAGGAATAAACCTAACCAAATAGTGAAAGGATCTGTACTCAGAAAACTATAGATCACTCAATGAAAGAAATTGAGGAAGACACAAAAGAATGGAAAAACATCCACACTCATGTATTGGAAGAACAAATATTGTTAAAATGTCTTTGCTACCCAAGGCAATCTACACATTCAATGCAATCAAAATACCACCAGCATTTTTCACAGAGCTGGAACAAACAATTCTAAAATTTGTATGGAACCAGAAAAGACCCCAAATAGTCAAAGGAATGTTGAAAAAGAAAACCAAAGCTGGAGGCATCACGATTCTGGACTTCAAGCTGTATTACAAAACGGTAATCATCAAGACTGTATGGTACTGGCACAAAAGCAGTCACATTGATCAATGGAACGGAATAGAGAGCCCAACAATGGACCCTCAACTCTATGGTCAACTAATCTTTGACAAAGCTAGAAAGAATATCCAATGGAAAAAAGACATTCTCTTCCACAGTGGTGTTGGGAAAATTGGAAAGCCACATATAGAAGAATGAAACTGGACCACTTTCATACACCATCACAAAAATAAATTCAAAATGGATAAAAGATCTACATATGAGACAGGAATCCAACAAAATCCTGGAGGAGAACACAGGCACCAACCTCTTTGACCTCAGCCATAGCAACTTCTTGTTAGACATACCTGGAGGCAAGGAAAACAAAAGCAAGAATGAACTATTGAGACTTCATTAAGATAAAAGCCTCTGGAGCAAAGGAAACAATCAAGAAAACTAAAATGCAACCTACGGAATGGGAAAAGCTATTTGCAAATGTCTTATCTGATGAAGGACTGGTATCCAAAATCTATAAAGAACTTATCAAACTCAACTCCCAATAAACAAAAAATCCAGTCAAGAAATGGGCAGAAGACATGAACAGATATTTCTCCAATGAAGACATACATACAAGTGGCTAACAGACACATGAAATAAAGCTCCACATCACTCAGCATCAGGGAAAGGCAAATCAAAACCACAATGAGATACCACCTCACACTAGTCAGAATGGCTAAAATGAACAACTCAGGAAACAACAGATGTTGGCAAGGATGTGGAGAAAGGGGAACCCATTTACACTGTTGGTGGGAATGTAAACTGGTGCAGCCACTCTGGAAAACAGTATGGGGGTTCCTCAAGATGTTAAAACTAGAGTTACCCTATGGACCCAGCACTACAAGTTATTTATCCAAAGGATACAAAAATAAGTGATTCAAAGGAACACATGCACCCAATGTTTATATCAGCAATGTCCACAATATCCAAAACATGGAAAGAGCCCAAATTTCCATCAACTGATGAATGGATAAGGAAAATATGATAGATACACACACACACACACACACAGGAATATTACTCAGCCATCAAAAAGAATGAAACTTTGTCATTTGCAATGACGTGGATAGAACTAGACGGTATTGTGCTAAGTGAAATAAGTTATTCAGAGAAAGATAAATATATGATTTCATTCATATGTGGAATTTAAGAAACAGGTGATCATAGGGGAAGGCAAGGAAAAATAAAACAAGACAAAAACAGAGAGGGAGGCGAACCATAAGAGACTATTAAGTATAGAGAACAAACTGAGGATTGCTGGAGGGGAGGTGGTGGTGGGGTAGGGTAAATGGGTAATGAACAGGAAGGAGGGCAGTTGTTGCAATGAGCATTGGCTATTATATACAAGTGTTGAATCACAATAAATTCTACCCTTGTAACTAATACTACACTATATGTTAACTAACTTAAATTTAAATAAAATATTGAAAGAAACAAAGTTTGAACCTGTTTTAAAAGCAAATTTTTACTCCCCCCAATATTTTATGTATATGATATCATACTTTAAATCCTTTTATATTGTGACTCCCCTGGGTGATTATTGTATATATAATTGATTTTATTGCTTTTGTACTTTAACTGCTATACCGGTTGTATAAATGATTAATCTACTACATTTATTATGTATGTATTTATGAATTGTAATTTATAAATTATTCCCGTTCCTAATTCTGTTACTCTAGATTATGGCCTTTTCTTTCTATTGAAAGAATTAACATTTCTTGAAAATACTGTTTTAGTAGTGGTAAACACCTTTAAGTTTTGTTTAGGAAACTCTTTCACTATGCTTTCATGCTATGATAGCCTCGCTTGGTAGAGTATTCTTGGTTACAGATTTTTTCCTTTCAGCACTTTGAATATATCACCACACTCTTCTGACTTGCAAGTTTTCTGCTGAAAAATCAGAGGATAGCCTTAAGCAATTTCCCTTATATGGAACTGTTTTCTTTTGCTGCATTTAAAAGTCTTTAGCACTAATTTTTTAAAGTTTTTATATTAATTCTATGCAGTTAACATACAGTTTTATATTAGGTTCAGGTGTACAATATAGTAATGCAACACTTCCATACATCACCCTGTGCTCATCAGGGCAAGTGGACTTCTTAATCCCCATCACCTATTTAACCTGTTCCACACCCCCTCCACTCTGATAACCATCAGATTGTTTTCTATAGTTAAGAGTCTGTTTCTTGCTTTGTCTCCCTCTCTCTTGCTTTATCCATTTGCTTCTTTGTTTTGTCTCTCAAATTCTACATATGAGTAAAATCATATGGTATTTGTCTTTCTCTGACTGATTTATTTCACTTAGCATTATACTCTCTAGCTCCATCCATGTGGGCCCTGGGACTACCTCTGAGAGAATTGCTGTGGGTTCACACCAAGGGAGGCTGTGGTTTTCAGCAGTGCATACAGTAGTGGAGACTGTTTGTCCTGGAGGGTTTATTAAAGGGCAGACTGTGAATTTTCTGTTCTGGGCCAGAGGTTTGGCTGCAGCCATTTTTGCTCTGATCATCTGAAGAAAACAGGAAACCCCCCAAGGAAAAAAAGCTACACTGAAGACTGGTTTCCACTGGGCCCATACCCCTGACAGGGGGTGGGAAAACTCCACCCAGGCAGGGTTACTCAAGAAACAGTGGGGCAGGCCCCTCTCCCAGAAGACAGGCTGGAAGAACAGGTGGACAACAATTCTATGGATCCCATAAGACTGTAAAATCCCAATGCTAGGGGAAAATTATATATTGAGCTCCAGGTGTGGCCTCATGAATTCTTTATTTTTCAGATAAGATTCTCCTTTCCTTTTTCTTTTTTTCTTTTTCTTATGCTTTATCAGTTTTTTTTTTCTCTTTTTACCTTCTTATCTCAACTAGATGTTTATTATATCAACTTATATTTCATAGTCCCTTTTTAAATTGTATTTTTTCACACCTGTATTTTTTATAGATATATGCTTTATTTTAGTCCTTTTTACACTATTCAAATTTACCTTTATATATATACAAGTTTTACTTTCCGTATAATTTTGGGACATAATGTCCTCTAACACACAGACGAAAATACACCCAGGAACAACTGAAATACACCATTTTGTCCACACTGAGAGATTACAATCCCCCATTCCTCACCCCTTTTTATTTTTTTAATTTATAAATTTTATCCTTGTGTTTTATTTTGGCTTTGTTTTCTCAATGGTGGCTTTCAGACCACTCCAGATTTTGCTACAGTGCATGTTGCTTGGGTCATGGTTGATATTTTGGACTATGCTTATTCACTCAATCATCCCTCAACAGAATGACTAGCAGGAGGAACTCTCAACAAAGAAAAGAAAGAGAGACCATGTCCTCTGCCACAGAACTAATGTATATGGATATAAGCAAGATGTCAGAGATAGATTTCAGGATAGAAATCATAAAGTCAATAGGTAGGCTTGAAAAAAGCATTAATGACAATATAGAATCTCTAAGAGCAGAAATGAGATCTAATCAAGCTGAACTAAAAAATGCTATGAATGAGATCCAGTCTAAACTGAACACTCTAACAGCCAAGGTAAATGAGGCAGAAGATAAAACTAGTGATCTAGAAGATAAGCTGATGAAAAGAAAGGAAGCTGAGGAAAACAGAGATAGGCTGCTAGTAGCACAAGAGAAAAGGCTTGGAGAGATTAATGATACCATGAAATGTGACAATATCAGACTTACTGGGATTCCAGAGGGGGTGCGGGGAGCATAGAAGGTATATTTGAGCAAATCATAGCTGAGAACTTCCCTAATCTGGGGAAGGAAACAAGCCTTTGAGTCCAAGAGACAGAGAGGACCACGCCAAAATAAAAAAAAAAAAATAGATCAACACCCTAACGTATATTAGTGAAGCTTGCAAATTTTACAGCCAAGGGAACAATCCTGAGAATAGCCAGGGAGAGGAGGTTCCTTATATATGGAGGGATGAAGATCAGAATAACATCAGACCTGTCCACAGAAGCCTGGCAAGCCAGAAAGGGCTGGTAAGACATATTCCGGGTACTAAATAAAAAGAATATGCAGCCAAGAATACTTTATCCAGCAAAGCTTTCATTCAGAATGGATGGAGAGATAAAGAGCTTTCAGGACAGGCAGAAACTGAAAGAATATGGGACCAGCAAGCCAGCACTGCAAGAAATATTGAGGGGGAATCTGTAAGTGAAGAGAGAACTAAAGAATTCTAGACCAGAAACAAACAGAGAAACTCTATAGAAACAGGGACTTTACAGGCTATACAATGACACTAAATTCATATCTTTCAATATTTACTCTGAATGTAAATGGGCTGAATGCTCCCATCAAAAGAAACAGGGTTTCAGATTGATTGAAAAGCAGGACCCATCCATATGCTGTCTAAAAGAGACTCATTTTGAACCTAAAGACACCATCAGATTGAAACTAAGGAGATGGTCACAGCTTCGTAATATTGCTGGAAATCGGGCAACGTGATGCCCCCAGCCTTGTTTTTCTTTTTCAACATTTCCTTGGTGATTCAGGGTCTTTTCTGATTCCATTCAAATTTTAGGATTGTTTGTTCCAGCACTTTGAAAAATATCATTGGAATTTTGATCGGGATGGCATTAAAGGTATAGATTGTTCTGGGTAGCATAGACTTTTTAACAATGTTTGTTCTTCTGATCCATGAGCATGGAATATTTTTCCATCTTTTTGTGTCTTCTTCAAGTTCTTTCATGAGTGTTCTGTAGTTCTTAGAGTATAGATCTTTTACCCCTTTGGTTAGGTTTATTCCGAGGTATCTTATGGCTTTTGGTGCTATTGTAAATGGAATAGTTTCTTTAATTTCTCTTTCTACAGTTGCATTATTAGTGTATAAGAAAGCAACTGATTTCTGTGCATTGCTTTTCTATCCTGCCACATTACTGAATTGCTGGATGAGTTCTAGTAATTTGGGGGTGGAGTCTTATGGGTTTCCCACATAAAGTATCATGTCATCTGCGAAAAGAGAGAGTTTGACTTCTTCTTTGCCAATTTGAATACTTTTTATTTCTTTTTGTTGTCTGATTGCTGTTGCTAGGACTTCTAGTACTATGTTGAACAATAGTGGTGAGAGTGGGCATCCTTGACGTGTTCCTGATCTTAGGGAAAGGCTCTCAGCTTTTCCCCATTGAGGATGATATTCGCTGTGGGTTTTTTATAGATGGATTTTATGAACTTGAGGAATGTTCCCTCTCTCCCTATACTCTGAAGAGTTTTAATCAGGAAAGGATGCTCTATTTTGTTCAGTGCTTTTTCTGCATCAATTGAGAGGACCATATGGTTCTTCTCTCTCCTCTTATTAATGTGTTCTATCACATTGATTGATTTGCAAATGTTGAACCACCCTTGCATCCCAAGATAGCATGGTACTGTCACAAAAACAGACATATAGCCCAATGGAACAGAATAGAGTACCCAGATATGGACCCTCAACTCTATGTCAGATAATCTCCGGCAAAGCAGGAAAAAATATGCCATGGAAAAAAGACAGTCTCTTCAATAAATGGTGCTGGGAAAATTGGACAGCCACATGCAGAAGAATGAAACTCAAGCATTCTCTAACACCATACACAAAAATAAACTCAGAATGGATGAAAGACCTCAATGTGAGACAGGAATCCATCAAAATCCTAGAGGAGGACATAGGCAGTAACCTCTTTGACATAGGCCACAGCAACTTCTTTCAAGACACATCTCCAAAAGCTAGTGAAACAAAAGCAAAAATGGGACTTCAACAAGATAAAAATCTTCTGCACAGCAAAGGAAACAGTCAACAAAACAAAGAGGCAACCCACAGAATGGGAGAAGATATTTGCAAATGACATTATAGATAAAGGGCTGGTATCCAAGATCTATAAAGAACTTCTCAAACTCAACACCCAAAAAACAAATAATCAAGTCAAAAAATGGGCAGAAGACCTGAAAAGACACTTCTCTGAAGAAGACATACAAATGGCTAATAGACACATGAAAAAATGTTCATCATCACTAGCCATCAGGGAAATTTAAATCAAAACCACATTGAGATACCACCTTACACCAGTTAGAATGGCAAAAATTGACAAGGCAAGAAACAATAAATGTTGGAGAGGTTGTGGAGAAAGGGGAACCGTCTTACACTGTTGGTGGGAATGCAAGTTGGTACAGCCACTTTGGAAAACAGTGTGGAGGTTCCTCAAAAACTTAAAAATAGAGCTAACCTATGACCCAGCAATTGCACTGCTGAGTACTTACCCCAAAGACACAGATGTAGTGAAATGAAGGGCCATATGCACACCAATGTTCCTAGCAGTAATGTCCACAATAGCCAAACTATGGAAAGAGCTGAGATGCCCTTCAACAGATGAATGGATCAAGAAGATGTGGTCCATATATACAATGGAATATTACTCAGCCATCAGAAAGGATGAATACCCAACTTTTACATCAACATGGATGGGACTGGAGGAGATTATGCTATGTAAAAAAAGTCAAGCAGAGAAAGTCAATTATCATATGGTTTCACTTATTTGTGGAAAATAAGGAATAGCATGGAGGACATTAGGAGAAGGAAGGGAAAAATGAAGGGGGAGAGATCGAAGGGAGAGATGAACCATGAGAGACTATGGACTCTGAGAAACAAACAGGTTTTTAGAGGGGAGGGGGGAGGGGGGGTGAGTTAGCCTGGTGATGGGTATTAAGGAGAACACGTACTGCATGGAGCACTAGGTGTTATATGAAAGCAAGGGATCCTGGATCACCACATCAAAAACTAATGATGTATTGTATGGTGACTAACAACATAATAAAATTTAAAAAGTTAAAAAAAAAAAGAAACTAAGGAGATGGAGAACCATTTACCACACTAATGGACCTCAAAAGAAAGCTGGGGTAGCAATCTTCATATCATACAAATTAGATTTTTAACCAAAGACCATAGTAATAGATGTAGAAAGACACTATATCATACTTAAAGTGTCTATCCAAGAAGAAGATCTAACAATTGTAAATATTTATGCCCCAACTTAGGAGCAGCCAATTTTATAAACCAATTAATAACCAAAATAAAGAAACATATTGATAATAATATATTAATAGTAGGAGACCTCCACACTCCACTCACAGCAATAGACAGATAATCTAAGCAGATTAACAGAAAAAGAAGAGCTTTGAATGATACATTGGACAGATGGACTTCACAGATATATACAGAACACTCTACCCTAAAACAACAGAATATTCATTCTTCTCAAGTGCACATGAAACTTTCTCCAGAATATATCACATACTGGGTCACAAATCAGGTCTCAACCACTAGCAAAAGACTGAGATTATTACCTACATTTTTTCAGACCACAATGCTGTTAAACTGGAACTCAACCACAAGAAGAAACTTGGAAGGAACTCAAACACTTGGAAGTTAATGGGCACCCAGCTAAAAAATGATTGGGTCAACCAGGAAATTAAAAAAGAACTTAATTCATTGAAACTAATAAGAATGAAAACACATTGGTACAAAATCCAGGTGATACTACAAAGGCGGTCTTAAGAGGGAAATACATAGCCATTCAAGCCTCTCTCAAAAAATTAGAAAAATCCCAAATGCACAACCTAAACTTACACCTAAAGGACCTGTAGAAAGAACAACAATTAAGGCCTAAATCAAGCAGGAGAAGAGAAATAATAAAGATTAGAGCAGAAATCAATAAACTAAAAACCAGAAAAACAGTAGAACAGAAAAAAAAATAGAAGCTAGTTCTTTGAAATACTTAATAAGATTGATAAACCACTTGTCAGATTTATCCAAAAGAAAAGGGAAAGGACCCAAATCAACAAAGTTATGAATGAAAGGAGAGCGATCACGACCAACACCAAGGAAATAGAAACAATTCTTAGAAATTATTACCAGCAACTATATGCGAATAAATGAAGCAATCTGGAGAAATAGATGCATTCCTGGAAACTTATAAATTACCAAGACTGAAACAGTAAGAAATAGACAATCTGAATAGACCAATAACAAGTAAGGAAATTGAGAAGTAATCAAACTTCCCCAAAAACAAGAGTCCAGGGCTTTCCAGGGGAATTCTACCAAACATTTAAAAAAGAAATAATACCTATTCTACTGGAGCTGTTTCAAAAAAAAAAAAAAAAAAGAATTACAAGGAAAACTTCCAAACTCGTCCTATGAGGTCAGCATTACCCTGATCCCAAAACCAAAAAAAGACCCTGACAAAAAGGAGAATTACAGACCAATATCTCTGATGAACATGGATGCCAAAATACTCAAGATCCTAGCCAATAGGATCCAACAGTATATTAAAAGGATTATCCACCATGACCAGGTGGGATTTATTCCTGGGAAGCAAGGATGGTTCAACATTCACAAATCAATCAATGTGATAGAGTACATTAATAAAAGAAAAGACAAGGGGCGCCTGGGTGGCTCAGTTGGTTGAGTGACTGCCTTCGGCTCAGGTCATGATCCTGGAGTCCCTGGATCGAGCCCTGCATCGGGCTCCCTGCTCGGCAGGGAGCCTGCTTCTCCCTCTGACCCTCCCCCCTCTCATGTGCTTGCTCTCTCTCATTCTCTCTCTCTCAAATAAATAAAATCTTTAAAAATAAATAAAGAAAGAAAAGAAAAGAAAAGAACCCTATGATCCTCTCCATTGGTGCAGAAAAAGTGTTTGACAAAATATAGCATCCTTTCCTGATTAAAACTCTTCAAATTATAGGGATAGAGGGTACATTCCTCAATATCATAAAAGCAATCTATGAAAAGCCCACTCAAATATCATTCTCAATGCAGAAAAAGTGAGAGCTTTTCCCTTAAGGGCAGGAACATGACAGGAATGCCCACTCTCACCACTATTGTTCAACATAGTACTAGAAGTCCTAGCTTCAGCAATCAGACAACAAAAAGAAATAAAAGGCATTCAAATTAGCAAAGAAGAAATCAAACTCTCACTCTTCACAGATGACATGATACTTTATGTAGAAATCCCAAAAACTCCACCCCCAAATTAATAGAACTCATACAGAAATTCAGCCAAGTGGCATGATACAAACTCAATGCACAGAAATTAGTTGCATTTCTATACACTAACAATGTAACTGAAGAAAAAGAAATTAAGGAATTGATTCCATTTACAATAGCATCAAAAACCATAAGACACCTAGGAATAAACCTGATCAAAGAAGTAAAGGATCTATACTCTATAAAGTACAGAACACTTATGAAAGAAATGGAGGAAGTCACAAAGAGTTGGAAAAACATTCCATGCTCATGGACTGGAAAAACAAACATTGTTAAAATATCTATGCTGCCCAGAGCAATTTACACTTTCATTGCAATCCCTATCAAAATACCATTGACATTTTTCACAGAGCTGGAACAAACAATTCTAAAATTTGTGTGGAACCAGAAAAGACCCCGAATCGCCAGGGGAATGTTGAAAAGGAAAACCAAAGCTGGGGACATCGCAATGCCTGACTACGAGCTATATTACAAAGCTGTCATCATCAAGACAGCATGGTACTGGCACAAAAACAGACATATAGATCAATGGAACAGAATAGAGAGCCCAGAAATGGACCCTCAACTCTATGATCAACTAATCTTTGACAAAGCAGGAAATAATAACCAATGGAAAAAAAGACAGTCTCTTCAGTAAATGGTTCTGGGAAAATTGGACAACCTTATGCAGACAAATGAAACTGGATCATTCTCTTACACCATACGCAAAGCTAAACTCAAAATGATCTTAATATGAGACAGGAATCCATCAAAATCCTAGAGGAGAACATAGGCAGTAACCTTTTTGACATCGGCCTCAGCAACTTCTTTCAAGAGCCATCTCTAAACACAAGGGAAACAAAAGCAAAAATGATCTTTTGGGAATTCAAGTTAAAAAGCTTCTGCACAGCAAAGGAAACAGTCAACAAAATTAAGAGGCAAGCCAGGGAATGGGAAATTATGTTCACAAATGATATTTCAGATAAAGGGCTGGTATCTAAGATCTATAAAGAACTTCTCAAATTCAACACCCAAAAAACAAATAATCTAGTCAAGAAATGGGCAGAAGACATGAACAGACACTTCTCCAAAGAAGATATACAAATGGCCAACAGCACATGAAAAACTGTTCAACATCACTAGCCATCAGGGAAATACAAATCAAAACCACAATGAGATACTACCTTACACCAGTTAGAATGGTAAAAATTAACAAGACAGGAAACAACAAATGTTGATGAAGATGTGAGAAAGGGGAACTCTCGACACTATTGGTGGGAATGCAAACTTGTACAGCCACTCTGGAAAACAGTATGGAGATTCCTCAAGACGTTAAAAATAGAACTACTCTATGACCCAGCAATTGCACTCTTGGGTATTTACCCCATGACACAGATGTAGTGAAAAGAAGAGGCACATGCACCCCAATTTACATAGCAATAATATCCACAATAGTCAAACTGTGGAAAGAGCCGAGATGCCCTTCAACAGATGAATGGATAAAGATGCGGTTCGTATATACAATGGAATATTACTCAGCCATGAGAAAGGAAGAATACCTACCATTTCCATTGACATGGATGGAACTGGAGGGGATTATGGTAAGTGAAATAAGTCAAGCAGAGAAGGAC
Source organism: Mirounga leonina (assembly GCF_011800145.1). Lineage (NCBI taxonomy): Eukaryota > Metazoa > Chordata > Mammalia > Carnivora > Phocidae > Mirounga > Mirounga leonina. The sequence goes on from NW_023270513.1 coordinate 16,023,692, forward strand.
AATTATCATATGGTTTCACTCAGATGAGGGACATAAGGAATAGTGCAGAGGACCATAGGGGAAGGGAGGTAAAACTGAATGGAAGAAATCAGAGAGGGGGACAAACCATGAGAGACTCTGGACTCTGGGAAACAAACTGATGAAGGGAGGTGGTGGGGGGATGAGGTAGCTGGGTGATAGGTATTAAAGAGGGCATGAGTTGAGGTGTGCACTGGGTGTTATATGTAATTAATGAATGTTGAACCCTACATCAAAAACTCATGATGTGGGGCGCCTGGGTGGCTCAGTCATTAAGTGTCTGCCTTCAGCTCAGGTCATGATCCCATGGTCCTGGGATCAAGCCCTTCATCGGGCTCCCTGCTCAGTCGGAAAGCCTACTTCTCCCTCTCCCACTCCCCCTGCTTGTGTTCCCTCTCTTGCTGTCTCTCTGTCAAATAAATAAATAAATAAATAAATAAATAAATAAATAAATAAATAAATAAATAAAATCTTAAAAAACACTAATGATGTACTGTATGTTGGCTAACTGAACATAATAATAAAAAAATGTTTGGAAGAAGTCACCTGTAAATCCATCTTGCCCTGGACTTTTGCTTTTTGGGAATTTTTGATTACTGACACAATTTCTTTGCTTGTTATCAGTCTGTTCAATATTTCTATTTTTTCCTGTTTCAGTTTTGGTAGTTCATATTTCTAGGAATTTATCTGTTTATTTGTTGGCATATAGTTTTTCATAATATTCTTTTGTTATCACTTGTATTTTTGTGGTATTGGTTGTTATTTTTTCTCATTCATTTGGGGTTTTATTTATTTGAGTCCTTTCTCTATTTTTCCTGGTAAGTCTGGCTAGAGGTTTATAAATTTCATTGGTATTTTTCAAAGAACAAACTCCTAGTTTCATTGATCTGTTCTATTTTTTTTTTTTTTTTAGTCTCTATATCATATATTTCTGCTCTAATCTATTATTTCCTTCTTTCTGCCGGTTTTAAATTTTGTTTGTTGTTGTTTTTTTTTTCTTTTTAAAAATATGTATTTACTTGAAGGGGGGAAATCGGAGGAGGAAACAAACCATGAGAGACTATGGACTTTGAGAAACAAACTGAAGGTTCTAGAGGGGAGGGGGGTGGGGGGATGGGCTAGCTTGGTGATAGGTATTAAAGAGAGCACGTACTGAATGGAGCACTGGGTATTATATGCAAACAATGAATCATGGAACACTACATCAAAAACTAATGATGTAATGTATGGTGATTAACATAACATAATAAAATAAAATTTAAAAAATATATATGTATTTACTTATTTTAGGGAGAGACAGTATGAGTGGGAGGAGTGGGAGAGGCAGAGGGATAGGAGGAGAGAAACACAAGCAGACTCTGAGCTAAGTCCAGCATGTGATGTGGGGCTCTATCTCATGACCTGAGCTGAAGCCTAGAGTTGGATGCATAACTGACTGTGCCACCCAGGTGCACCTATTGTTGTTTTTCTAGTTCCTTTAGGTATAAAGTTAGGTTGTTTATTTGAAATTTTTCTTGCTTCTTGAAGTAGGTCTGTATTGCTAGAAACTTACCTCTCAGAATCGCTTTTGCAGCACCTCAAATATATGGATTTCATGTTTTCATATTCATTTGCTTCCGTATACCTTTTTATATATATTCTTATTTCTTGGTTGCCACATTCATTGTTTAGTAGCATGTTATTTAACTTCCATGTATTTTTTGTTTTTCCATATTTTTTCCTTGTGGTTGACTTCTAGTTCCATAGAAGAATGGAGACAGGCTGTTCCCTCTTCATGAAGTGCGTCTGTGAGAGGTGGCATTGCCTCTTCAGGGACAAAATTCACCATTTCCCTCTCCCACTGCTCAGCATACATGCAGAGAAACCCTGCTAGGGCAGCTCAACTGGACACTGGCTGTTTAGACTGCTTTGCTCCAAATGCCATGCCCCTGCACTCTGGCATCACTGCCCTTCTGGGTCAAAACTGCATCAGTCCCAGTACAGTGGAATGCTCTCCCAGAAGACCAGTGCATGTGCCTGCCACACCAGGTCCCTAAAGTTTGGAGTTTTAAAAGTTTAAAAAGTCAGGTGGCTTGGCTTGGAAAGAGCCCAAAGTGCTCTTTCTGAATTGCTCCAGGCATGTAGGCAACCTGGAGACAGACAGTGTGGTAACAGTGATCTGAAAAATGCCTAAGACACAAAAGGGGAAATTGTTAGCTCTTCTGGGAGGTCTTCCTGAGAGCAGAAATCATTGGAATCCCTTCTCCTGGGACAAAAGAGCTGAATGGAACCACTTTCTGGCCCCCTTTCTCTCTCTTTCTTCTGGATTCCTATGATATGAATATTATTACATTTGCTGGAGTCACTGAGTTCCCTAAGATAGAGTTTCCCAGACAAACAAAAACTAAAGGAGTTAGTGACCACTAAACCAGCTCTGCAAGAAATATTAAAGGGGACTCTGAGTGGGAAGGAAAGACCAAAAGTGACAAAGACTAGAAAGGAAGAGAGAAAACCTCCAGAAACAATGACAAAACAAGTAAAAAATGGCAATAAATACATATCTATCAATAATTGCTTTGAATGTAAATGGACTAACTACTCCAATCAAAAAACATAAGGTGCCAGAATGCATAAAAAAACAAGGCCTATCTATATGCTCCCTAAAGACACCCATGTTAGACCTAAAGACATCTGCAGATTGAAAGTAAGAGGATGGAGAAACATTTATCATGCAAATGGATGTCAAAAGAAAGCACAAGCATGGGGAGTGGCAGGCAGAGGGAAAGGAAGAAACAGGCTCCCTGCTGAGCCGAGTGCCCAATGTGGGGCTCGATCCCAGGATTCTGGGATCATGACCTGAGCCAAAGGCAGATGCTTAATCCACTGAACCACCCAGGTGCCCCAAATAAATAAAATCTTAAAAAAAAAGTCAGTCAGAGAAAGACAAATACCATATGATTTCACTCATATGTGGAATTTAAGAAACAAAACAGATGAACATAGGGGAAGGGAAGGAAAAATAAAATAAGATAAAACAGAGGGAGGCAAACCATAAGAGACTTACCCCCCAGTATGGCTGTCTGCTAGGTCCAGCCATGACTGTTACAGGCTTGCTGGTGAGTGCGTCTGGCCCTCAGCCCATCTAGCTGAAAAGCTTAACCACAACTACTGTGGGTATGCTGATTTATGGGGTTGAACCCCAACATGGCTGGCTGCCAGGCCTGGCCATGACAGCTATGGGTGCACTGGTGGGCAAAGCAGGCCTCCTGTGTGGCTTGCTGTGAAGTAGATATTCTAGTGTGGAGGGCTGGTCCCTTGGGACAGGAGCCCTTGGGATGGGCTCCAGTGCCAGTTGAGGATGTCCACAAGGAGTTTCAGGGCTGTGAGCTGCCTGAGAGGGCCTCTGCTGCTGGCCAAGCCTGTCCACCAGGATTGGCAAGGCAGTGAGATGCTGGGGAGAGGCTCTGACCCAGTGGGTGGTTTGGGCAAGGTGAATTCTCAGAAGAAAGTCAGGATGGGGCAAGCAGTGCTTGTACAGTAGATGGAGAATGTTAGAAACGGGGCTCACCAGCACTGGGCCAGCTAGGTAGAAGGGAGGTGCTAAAAAAGGGAAAGGTACCTGCCAGTGCTTCTGTCCCCAGAGAATGTTCCAATAGATCCCTGCCTCTCTGCACCCACCCTAGAATTAGTCAGTGGATCCTCACGTGTAACCCAGGTATTTTTCAAACTGTTGCCTTTGTGCTGGGACTCAGAATGAGTGATAGTGTGTGCACACCTTTTAAAAGCAGAGTTGCAGTTTCCTAGTGCCCTCCAGTTCTCCTGAACATAAGCTTTGTTGGTTTTCAAAGCCACACACTATGGGGGCTCATCTTTTTCATGCAGGTCCCCCAGGCTGTGGATCCTGGTGTGGGGTTCAAACCCCCATTCCTCAAGGAGGACTTCTGCAATTGTGATACCCCTCCTGCTTGTGGGTTGCTGTGCTGGGGCTGTGGGTCTTGAACAAATCATATTTCCATCCCTCCTACCATCTCCAGGTGATTTTTTTTCTTTATATCTTTAGTTGTGTATGATCTGTTCTGCTAGTCCTCACTTCATTCTCACAGATAGTGGTTCTATATGTAGTTGTAGATTTTGGTGTAGATTTTGACAGAAGATTAGCTCAGGGTCTTCCTACTCCACCATCTTGATCCTACCCTTGAATCTTGCTTCTTTTCACATCTTGTCATTTTATTTTTAAAAACTCAACATTTTATGTGATATATTGTAGGAGCTCTGGATTCTTTTTTTTTTTTCCCTGAAGCTGGTTGTTGTTGCTAGTTTTATTTCATTTATTTGTAGATTTTTGGTGGAATCTGTCTCCCCCATGCTTTGTGGTCTCTGGTGCTTGGGATTATTTTTTTTAATCATTTTGTTCCTTCTAAAGCTGGCTTCCTAGGAGTCACCTCTGTATTTTCATAATTTAATTGTCAGCTAAAAATTGGTCGAGGTTGTGCTCAAATAACTTGTGTCAGTAGGCATCCACCCACTGCTGATGGATTTGTGTGTGACTTTATGTATATGTACAAATTCAGGTCATTTTCAAGTACTGCCCAGACATTAATTTCCACCAAATCCTTTCAGGTCTCCCTTTGTACTGTAACCTCCTGGACAGCCTAGGAGAGCTCCACCAGGGTTCTCTCATATCCAAAATTTTTCAGTTAAGTTTCAGCTGGTTGTTCGGTCTGCCACTGACTCTGACCAGGCCTTCACCCTGAGATTACCATTGCTGTTAGCTTTTCCTCCTCATCTTCTACTGAGGTAGCTGCTTTTATTGACAGTGCCATTTGACATAGGTTTTTCATTCTCTACTCCAAATCAAGTCAGCCCCTTGTACCAGTGATGCTGCTGATTTTCATTGCCAGCTCCACTGTGATAGAAATACCTTACACTGATATGGTGATGGGATGGGAGAAATCCCAGACAAGAATGCCACAGACTTTCATTGTTCATTCCTGAAATTCAGTTTTACATGAATAAATGTTTCTCGATTTGTTGGTTGCTTCTGTTCTCTTCCAGATTCCTGAAATGGTGATTTTTTAAAAAACAATACTGTAAAGTTTTAGAGTTGTTTGAGAGCAGAAAATTTTTGCTGTCCTCATTACTACACCATAGCCAGAAGTCTCCACATTAAAAAAAATTACCTATGATTTTGAATTCTCATTAATTCTTAGGGCTTCTACTTAACTATTCTGAACTAATAAGAAACAATTATTCAATGCATCGAATATATGTTGAGCACTAAAAATGGGCTTACGTGGGGTGCCTGGGTGACTCAGTCATTAAGCTTCTGCCTTGGGCTCAGGTCATGATCCCAGGGTCCTGGGATCGAGCCCCACATTGGGCTCCCTGCTCTGTGGGAAGCCTGCTTCTCCCTCTCCCACTCCCCTGCTTGTGTTCCCTCTCTCACTGTGTTTCTCTCTGTCAAATAAACAAATAAAATCTTTAAAAAAAATAAAAATAGGCTTACTTGGCTTATATCCTATATCACAAAGCCAAACACAATAGCTTCTCTCAGTATTACAATTCAATGTGTCTAAATAACATAAAAGCATGGCTCTGGAGCTTTAGGATCCATAAAATTCACCCAGAGTACCTGCTAAAACTGTAGATTTCTGGCCAAGAGGAATTTATTTGTAGATTCTGATTCAACAGATTTAAGGTAGAGCCCAGGAAACTATTTTTAATAAGATTCTCCAATAATTCTGGTGCAATTGGTCCAAAGAATGTACTGGAGAAATACTAATTAAGAATGAAAGCTGTTGGGGGGTGGAGCAAGATGGCGGAGGAGTAAGAAACCTGGATTTCGTCTGGTCTCAGGAATTCAGCTGGATAGGGATCAAACCATTCTGAACACCTACAAACTCAACAGGAGATTGAAGAAAAGAATAGCAACAACTCTCTGAACAGAAAAGCGACCACTTTCTGGAAGGTAGGACGTGCGGAGAAGTGAATCCAAGGCGATATTCGGGAGGATAGACAGCGGGGGAGGGGGCCTCCTTCGGCCACTTCTGGCAAGTGATAGAGACACGGAGCACAAAATCGGAACTTTTAGAACTCGGCTCCGCTGAGGTACGTCGCTCCAGTGGCTAAACGGGGGGTGGAACCCTCACGGGACAGTGTGGTCTCAGGACCCTCAGGGTCACAGAAAGACCGGGGGTGCCTGATTGTGGCAGAGCTCCCAGGTACCAGAGCACGGAAGCCTGATGCAGAGACAGAGCTGTGGAGTGGGCCCTCAGCTTGGGATTGCCATAAACTGTGATCTGCGGCCCAGTCAGGCCACTGCTCCTCCAGCAGGGATGCAACAAGTGGCAGATCTGGGGAGACTCCCTTTCATCCCCCAGGAGGAGTGGTGTGGGGAGTGCACTGCAGGGATCTGCTGGGTTTGGAGACCCCACACAGGGTCGGGTGCCAGAGATAGAAATGCTCAGTCACAGGCCAAGTGAGCACGGAGTGCGGCCGGAGACTGGGGAGACAGGAGTGACTGACTGCTTTTCTCTGGGGGTGCACTGAGGCGTGGGGCCCCAAGTTCTCCGCTCCTCTGGGGCGGAGATTGGGAGGCCACCATTTTCACTCTTATCCTCCAAAGCTGTACTGAAAACTTGCAGCAAACAAAAGCTCCCAAGAGCAAACCCGAGTAGATTACTTAGCCCTGACTGGGCAAGGGCGGGGCAATCCCACCTCTGGCAAAGACATTTGGGAAACACGGCAAAAGGCCCCTCCCCCAGAAGATCAGCAAGAACAGCCAGCCAAGACCAAGTTTACAGATCAATGAGAACAGCAGAACTCCAGAGCTAGGGGAATACTGCATATAAAATCCATGGTTTTTTTACCATGATTCTTTAGTCTTTCAAAGTTAATTTTTTTTTGAATGTCCTTTTTTTTAAATTTTTCTTTTTCCCTTTTTCAACCAACATCTTATCAATCCCTTTTTTGTTTTTTTAAAGATTTTATTTATTTATTTGAGAGAGAATGAGAGAGAGCACGAGAGGGAAGAGGGCAGAGGGAGAAGCAGACCCCCAGCTGAGCAGGGAGCCCGATGCGGGACTTGATCCTGGGACTCCAGGATCATGACCTGAGCTGAAGGCAGTCGCTCAACCAACTGAGCCACCCAGGCGCCCTTATCAATCCCTTTTTTAAAAACATATTTAGTTTTCATTTTTACAGTCATATTCTATCCCTTCATACTAATTACCCTTATTTTTGGCATATATATATAAGTTGTTCTCTCTTTAAAATTTTGAGATACAGTTTCTCCTAAGAGATAAAAATATACCCTAAATCTCTAGTGTATGGCTTTGTTCTAGTCTCCTGCCTGATCACATTCTCTCCCTTTTCTTTTCCTTTTTTTTAAAACCTCTTTCTTTTTTTCAAACACCCTTTTAACTTATCAATTCCTTTTATAAATTTTTTTATAATTTTCATCTTTACATTCATATTCCATCACTTCATCGTATCAACCCTTATTTTTGAACATATATAAGTTTTTCTTTCTTTAAAATTTTGGGAGACGTATTTTTCTAACAGACAAAATACACCCAAAATCTAGTGTATGACACTGATCTATGCACCAGCCTGATTATATTTGATCATATTCTGTTTTTTTTTGTTTTGTTCTGTTTTTATCTTTTTCTTTTTCTTTTTTTTCTCTTTTTCTTTTTTCTTACTTTACCTTTCTTTTCCCCTGGTTTCAGGTCTTTTCTGATTTGTTTAGTGTATATTTTCTGGGCATATTGTTACCCTGTTAGCATTTTGTTCTCTCATTCATCTATTCTCCTCTGGACAAAATGACTGGAAAAAAATCACCTCAACAAAAAGAACAAGAAGTAGTACCAACTGCCAGGGACCTACTCAATATGGACATTAGTACGATGTTGGACCTAGAGTTCAGAATGATGATTTTAAAGATACTAGCTGGGCTTGAAAAAAGCATGGAAGTTATTAGAGAAACCCTTTCTGGAGAAATAAAAGAACTAAAACTAATCAAGTCAAAATCAAAAAGGCTATTAATGAGCTACAATCAAAAATGGGGGTGCTAACTGCTAGGATAAATGAGGCAGAAGAGAGAATCAGTGATATAGAAGACCAAATGATGGAAAATAAAGAAGCTGAGAAAAAGAGATAAACAACTACTGGATCACAAGGGCAGAATTCAAGAGATAAGCGATACCATAAGAGGAAACAACATTAGAATAATTGGGATCCCAGAAGAAGAAGAAAGAGAGAGAGGGGCAGAAGGCATATTGGAGCAAATTATAGCAGAGAACGTCCCTAATTTGGGGAAGGAAACAGGCATCAAAATCCAGGAGGCACAGAGAACCCCTCTCAAAATCAATAAAAATAGGTCAACACCCCGACATCTAAGAGTAAAACTCACGAGTCTCAGAGACAAAGAGAAAATCCTGAAAGCAGCTCAGGAGAAGAGATATGTAAACTACAATGGTAGAAAAATTAGGTGGGCAAGAGACCTATCCACAGAGACCTGGCAGGCCAGAAAGGATGGCAATGATATATTCAGAGCACTAAACGAGAAAAATATGCAGTCAAGAATACTATAACCAGCTAGGCTGTCACTGAAAATAGAAGGAGAGATAATACGCTTCCAGGACAAACAAAACCTAAAGGAATTTGCAAACATGAAACAAGCCCTACAAAAAATATTGAAAGGGGTCCTCTAAGCAAAGAGAGAGAAACAAGAAAGTTCTCAAATACACAACCTAACCCTACATCTAAAGGAGCTGGAGAAAGAACAGTAAATAAAGCCTAAACCCAGAAGGAGAAGAGATATAATAAAGATCAGAGCAGAAATCAATGAAATAGAAACCAAAAGACCAGTAGAACAGATCAACAAAACTAGGAGCTGGTTCTTTGAAAGAATTAACAAGATTGATAAGCCCCTGGCCAGACTTATCAAAAAGAAAAGAGAAATGACCCAAATCAACAAAATCATGAATGAAAGAGGAGAGATCCCAGCCAACACAAAAGAAATACAAACAATTATAAGAACATATTATGAGCAACTCTATGCCAGCACATTAGATAATCTGGAAGAAATGGATGCATTCCTAGAAATGTATCAACTACCAAAACTGAACCAGGAAGAAATAGAAAACCTGAACAGACCTATAACCACTAAGAAAATTGAAGCAGGAATCAAAAATCTCCCAACAAACAGAAGCCCAGGGCCAGATGGCTTCCCAGGGGAATTCTACCAAACATTTAAAGAAGAATTAATACCTATTCCTCTGAAACTGTTCCAAAAAATAGAAATGGAAAGAAAACCTCCAAACTCGTTTTATGAGGCCAGCATTACCTTGATCCCAAAACCAGACAAAGACCCCATCAAAAAGGAGAATTACAGACCAATATCCTTGATGAACATGGATGCAAAAATTCTCACCAAAATGCTAGCCAGTAGGATCCAACAGTGCATTACAAGAATTATTCACCACGACAAGGTGGGATTTATCCCTGGGCTGCAAGGTTGGTTCAACATCCGCAAATCAATCAACATGATACAATACATTAACAAAAGAAAGAACAGGAATCATACGATCCTATTGATAGATGCAGAAAAAGCATTTGACAAAGTATAGCATCCTTTCTTGATCAAAATTCTTCAGAGTATAGGGATAGAGGGTACATACCTCAATATCATATAAGCCATCTATGAAAAACTTACAGCGAATGTCATTCTCAATGGGGAAAAACTGAGAGCTTTCCCCCTAAGGTCAGGAACGCAGCAGGGATGTCCACTATCACCACTGCTATTCAACATAGTATTAGAAGTCCTAGCCACAGCAATCAGACAACAAAAAGAAATAAAAGGCATCCAAATAGACAAAGAAGAAGTCAAACTCTCACTGTTTGCAGATGATAGGATACCTTATGTGGAAAACCCAAAACACTCCACCCCAAAACTGCTGGAACTCATACAGGAATTCAGTAAAGTGGCAGGATATAAAATCAATGCACAGAAATCAGTGGCTTCCTATACACTAACAACAAGACAGAAGAAAGAGAAATTAAGGAGTCGATCCCATTTACAACTGCACCCAAAACCATAAGATACCTAGGAATAAATCTAACCAAAGAGACAAAGAACCTGTACTCAGAAAACTATAAAATACTCATGAAAGAAATTGAGGAAAACACAAAGAAATGGAAAAACGTTCCATGCTCATGGATTAGAAGAACAATATTGTGAAGATGTCAATGCTACCTAGAGCAATCTACACATTCAATGCAATCCCCATCAAAATACCATCTACTTTTTTCAAGGAAATGGAACAAATAGTCCTAAAATTTGTATGGAACCAGAAAAGACACCGAATAGCCAGAGGAATGTTGAAAACCAAAAGCAAAGCTGGCGGCATCACAATTCCGGACTTCCAGCTCTATTAGAAAGCTGTCATCATCAAGACAGCATGGTACTGGCACAAAAAAAGACATATAGACCAATGGAACAGAATAGAGAGCCCAGATATGGACCCTCAACTCTATGGTCAAATAATCTTTCACAAAGCAGGAAAAAACATGCATGGAAAAAAGACAGTCTCTTCAATAAATGGTGTTGGGAAAATTGGACAGCCACATGCAGAAGAATGAAACTCAACCACTCTCTAACACCATTCACAAAGATAAACTCAAAGTGGATGAAAGACCTCAATGTGAGACAAGAATCCATCAAAATCCTAGAGGAGAACATAAGCAGTAACCTCTTTGACATTGTCCACAGCAACTTCGTTCGATACATCTCCAAAAGCTAGTGAAACAAAAGCAAAAATGAACTTTTGGGACTTCATCAAGATAAAAACCTTCTACACAGCAAATGAAACAGTCAACTAAACAAGGAGGCAACCCACAGAATGGGAGAAGATATTTACAAATGATACTACAGATAAAGGGCTTATATCCAAGATCTATAAAGAAATTCTCAAACTCAACACCCAAAAGACAAATAATCAAGTCAAAAAGTGGGCAGAAGATATGAAAAGACACTTCTCTGAAGAAGACATACAAATGGCTAACAGACACATGAACAAATGTTCATCATCATTAGCCATCATGGAAATTCAAATCAAAAGCACATTGAGATACCACCTTACACCAGTTAGAATGGCAAAAATGGACAGGGAAAGAAACAACAAATGTTGGAGAGGTTGTGGAGAAAGGGGAACCCTCTTACACTGTTGGTGAGAATGCAAGTTGGTATAGCCACTTTGGAAAACAGTGTGGAGGTTCCTCAAAAAATTAAAAATAGAGCTACCCTATGATCCAACAATTGCACTCCTGGGTATTTACCCCAAAGACACAGATGTAGTGAAAAGAAGGGCCACGTGCATGCCAATGTTCATAGCAGCAATGTCCGCAATAACCAAACTGTGGAAAGAGCCTAGATGCCCTTCAACAGATGAATGGGTCAAGAAGATGTGGTCCATATATACAATGGAATATTACTCAGCCATCAGAAAGGATGAATACCCAACTTTTACATCAACATGGATGGGACTGGAGGAGATTATGCTAAGTGAAATAAGTCAAGCAGAGAAAGTCAATTATCATATGGTTTCACTTACTTGTGGAACATAAGGAATAGCATGGAGGACACTAGGAGAAGGAAGGGAAAAATGGGGGGGAGGAATTGGAGGGCGAGATGAACCATGAGAGACTATGGACTCTGAGAAACAAACAGGGTTTTAGAGGTGAGGGGGGAGGGGGGATTGGTTACCCTGGTGATGGATATTAAGGGGGGCACGTACTGCATGGAGCACTGGGTGTTGTACGAAAACAATGGATCGTGGCTCACTACATGAAAAACTAATGATGTGTTGTATGGTGACTAACATAACATAATAAAATTTAAAAAAAAAAAGGGAAAAAGACAGTCTCTTCAACAAATGGTGTTGGGAAAATTGGACAGCCATATGCAGAAGAGTGAAACTGGACCATTTCCTTACACCACACATAAAAATAGACTCCAAATGGTCGAAAGACCTAAATGCGAGACAGGAGTCCATCAAAATCCTAAAGGAGAACACAGGCAGCAACCTCTTCAACCTCAGCTGCAACAACTTCTTCCTAGAAACATTGCCAAAGGCAAGGGAAGCAAGGGCAAAAATGAACTGTTGGGACTTCATCAAGATAAAAAGCTTTTGCACAGCAGAAGAAACAGTCAACAAAACCAAAAGACAACTGACAGAATGGGAAGATATTTGCAAATGACATATCAGATAAAGGGCTAGTATCCAAAATCTATAAAGAACTTATCATACTCAGCACCCAAAGAACAAATAATCTAATCAAGGAATGGGCAGAAGACATGAACAGACATTTCTGCAAAGAAGACATCCAAATGGCCAACAGACACATGAAAAAGTGCTCAACATTGCTTGGCATCAGGGAAATCCAAATCAAAACCTCAATGAGATACCACCTCAACCATTCAGAATGGCTAAAATTAACAAGTCATGAAACGACAGATGTTGGCGGGGATGCGGAGAAAGGGGAACCCTCCTATAGTGTCGGTGCAAATGCAAGCTGGTGCAACCACTCTGTAAAACTGTATGGAGGTTCCTTAAAAAGTTGAAAATAGAGTTACCATATGACCCAGCAATTGCTCTACTGGGTATTTACCCCAAAGATACAAATGTAGGGATTTGAAGGGGTATGTGTGCCCTGATGTTTACAGCGGCATTGTCCACAATAGCCAAACTATGGAAAGAACCAAGATGTCCATCGACAGATGAATGGATAAAGAAGAAGTGGTATATATATACAATGGAATATTATGCAGCCATCAAAAGGAATGAGATCTTGCCATTTGCAATGACGTGGATGGAACTGGAGGGTGTTATGCTGAGCGAAATAAGTCAATCAGGGAAAGACATGTATCATACGATCTCACTGTTATGTGGAATTCTTAATCTCAGGAAACAAACTGAGGGTTGCTGGAGTGGGGGAGGTGGGATGGATGGGGTGGCTCGGTGATAGACATTGGGGAAGGTATGTGCTATGGTGAGTGCTGTAAATTGTGCAAGACTGCTGAATCACAGATCTGTACCTATCTAACAAATAATGCAATATATGTTAAGAAAAAAAAGTAGATAGCAGGAGGGGAAGAATGAAGGGGGTGAAATCGGAGGGGGAGACGAACCATGAGAGACGACGGACTCTGAAAAACAAACTGAGGGTTCTAGAGGGGAGGGGGGTGGGAGGATGGGTTAGCCTGGTGATGGGTATTAAAGAGGACATGTTCTGCATGGAGCACTGGGTGTTATGCACAAACAATGAATCATGGAACACTACATCAAAAACTAATGATGTAATCTATGGTGATTAACATAACAATAAAAAATTAAAAACAAAAATGAATGAAAGCTGTTGTGCTAGTTCGGTGACACAAATACTAAAATTGGAATTATATAGAGAAGATTAGCATGGCCTCTGCACCAGGATAACACACAAAATCGTGGAGCATTCCATTAAAAAAATGAAGGCTATGACCTGAAAAAAATGGGCATGTGTTCCACTTATACTTTTATATAGAACATCCAGATAATTGAGATTGAAGTATTTTACTTGGTTTTTGCTATACTTATATTATACGTGCCCTTCTCACATCATCAGTTTGGACATATTGCTGGTAGTCTATTGTGTTAGCTACAGTTTTGTCTGCTTAATGTGATTTTCTTCCACCTCATTCTTTCTCTACTTTTTCTTGTTAGCTTGACTTCTCTGACTGACCAGAGAAGTTGTAAGATAATAGGCATTTTCAATAAGAATATCCCGTTTCCTTGGCAAAGTGATTAGTTCAGGAATGGGCAAGTGATCTAAGCCAGTCTGTGGGGGAAATTGCTAGAACTCTTGCTGGAACTTGAGTAAGAAATTCTATCTCTGTAATTAAAAGATATAAAGATGGTGTAAATCTATATTTGTTAATACAGTGGGAGGGAATTTTCCAAAAGATAAAGCACACACAGAGAAAATTGGAGTCAAGGAGGAAAAGTGAGAACTATCCTTTGAGTGATTGGAACCAGCTCTGCTTGAAGCTCTGGACTTTCCAATAGATTTCTCTCTTATTTAAACTAGTTTGAGTTGGGTTATCCTTCACTTGAAACTGAAATTGTCATAATGTACCTTGCCTTTGAATAATATTTCCCTCTGCTCCACTCATACCATTAGTCCCCTGCTCCTGGTCTCTCTCTCTCTTTCTCACACACACACACACACACACACACACACACACACACACACACACACTCCCTCTTTGTCAGTAGCTCTGAGTATAGCTTCCATATTAAAAAGACATATTGAATCTCTTTCTTAAATCTTTTTTTTTTTTAAAGATTTTATTTATTCATTTGAGAGAGAGTCAGACAGAGAGGGAGAGCATGAGCAGGGGAGAGAGGCAGAGGCAGAGGCAGAGGGAGAAGCAGGCTCCCCACTGAGCAGAGCCCAATCTTTCTTAGATCTTAATATGAATTTATCACAATATATTTTTATAAAAAGTAAGATCTAACATGTAACATCCATAGATGAATTACAAAGGATTTAAATTCTCCAATTTTGCCTAAACTCTACTCTTTTGAATTCTTATTATTTTACCCTAAATAACTAAAAAGTTAAGGAATACACTTGTTTCATCTTCCCCACCATCCTATGCTGTCTTTAGTGCTCCAACCTCTCTCACTTTTCATAATGTTTTAGTTTTTCCCACGTGTTTCAAAATTCAAGGATATCTCTCTGGATTCTGGCACATCTTCATATATATTCTGAGTTCCTTAGATTATTCCACACTATTCTGCTCACAGTATCCTAACTTTGGAAGAGTAAAAAGAACCAAGTTGCAATTTCTTTCTTTCTGCATTACTTCCTCTTAAAAAGGGCATGAGTAACCTGGGAAAGCTTTCCCAGTCCATCCATAAATCACTAACTATCAGGTAAATACAAATCAAAACCACAATGAGATACCACCTTACACCAGTTAGAATGGCAAAAATTAACAAGGCAGGAAACAACAAATATTGGCCAGGATGTAGAGGAAGGGGAACCCTCTGACACTGTTGGTGGGAATGTAAGCTGGTACAGCCACTCTGAAAAACAGTATGGAGGTTCCTCAAGATGTTAAAAATAGAGCTAGCCTATGACCCAGAAACTGCACTACTAGGTATTTACCCAAAAGATACAGATGTAGTGAAAAGAAGGGCCACATGCACCCCAATGTTCATAGCAGCAATGTCCACGATAGCCAAACTGTGGAAGGAGCCAAGATGCCCTTCAACAGATGACTGAATAAAGAAGGTGTGGTACATATATACAATGGAATATAACTCAGCCATCAAAAAGGATGAATACCCACCATTTGCATCGACACAGATGGAACTGGAGGGGACTATGTTAAGTGAAGTAAGTCAAGCAGAGAAAGACAATTATCATATGGTTTCACTCATATGTGGAACATAAGCAATAGCATGGAGGACCATAGGGAAAGGGAGGGAAATCTGAAGGGGGAGAAATAAGAGAGGGAGATGAACCCTGAGAGACTATGGACCCCGGGAAACAAGGTTTCAGAGAGGAGAGGGGTGAGGGATGAAGTAACAGGGTGAAGGGTACTAAAGAGGGCACGTTTTGTGATGAGCACTGGGTGTTATATGCAACTAATGAATCATTGAACACTACATCAAAAACTAATGATGTACTATACAGTGGCTAACTGAACATAATGAAAAAAAAAAGAAAAAAGAGCCCCCCTCAATAGTAACTTGTGGATTACAGTACCAGCATCCCTTATCCACTACTCCTAACCCTTTGCAGTACCTTCTGCTAGCAAATCATGCACGGAAGTAAAATAAAATGTCATTTTGTGTTACACTTTAATTACCTCTGTTTTTATTAAACCCCAAACAAAGCAGAGTTTCTGTGGGTCAATGAAAGTGGCTTAAAAAAAATAAGAAAAGCATTAGTGATGGAAGTGATACTTGTTCTGGGAAACATCTGCTCTTCTATCCCATATCATTACAGCTATATTTGATTTTCCACACAGAAAATTGCTTGCACCTGTCCTCAGCATTTTTTTTCCAGCACACATTTCCAGCATATCATTAACATTCACTCTTTCTTCTGCTAAACAACACTTCACACTATTGAATCAGTGTTGCTAATCATGTCAGAAGAAGGTGATCTAGTCATTTATCACTGTTCTGGCAACATTTATGTATCTGGACTCAGGTAATCTCTTCAGAAGGCATTAGAATGGATTGCGTGCACTGAGTGTTGTCAATCAGCCTGCATAATTAAATCAGGCAGAATAAATAGTTTGAGTTGCATACCAAGATTATGCACTTTTGAAGATATACTGGCACTTTTGATTGCATTCTATTGCCACATTTTATCAGATTAAAGTTTAGAGCCTTTGGAAAATATGATCTTTATATGCTTCTTTTGACACACCAATTAACCTTGAATAGTGCCACTTAGCTCAAATTTCAATCTTTTGCTCACTTCCCAGAATCTTTTAAGAATTTAACAGGGCCATATCTCTTGCATTAGGTGAGAAAGGATGTGATCTGTCTCTCATTTCCAGGATATAATCCAGACTCTTTAGCAAACAACCTGGGCCTGATTGATCCAGTTTACCTGTCAGGGCCCAATTTTCATGGGCAAGATGGCCCACTTAAGATGGGACTCATTTAATTTTGTTGAAATATTTGACTAGGTATTCATTTACCTGATGGTGTAGCATACTCTGCACTGCTCTGTGATAGTGAAAACTGCACCTATAAACCTTTTTCTCATCAACCTACATTATTAGACTAGAAGATTCTAAATATGAAATGTTACTTTCTTTTAATGGAAGTCAAATAAGAAAACTCTGCCTCAGTGAGGTTATAGATGGTTATCATAACATTTCTACTCTAAGGTTGCTGGTTAAAAAATTCTACAGGAATTGAACAACTAAAATTGTCCAGTATGTGCTTTAAATAAATGAGAGATTTGCATCAAAATCAAGCATTTGACAGCTGCTCTCTCTTTTTAGTTTAACCCCCTAAATGAAGGAGACAATGAAAAGGTAGTGGAGGAAGGGGGGCAGGAAGTGTGGGTACTATGTATTTAGATTTATTTATTACTTTTATAAAATTCAAATACCAAGCCACCATAGGTTTTAATTGTCCTGGCTTTGGAACCAGATTGCTTGGGTTCAAGCCTTGGTTTGCCTCTTGGCTGTGTGATTTCGCCCAAGTTATTTAACCTCTTTATGCTGTAGTTTCTTCATCCGTAAAAATGGGGATAATAATAGAGCCTCCTTCACTGATTTGAATTATGTATATAAAACACCTGAAAAATGCCTGTTACGGGTATTGCTATGTGTTAGTTACTAGCTAATTATTAATCTTAGTAAATCATAAAATTGAGTTAATAAAAGTTAAACCTGACTTTCAAAAAAACACATTTCTCATTCTAAAGAGAAGATTGCTTTGCTTGTTGTATTTTTTCTATTGACCTCATTTGTTTAATTGTTAGATATTTTGTCTGACCTCTCCCCTGCTTTCAGATTTAGATTGCCTAGAAATCAAAACTCCTATTTCATCAGGCATATCATACCTGACACTCAGCATGTTCAAGTTGAATGAAAGCAGGATTTGCAACATACAAACTTCAGCTTATTGACACAATTTAACTTGGATCCATGCTGAAAGCTCCAATTGAAATTTTGAAATCCTTTTGCTGATGATCAGTTTTAGGAAGTTCCCATCTCCTGAAAGCCTACCAGTCTAAACTATATGGCAGATACATGAAGCAGAATAAGTAAACATTTCTTTGCTGGAAAAATGAGTAGGAAGAAGATAGAATCCTGTATTTTTACAAGTTACAAGTGTACACAGTAATTTATTTTTTGCCATCATACCAATGCTAAGATGGTTCCTTATCTAGAAGGTATCTTTTTAGCTCTAAAATTCCATGATTTCCCAATCAGAAACTGTTATGTTACAAAATGCTTTTGACCAAACCCTATATAGCCTAAATAAACTTTATTTCGAATCCTATCATTTTAATTTAGCAAATTTTTCTTTATTTTATTATAAGTACTCATTTTAAAACTGAACTGAATTCAGAATGTACAACTTATTTAAATTAGTATCAAGTGTGTTGTATACTTGAAAGAAAATGCTGGAGAATTTTGACCTGCTTTAGGCAAAGCAAAAAGACAAACCTGAGAAACTCTCAAGGCTTTCTCTACTAGTATCAGTCCATTGTCCTTAAAGGAGCATATTTATTCTGTCACAGGATCATTTATCAAGATACTAATTCAGGTTTGTTCCCACATTTTGTAGACATTTTTCTCTTCCTCATTCCAAGAAAGAAGACACACTCTGTATTCTGAGTTCTGAGCAACTTGTTTCAGAGTGTGGTCAGGTTTTTTTTAAGATTTTATTTATTTATTTGACAGAAAGTGAGCGAGTACAAGCAGGGGGACAGGCAGAGGGAGGAGGAGAGGCAGAGGGAGGAGGAGAGGCAGAGGGAGAAGGAGAAGTAGGCTCCCTGCCAAGCAGGGAGCCTGACATGGGGTTTGATCCCCAGGACCCTGGGATCATAACCTAAGCCAAAGGCAGACACTTAACCAACTGAGCCACCCAGGTGCCCCAGAGTGTGGTAGTTTTTAAACTGATTTAGTGTTGCCATAGAAGAATTGTAGGATGCAAGATTCAGAGAAAGCCTAGACCTGTCTTTGCTGAGAACAGTTATATAATTCTAAAATACACAAAACCAAGACTTAAGAAAACATACTTCAGAAACCTTGAGATGACTTCAACACAGTTTCTGCTCTCAAGGAGCTCTCCAGTCTACTGAACGGACAGACCCATAAAAAACAGGCAATGGCAATGCTAGGCAATAAAATGAGGCATAGGGAATATACTTTAACTTGACACTTAACCTGGACTGGTGGTAACAGGGAAAGCTTCTGGGCAAGGTGATGCCTAAGAGTCTTAATGTAATGTAAAAGATATCCAGGCAGAGAAAAGCATTCAAGAAAGTAAGAATGTCATGAACAAATGCACAAGCAAGAGAGCATGGCACCTTCAATGAACTGCAAATAATTCTGAATGGTTGGAGCTTAGACTGTGAAGTGGTAAAGATAGGGGTTAGAAAAACATTGAAAGATTTCAAGCAGAGGAATGATGTGGTCATATCTGCATTTTAGAAAGACAGTACTGGTAGCACTGTGTTAAAAAGATTGTAGGGGATCACAAGTGGTGGCAAGAAGATCAGTTCAGTTAGCAGGCTAGTGCAGAGGTCCAGCTGAGAGGTGATAATATTTTAGACAACAGCAGAGACAGTTGGGATAGAAAAGAAAAGACATATTAAAGACAAATTTTGAAGTAGACTCATAACGATTTGGTGACAAGAATTAGCATGGAGTAGTGAAAAAGACAAAAGAGGACAAGATGATTCTTAGGTTTCAGGTTATGGTTAACAGGCTGGTTTCATATGAGTGCCATTTCTTTCCTTTTTTAAAAAAATTTTTATTTAAATACCAGTTACCTAATATACAGTGTAATATTAGCTTCAGGGGTACAATATAGTGATTCAACATTTCCATACAATGCCCAGTGCTCATCACAGGAAGTGCACTCCTTAAGCCCCATCACTTATTTTACCCACCACCCCACCTCCCCTCTGCTAACCATCAGTGTCCTGTAGTTAAGAGTCTGTTTCTTGGTTTGCCTCCCTCTCTCTTTTTCTCCTTTACTTCTTTGTTTTGTTTCTTCAGTACCACAAAGGAGTGAAATCATATGGTATTTGTCTTTGTCTCAGCATAATACATTCTAGTTCCATCCACTTTGCTGCGTATGGCAAGATATCATTCTCTTTAATGGCTGAATAATATTCCATTATATATATATATATATAT